>NW_027273883.1:28405000-29005000 GCF_046630095.1 Trachinotus anak
AGTTGTTGCTGCATAGGTCACAACCTACCTTCAACTAAATAACAACATCTAATGTAGTCGGTGGCCGGCTTCATGCCTGCAGGGTCGTGTTGTAGTGTTGATTGAGACCCAATGCAGGAGTAGTGTAGCCCTCTGTCACTGCCTGTAGCTCACTCTCTTCAACTGCTAGACCAGTACAGAGCTGCAGAGCAGTGAGTGGCTGCAGAGTCCAAGACCATCAGGCACATTGGGGAGCTGGGTGATTGGGCAGCTGGGACAGCAAGAATGGAACATGGTGAGTAGGTTACCAGGGGAAGGAGAAGGAGCAGTCCACCCTTCCATCGCTGTGGAGTTGTGAATGTGTGCTGAAACTTTGCTTAATTCAAATGCACTGCACTTCATCACTAAGAGTCTACAGCCATGCTAACAGCTCTGTGAGGCTGCACAATGAGGTGCTTTGAGATAACATCAGCAGCCTAACATGCTCACACTGGCAATGCTAATATGTTGCCGTTCAGCAGGTATAACGCTGAATATCTGCACTATCTTAGTTGAGGATGTTAGCATGTCAACATTCGCTACTTGTTACTTGTCTCATATTAAAGAGGCAGATACATTTTTGCACATTTGCATTTGTACATTTGTCACTTTATTTTATTTTTTATTTATTTATGTTATTTTATTATTTTATTATTTCTTTCCTTATACGTGTTGTGCAGTTGTGACAGGATTTTCCCTGTGGGAATCAATTCATTTTGATCATCTGATTCTGATTTACAGTGATAAAGCACACTAGAAGAATAACTTCTGTTTCCCAAAACTGTGCAGCAGTTTTTTCTTGGCCAGACGAGAATAGGCCTATCAACTCAGTTGAAGTCAACGGGAAATGCGTGGTGGAACTTCCTGTTTCCTGTTGTACAAGCTTCAATAGAAGTAAATGGAAAATAGGATGGAACTGTAATGTGATTATTCCTTCAGCCATGACAGAGTGAAAGTAAGCCAGTTTGTACAATACTAGGATACTGAAACTGGCAGAGCTAAATGGATTTCAGTCATCATTCAGTTTATTTACCCCAGTTTTTTGTACCCATCATGTCGGAATGTCGTCTGTGAAAAAAACCGGTGTTCTAGCACCTCACAAAAGATCCAGCTTCCATTGTCTTTATATTATGTTCAAACCAGAATAACCATCACACACACAATTGTAATGCATGTATTGTTCCTTATTTATATGAGTTTCACAAAAATAACCAGACACTGTGTGGGTGTGGCAGTAGTGCATTTTGTTTGCTGTGTGACGTGTTTAGGGCTCATAAACTGGGTGAGGACAGATAAAAGAACAGCCTCTATTATGTCTCCATCCTTTCTTCTACCCTTGACACACAGTGTGAGTGTTGGAGGAGTGTGTGTGCGAGGTTATGAGGGACAGAGCCATATAGAGGGGCAGGTGAAAACAGAGTTTATATGGATCCGTCCTGACCTCTGAAAGAGAGAGAAAAGCAAGCAGGGAAGAGTTTATTAGATTAGTACTGATCTCTGGTGACGGACTGCCCTTCCAGGTACACAGACACAGGGGAGAGACAGACTGATGTCCAGTTCAGTACTGCCACCAAGTGGAGAAAATATGACAGGTTTTTTCAACGTCACCACTCCTGCTGTGGTTTTAACAAGACAATGCCTCTGATCTGCTGCAAAATAACAACAATACCTGGAGAAACTTTTACTGGCAAAATCAACAATTTAATTAATGACTGATTTAGTGTGACACTTCAGGAGGAAGAAATCCACTTTTATTGGAGATTCCATGGGCTTACAGGGCTGACATTAGATGAGGGCCACAGACAGACATATATGTCATATGTAGAGACAAATGACCACTCACATTCACACCTATGGCCCGTTTAGAGTCACCAATTAACCCAACCTGGATGTCTTTGGATTGGAAACCCACATCAGCACAAGGGGAACATGCAAACTCCATTATGCAAAATAACGTATGACTTATGACATAGATCATTCAGGATGAATAAGACAAAGCAATTTTTGGGTCAAATCACACAAAATGTTTACATATGCTTTTACCAATCCATTCACAAACCAAAGACCCTAGGACAGAGTTGTGTCACCTCAGAAGACCCTCTTTTTTTTTTTTTTGTTTTACAGCAATGGCGGATCATGAGGCCCCTCAGTAGTTCCTGGAAGTTGGCAGCAAATACCAGCAGCGCAGTAGAGTTGAAGCAAAATATATTGTTTGTGATGCACTTTACAGAGTAAGACGTTTAAAGAATCAGCTTATCAGCACATCTGTGGTGAGAGGGAGTTAAATATTAGTCAAATATAACACTGGGGCATGTGATTGTAGAGTTGTGGATGAAGGTGCGGAAATGAGGAAATCCATGTTGGAGTACGAGCTAACTTCACACAATAAGAATTTGGGTTGCTGGCAGAGGAAGGGGGCAGATGGAGAGACTAAGTGAGATGGAAAACATAAGGTAATTGTAAAAGGTCATGTTAAAATAGGCCAGAAATTTTGAAAAATAAATTGGGAATCATCCTAAATACTAAAAGTATTATAAATAATCATACTAAACATGTATTCTATTACTTTATAATATAACTGTAATATAAGTGATGCTGCAGGTCAGGACTGCTGAGTGGACCAAAAACAAAACATGATATGTTTCAAATAGCCAGCAGAGAGGCCTCACAGTAAATGTGGATTATTTTTAGTGTCATATTATGAAACGAATATATATAATTAAGATTTTATATTAATTATAGTGTTCTCCTCTGTCTTTTTCTCCCCGTCACTGTGTCTCTCTTTCAGCACAGGGGCTCTCAGGTGATTTAATGGAGCCTGAAGACTCCCAGCAATGAGACAGCACTTTCAGCCTGTGTCTCTACTCAGTTTTTGCAAGCCTTTAATAAACCAAGCATTAATTTTCCCAGTGGTGTGTCCTTGGTGACAAAGTGCAAATAGACTGTTTGATTAGCTCACACATTTTTTTGTTGTTCGCATCTTTAGTGATGGTAAAGCCGCTCCTGCTGATCTGGGCTAACCATCTGTTCCTCCTCTCGATGTCAGCTGGGAAACTGTATATTTGTCCTACTTTTTTCTGACTGACTGGAGCGTCCCCACGCAGCACAGTAAACCAAGGACAACACAGAGGATAGGACATAAACTACTTAACATGCAATCCATGGTCCTGAGTTTATTAGAGATTCATTTAATCAATTCATCCCATTGATAAACACCTGCCTGTCTCCTTCTGTCCTACCTGAGAGTAAAGATTACATTAGTCATTTAGATCCCTTAACCCTCAGTGACCATGGGATTACTAAAACCACCTCAAATTAAAGGATTGTTTGAAAATTAAACCTGATCTGAATTCTGACAGCAACATGTTGTTTAACCAAAATAAGGTTACCCGAAAATATGTCAGCAAGGTTGATCAGGTTGAAATACTTTGAAAATAGAAATGGTGAATCTATGACTAGTGAATCAGATGATAAAACAGAATAGACTGACATTAGATGGAAGGAAGAAGAATTCAGCATCCAGTCACAATGAGTGAAAAAAGTGACGAGAACATTCTAGTGAAAAGTTACATTAAACAAGCAAGGTTTTTGAGCAAAGGGAGATTGTTGTTAAATGCAGGTAATATTGTTCAACAAAATAAGACATTGAAGATGAAGATGTTGAATGGAATCCAAATTAAAAGCCATGTTCCCGGGCAAATAACAAGATAAGTGAAGTGATAAGAGGAGTTCCATTAGAGATTACGCTACAAGGATTCAAGAAAGAAATCAAATAGGGGAAAGTGACTGTAGTAAATCACTCTCCAACTATATATTTGGGTAAAATGGTGGATAGCTTTTCAGTTCTCCTTCAGGGGGAGAGAGGAGAAAGTAATGCATGAGTTTCTCTGTTAAAGAATAAGTTCCCAAGCCACTGAGATGCTTTAAGTGTCAGAGAGTGGAACATTTAGCAGATCAGGGTAAAGCCAAACCAAGATGTGGTAGAGGTGTGCTGGAGAACATGAGTTAACCAAGTTAAAATGCTGTAATAGTCAACCTCAATGATGCCAGGTATAAAAAAGAGCAAAGGAAGTCCAAAGATACAAAGTGCAAAACAAAGTGTTGTGTGCTGGGACAGCAAAGCAAGTGCCACAGGGTACAACAGTGAATCAACATTTAGCCTCAAACATAGACTATGCAAATTCAGAATTTGAGTACTGTGTACAGAGTGCAGTAAAAGATGACACAGCGATTGTAGACTAGTTCAACTTTCTGGCACTTATTGTCAATGTTACAATTGTTACTCTGCAATAGACAAAGAAGAGGTCAGGGCTGAAGTCTATATTAGATGCAGCAGATGGGTATTTGGGTGTAGAAATGTTACACAATATGCTAATTTCTAATGATGTATTGATGTAATCCTCATGTGTTGATTTGTATAATGGTTTGCATTATTCTTCAGTGGAATGCCAGAAGCCTTATTGTGAATAGACAAGAATACAAGACATATATACAGTGAAACAGTGAAATGATAAATTATTATTTGCACCCAAGAGACATGGCTGAAATCACATTTGGACTTCAATATTAGGGAGATAGAAAGCAAGAGGAAAACATACAGTTGGTGGTCAGGGAGGGGAATGTGCAATTTTTAACAAAGAAGCAATATCTTAAGGTAGGTTATTCATTAATCACAATATTGATCTCCAAGTAGTCGGTGTAGAGCTTTGGGGGACAAAAGAAAGATTCTTACTGTAGATATAATCCCTGTAAAAGACTCAAAATAGAAAAATTAGAAAGGCTTAAACAGGGTAATATGCTGTGGTGATTTCAATGTCCATAATACATTATGGGGGTGGGCGGTCACTTCCAACAATGGTGGAAGTGACCAAGTTTGATATGAGTAATATGGTGCACCTAGATGGGGCCTTGAGATGGAATTTCGGTAAGGCAAATTGGGAAATATTTAATCAGTGTTGTGATCCAGAGATTGTTAAGATAGATATGCCAGAACATATTGATGAAATAAAAGAAAATACTATACTACAATACTATAATTAAAGGTGCAACTCAAGTCAGTGGGAAAAATATAAACAATAAAAGAGTTAGGATGGTACTATGAATGATGAATGATAAATGCTCTGAAGGAATTTGCAATAGAACAGAAACTTTAGAGATTCCTTACAGAATTTAAAGCTTAAGCACTGGTCAAAAACAGTCAAAGAGCAAAAAGAGAAAAAGAGCAATTATGTATGTTATTCAATGTTATCTAACTTAAGTGATTGGGAAAGCTATTGGAGATGAATAACGATCTGCGAGGAAGGTAAGCTTCCAGTAGTGTGGAAAGAGATTGTCATTGTTTCTATCAAAAAATCTGGAAAAGATCCTATTAGTCAAGTTAATTATAGGACTATGGCTCTGATATCAGAAGATTATGGAAAGATTAACATATTCCTGTTATGTGTCATGTGGATTTGGAAAAGGATGCAGTACTTAGACCCAAATAGTGTGTTCCCCATTATGAAATATGATACATCTAAGCAAGTAGGAGGAATTAGGAATCAATAACTGGAAGTGGCCATAACTGGCCAGACTGTTTTAATATCAGCTGTTCCACAATGGTTACTACCTCAACCAATAATACATTTTCCTATATTGGATTATGTGCATTCAAAGAGATATACAATCAATTGGGAAGCTTCTGTGAACACTGTTCTACATGAAATGTATGGACAATACATACATACATTTATTGATGGATCTGAAAACCTAGACAATGGAAAAAACTGTTGCGCATTTCATGTTCCAGAGTTGAGAGTTGGAGTGACAAAGCCAGCAAATGATCACAGAGTAGTACAGTATTAATAATGCCCATCTGGGGCGGCCCGGTAGTCGAGTGGTTGGGGTGCGTACTATGTTGAGCGCAAGACGCTCTTAGCAGGGCAGTCACCGGTTCGACTCTCCACCGGTCCGACTCTTTCCTGCATGTAATTCCCCTCTCTCTACCCCCCTTCCTGTCAGTCTCCATTAAGCTATAATAAAGGCATAAAAAGCCCAAAAAAATAATAATAATTTAAAAAAAAAGATGTCCATCTGATTACCGCCGCAGTGGGTAGAGGAAACCAAACCTATGCAAGTTTTAATTTGTTCAGATTCCTGATAGATAACCTTGAATAGTCTAAAACACAAATGTAGGCAAGCTATTCTTTATGGAAAAATGTTGGGGACAGTAGGAGAGCATTAGTAAAGTTACGTTACATTGCACATTAGTATAGATTGGGTCATACCGACTACATTCATCATTGTATCTCACTGGAAAGCATCCAAATGAAAACTCTGTCATCAGCAGTCATGACATCTGAAATCAGACTGTGCAACGTCTGGTTTTTTTTTTATTAACCCAAAATATGCACATGAAAGACACCTAAGAACTCAGCAGGAGCAGAGGGATTAAATGTGTGGATCTTAAAACAATCTTCATGTGAGTTTGAGAATGATTTATTGAAAGATATTTTCACTTACCTACAAGACATTGACTGGACGGATAGTAAGAATACAAAGACTGTATAACTCAGCAGTGGGTGGCGATAATGCTCCAATGCTCCGCATGTTTCCAATTCGCCATTAAAACGAAGAAGAAGAAGAAGAAGAAGAAGAAGAAGAAGAAGAAGAAGAAGAAGAAGAAGAAGAAGAAACCAATTAGGTCGGTCTGTCACCCGAGTGGTGTCCTCGCGGGAACGACCCATGGATGTATTGTAAGGTCTTATAATACATGGCTGTATTAAAAACAAAACAAGAGAACTACCTGTCGACTTGAGAAAGCTGCAAAACTTGAGTATTTCATGTGAGTTCTGTCGACACTAAACTTATACATGTATGCCAATGATAGTGTAGTGTATTATTATAAGTGGAAAAGTTAGCTTTTTCTCCTAGCCAGCTAAGGAGATGTATGACTTAAGCTACTGTTAGCTGTGTCAATTTTCCCAAAACACCGGAAGTAAGGCGATACTCCCTTCAAAATGGGAGTGCGGTACGCCACTACACTGCCGTTTTGTGGCGGTCATACATTTATAAGGGAAACGCCACGGCAGTGTTTTTCCTGTATTAACGAAGGTTTTAGGATGAACTTTTTTGAAGCTAAACTAATTAAGGCAACATTGAGTCCACTGTTTGTTTATAAAGACGGAACAATTCATTTGGTAATTCATCAAATCAGAATTAGCTAAAGGTTTACATACGGAATTTAAATGTAGGAGACGCTTTTGGGTACGGCTTTATTTTGACAGTTGAGACCGGTAGTGGTACTGTTTTATTCTGTCGCTTGACGCAGTTGCTGACAACCTCTCGTTCACTCTTCAATGTAATTTAAAAAGGCGATCCGTGTTCGTAGATTAGACCGTGTTGTGGTGCACTGACCTTCGTTTTAGTAATCGTAAGGTTTATATGAAAGATTTGGCATACGATTTTTCGGCGAGCAGCAAAATATTTCAGTAAAAATCCATTGTATGAGTGGTTTACATACAATCCGCGGACTACTTTCTTTTAACCACATTGTGGAGCTCCTGAGCCCTTGAATACGAAGCAGGATTTGGGTTAATGAAGTAACTTCAGGTTTAATCCTTGGTTTTCAGTCCTACGACGGTGGTTTGCTTCCTGCTGGGGTAAATCACCTTGGCAACTTATGCTGAACTCCTTAACTTCCCTAAATTACTGACCAGTAGTATTATTGGGAAATACTACGTATTCATTAAGTCAGGATCCCGACATTGACAAAATAATTTACCACAAATTCTCAAATAATATAGAGCAACAGATATTTTTTTATAGATCAGCCGAATTGTTATGCTGTATGAGGCTTTCCTTAACCATCTGGTTTAAAAAGAGCCTCTAACAAACAGAGGGAGAGTTTATCACACTGAATAACTTCATTATAACAATGATCACGTCATTTTAATTGAACAAAGATTCTTAAATCCCAACAGGATTCCTGACAATGATTTTACTCACTCGTTACTGCAGCTCAGAATAAAATGAGGCGACTTTGCAGCCATAACTGGAAATAAAAAGTAAATCATCTGATGTCTTTATTAGAAAAATGATCCACACACTGTTGAATATTTCCCATGATTAGAAATAAAGATTTCAGTCAGATTGACCTTGTCAGAAATTAATTACTTCTCTTCTCTAGTCTCCAATTTGGCAGCAGCAACAGTCTGACTTTACTTTTTTTTTTCTGCATCATGTTTGAAACATGAAACGTTTTTTGAAACAATAAAAACGAAAAAAAAATCAACTCAAGATTCACTGTCTTTCCCTCTTAAACTAAATGAATGAACCTCATATTGATTACTGTATTTTGTATGGTACCAATAAATACCACATTACACCTTATCACATTTAGGTTTAAAGTATGTGAGAACCTTTGTCAGCAAGATATAGTTTGCACATGATGTGTAATTTCTTTTGCCAAATGTTTTTTTTCTTCACATCAGTTGCCTGGGCTCCTCTTGATTGATGGAGTGGACAGTGTCAGTATGTCTCACAGACTGACCAAGGAGGAGCTGGATGAACAGTTTGAGCTGTTCTTAAAGGAGGTAACATGACATCCTCTTCAGGTTACTGTGGTAGTGTTTGATTATCTTGTGATTGTGTAAGGGTTGCATGAATTGTGCAGAATGGAATTAATCATTCATTTGTAAATGTTAATATGATTCATAAACAACATCAGAGTCATAGACAAGCCAGCCTGAAATTAGTGACCCTGGAAGGATGTGTGTGCCTCTGTCCAATCCACACCAACTCCAACTCTCCTACAAATTAAAACACTGACTGGATGTTAACTTGTCTTATTTGAAAGAACTGTAAACCTAAAAGAAAAACAAGTAGCTGATGTTTACTTAAAGTCACTGTTAATCTGGTCTTTTCAAAGGACAAACATATATCTGCTTAAGATCTGAGATGGAGACAAAAGACAAATGAAGCCATGGTTTAAAACACAGTCTTGTCCTGAAGACGTCTCTCTGACTTAAACCTGATTCTCTGTCAGTCTGTTTCAGATGACTCTGTGGATTTGGGCGCCTCTGAGAAGCAGCCCTGTGCTAAACGCAGTGAGAAATCAGCCCCAAAAGCTGCAGTGTTATGGTGGCAAGATGACGAACACAGTGGCGGAGGAACAGGGAGAGGTAATAATGAGGAAAGGACTCTCTGTGATATCACACTGGACATGTTAGCCTCTGGCGCTTTTCATAATGAAGTTGTATAATGTCAGTGGCTACAGCTGTGTCAGTGTTTAAGCTCTGTAGTCCAGGAAGGAACTAAGGGAAAATGTAGGCATATGTTATAGGATTTTATGGCTGCCACTAACAGCTGAAAGTCATTAAATGTCCATAAAAGTAGTCTGTGGAGAATAGAGGTCAGTGGCTGACCCGGGAATATCCTGAGAGAGAGCAGCATTAGCATTCCTCCTCTTTGCTGTAGATACACTATGTAAAGTTTGGTTGCAGACATATTGTTTGTTCATAGCTTTATTGAGTATGGAAGCAATTATGGGTTAAATGTGTGTAATTCACTCAACAAGAAAATTTAGTGCCACTATTTATGTTGATATGTTGGATACTTTTAGGACAATTAAATGTATATTGTCTACAGCCCCATTTCAAATCAGTGCATTTGGTCTATTTTCTGACAAAGTTAG
This sequence comes from Trachinotus anak, assembly GCF_046630095.1. Lineage (NCBI taxonomy): Eukaryota > Metazoa > Chordata > Actinopteri > Carangiformes > Carangidae > Trachinotus > Trachinotus anak. The sequence continues at coordinate 28,414,692 of NW_027273883.1, forward strand.
AACTCAAACAAGATGTTACTATAATTGTTTTTTTCTGTATTCTTGTAACTGTTGCATTAAATCTGATGAATCAGAACACACAATCCTGATAAGAGGATTAACTCAGTTTTTATAATAATTAATGATTGGCCTAACTTTGATTGTTGTTTATTCAGTCACAAATATTGAATTAATATTATGGATAATTACAAAAAATTTGATGCCTGGTTTTCAGGTTTTATTGGCAGGCTGTTGCACCAGCTTTGTAAGATAGTAACTTAGTAAAAAGGGTTAGTTTGAAACTCAAAATGTATTCCTGCCACAAGCGCATGGAGGTTATATCAAGGCAGAATGGGAGAGACTGATAACAGAGCTGGAGGAAATTTCTTTTAATATTTAAGATACACTGGGACTGTATTTCTGCTATTGACTACATCCCTTTACATTTATAATGACACCGATGTGTTTCACTGCTGTCACCATTTGTTGTTTAGAGCAAGAAAGTTGTTGATAATTGTTTAGATTTTGAGTTCATGAGTGCAAACTTGACATCTTTTACTAAAAATCAGTTTTAAATCCAAAATAGGTCACTTGTGTGATTTTGAGTGGGGGGGGGGGGTTTAAACTTCAATGTGAGGGTGAAGTTCTGAAGCAGAATTATCCTTCTGAATTTTCCTTCTGGTCTTTTCAAGGACCAGAAGGATAATTCTGTCCTAATGTCTGTTCTCACTAACTGTGGAACTCGCTGCCTGAGCAGTGTCTCTTCATCTACCTGTATCTTTCTTGCATGTAAGCCGCTTCAGGGCTGTGGTCTGTGGCTTTGTGCCTGACAAAAGTGACAGTGAAATAAAACTGTTAATTACACGTGATAAACACCAATAGGCAACAGTGTTTATAAACTACAGCGAAATTACACTTGTGCTTCACAGCCCTCTGATTGGACTTGGCTTTGTAATTGGAGTTTTACACTCAGTTTTCAGCTGTGTATCAGCACAGATATTGACCAAAGCACTTTTCTTTACGGTCTCTTTGTAACATCACCACTGACAAGATTTGTTCACTTATTTTCCTCACAGTATTTCTTTTACAAATATAAATCATTTCTACACATGTACACATGTGAATTTCTCATTACTTACATCTTGCTCTGGAAATATTTGTGAATATCACTTTCCAAGCTCAAAATCTCATTGATCCAAATTTGAGCCCAAAAATATTCATCAGGCCTCTTTTCATGTTCTTGGCAAAGTTTATTCTTGCAGTTTTGTGCCATTTTGTGAGTAATGTTTTTTTCTTGGACGGTTCACTTCATGCAATGTCCATCACACTAACTGATCGGTCACTGAAGCAGCAGTTTCCACAGATAATCCTGAGCCAAGTCAGAAGCACTTATCCATCTATTTTTCAATGTAACATTGTATGAATAGTGAACTGCGTGTGGCATCATTTTTCGAGGATGACCGGTGGGCCTTCTGTTATTGTTCTTGGTAGTATTGCTCCTCTGCACCTCCTAACCACTGCTGCAGCTGTGGGGCTACTCAGCGTTGTTGTGTACTGTACATCAAAGGCCACTGGGTGGCAGTGTGGGGCTTTGAGTGAAATAAAGGTCCACTGAGTGTCCTGTAAGAGTTTCATTTCTTACTTATCTTGACATAAATAAGGACACAGACGCACTTTTAGTTTATTAAGGGCTAGGAAAGTTAGAGACAAAGTCTGAAGTTATTGCTCTTCCCTGAGGCTTGAGTAAATACAGTTGAATATTCATGCTGAACTTTACTTGGAGGTAATTATTCACACATTGTATTTGTTTATTTCAACATTTGTCAGGATAAGATTGAAACACAGATTCATATAGGTCTGATTAACTAGTGGTCCTAGTTAGTACAAAAACACCTACCTACAGCTGATATTCTTCAATTGATCAATTACCTAATCTACACTCACTGAGCACTTTATTAGAAACACCATACATACAGTGGGTAGTGCCTCTGTTTACTCTTAAAACAGCCTCAGTTCTTCAGGTTGTGGATTCCACAGTTCCTCAGTTATTTGATGTGTCTTGTGTTTGTCTTCATATGCAACCTGTATTAGCAGTGTGAATATGAAAAATGGACAGTCCTTGGTATTGAATGGCAGTTGGCACAAGATAAATAAATACACTAATATAGATACCTGTAAATAAAATAAAAAAGGTTGTGTATTTATAGTTTTTAATCATAATCTCAGAGTTGTTAGATTAACCAAACTACATGTGTCGTATTAAGTAACACAAACCTCATTTAAGATTTTCATTGACAATTTTGTCCAGGAGTGCTGGGTTCTGGGAAATCTTTCAGGAAGTGTTTGAGGAAGTCTGACCCTATTCGAGAGGAGGATGAGGATCCAAGAGACACTGGTTTGAGGGAAGAAGGGTTAGAGGCAGTTGTTCTCAGCAGAGACAACATCGAGACAGAGGGTGAGTCCACAGTGCACAGAAGTGTGCTTCTGTTTGGAGCAGTTTGTCTGCATGCATCATATTTGTGTCCTGTGATGTCTGACAACATGGGACTGGTAGGTTGTTTATTGAATTGAAAATAGACATAAGAATCAGAAGACCACTTGAAAACTTGACAATTTAAGCAGGGAAAGTTGCAAAGTGATGCATTTCTCCTCTCTCATTACAACATCTAATACACATTTTACACCAAAATTAGCAGGTGGAAGCAGGTTAAACAAGGGTACACCCACCAAAAAATGGCAATTGACTCAGACTGACAGGACACAGACACACAACTGCACGGGGCATCACACACATAAACAAAGATGCAGTGGAGGGAGTGTTGCCACAGATTTAAAAAGTGAGCTGCGACCTGCCGTGCAGATCTTCTGTAGACCCTTAACCAGCGCAGCACACTTTAACAGGACTGTGCTGCACTCAGAAAGACATCACAGCTTGGAAGAGGGGCAGAAAGTAGCGTGCTCACCCAGGTGTCATTTTTACATTACTTCCAGCTTCCAGCTGTTCCTGATTAAAAAAGAACTGGGTTCTCAATGGAACTGAAGCCCCTTTTACACTTGACAAAAAACCCCACTAACATCTGGCTGTTGTCTGCAGTGAGTTGACCTGCATTTAAAAATGCCCAGTTACATGCTGTACTTCTTGAGTAAAAAGAGTCTGAGTTGCTATAGAGCACAGGCTTAAACCTTTTAAACTGCTTGTTGCAAAAATGTTCTAACTTGTCCAACAAGAGTAAAAGAGCTTTTCAGTGCGATCAGGTATCCCAAATAGTAAATCATTGAAGTACACAGCAGCCTTTAGGGCTCAGTCCCTCTGGTGTTGCACATCCTGTCTGAATGGGGGACTTTGCGCCTCACATTTCTCCTTTATTCTCATGCAGATTGTCAGTTTTTCAGCTCAGAATAATCACAGTTGTGATTTTAATGTGTGTTCTTGTTATATGTGTGTGCAGACTCGGTGATGGCACCAGCTGTGAACATGAGCATTATGGGCTTGGACACTCTGGAGGAAGAAGAAGAGAAAGCCCGGTTTTTCGCCCAACTAGAAGCAGGAGCCTCATCAACAATAGATTACTCCAAGCTGAACAGAGAGCTGGACTCTACTAGTTCTATCATAGGTCCTAACCTCAGGTATGGAAATGGTCTTGGTCTGATATTACTTCAACTAAGAGACTGAAACAGATAAATCTGGTGGGGTCTTCCACCAGACAGGATGACAATAATGTACACAATTGTAAGAAATGTTTTGGTTCCAAATACCAGTTCAATTATCCATATTGCGTTGGTTAAGTAACTTCATCTCATTAAAAGTTAAAGGTATGAACGCCTCATGTGATTTGACAATAGCCAAATGAATGGAGCAATTACAGACCCTGTGCGTGTTTATGGGGTATGTAATGCAGTGGCTTTGCTGCTGCTCTGTGCCTGAAGCTCAGGGCTGTCACTGCATTGTGAGAGATGGATATCTGTCCTGCAGGAAAGCTGAAGAAGCAGAGGAGCAGAGTGATGGTGAAAGCAAGGCCAGAGTCCCAGAGACCACAGAGAGAACCTCTCCAGGTAAGAGGCAAACTTCCTTGGTTTTTTCATCACTCACCCTCTCTCTCTCCCTCTGTTCATCTCAATCAGGTCTTTTTTCCTCTCTCCTAAATCAGAATCAGTTTTATTGCCAAGTATGTTTCCACATACAAGGAATTTGTGCTGGTGATTGGTGCAATTGGGGGTCAGGGGGATCAGTGACAGTGGGGCTCTCTAGCCTTGTTGATAAGGCTGATATAGCAGACAGGAAGAAGCTGTTTATGTGGTGAGAGGTTTTGGTCCTGAAGGACCGCAGCCTCCTGCCAGAGGGGAGTGACTCAAAGAGTTTGTGTCCAGGGTGGGAGGAGTCAGCTACAATCTTCCCTGCATGCCTCAGGGTCCTTGAGGTGTACAGGGACGGAAGATTGCAGCCAACCACCTTCTCAGCAGAGTGGATGATACGCTGCAGTCTGCAGTCCTTCTCCGTGGCAGCAGCATACCAGATGGTGATGGAGGAGGTGAGGATGGACTCAATGATGGAGGTGTAGAAGTTCACCATCACAGTCCTTGGCAGGTTGAACTTCTCCAACTGCCTCAGGAAATACATCCTCTGCTGAGCTTTTTTGATGAGGGAGCTGATGTTCAGCTCCCACTTAATGTCCTATGTAATGGTGGTTCCCAAGAAGCGGAAATGCTCCACAGTGGCCACGGGGGAGTCGCACAGGGTGATGGAGGTGGGTGGGGCTGGGTTTTTCCTGAAGTCCACTATCATCTCCACTGTCTTCAGAGCGTTAAGCTCTAGGTTGTTCTGCCTGCACCAGGTCACCAGACGGTCAGTCTCCCACCTGTAGGCAGACTCATCGCCATCAAAGATGAGTCCAATGAGAGTGGTGTCGTCTGCAAACTTCAGGATCTTGACAGACTGATGGCTGGAGGTGCAGGTGTTGGTGTACAGGGAGAAGAGCAGAGGAGAAAGAACGCAGCCTTGCGGGGATCCAGTGTTGATGGTCTGGGAGTCAGACACATGCTTTCCTAGCTTCACGTGCTGCCTCCTGTCAGACAGGAAGTCAGTGATCCACCTGCAGTTGGAGTCAGGCACTCTTAACTGGGAGAGCTTGCCCTGCAGCAGAGGATGATGGTGTTGAAGGCAGAGCTGAAGTCCACAAACAGGATCCTGGCATAGGTCCCTGAGGAGTCCAGGTGCTGGAGGATGAAGTGGAGAGCCATGTTGACGGCGTCGTCTACAGACCTGTTGGCTCTGTAGGCGAACTGCAGGGGGTCCAGGAGTGGGTCAGTGATGGATTTGAGGTGGGACAGGACAAGGCGCTCAAATGATTTCATGACCACAGAGGTCAGGGCAATGGGTCTGTAGTCATTTAGTCCTGTGGGCCTTGGTTTTTTGGGGACAGGGATGATGGTGGAGGATTTGAAGCAGGCTGGCACGTGGCAGGTCTCCAGTGAGGTATTGAAGATGTCTGTGAACACCGGAGACAACTGATCAGCACAGTACTTCAGGGATGATGGAGAGACAGAGTCAGGACCAGCTGCTTTGCGGGGGTTCTGCTTCTTAAAAAGCCTGTTGACATCTCTCTCCAGGATAGAGAGAGACGTTCCTTTGGTAGGGGAGGAGGAGGGGGGTTCTGATGTGGCTAGTTGTTGAGGTGCCAGGGCCCCTGCTAAAGTTGGGGAGGAGAAGCTGGTGGTCTGGAGGTGGTGGCTGGACTCGCGGGGGTTGGTGTCAGGCCTGTCCCATTGTCTTTCAAAGCGGCAGTAGAACTCATTCAGATCGTTGGCCAGACGGAAGTCGTTAATGGAGTCGGGGGGTTTAGGTTTGTAATTAGTGATCTGTCTGAGCCCTTTCCAAACAGAAGCAGAGTCATTGGCTGAGAACTGGAGCTGAAGATTCTCACCAAGTCACCAAGGACAATAACTACGGAGTCCGGGTTGGTCCGCTCCACACAAAGTATCTGGTCGGCGAGCGCCCGCTGTGCCTCCTGCACGTTTGCCTGTGGTGGGATGTAAACACCGACCAGGATGATTGAGGTGAACTCACGGGGGGAGTAGAAGGGCCTGCAGTTTATGATGAAAGTCTCCAGGTCAGGAGAACAGTGCTGCAGGATCACTGTCACGTCTCTGCACCAGCCACTGTTAGCATAAAAGCAGATTCCTCCACCTTTCGTTTTGCCGGACAGCTCTGTGTCGCGATCCGCTCTGAAGAGCTGGAAGCCGGCCAGCTCCAGCGCAGAGTTCGGAATCGATCCACACAGCCACGTCTCCGTGAAGCACAGGACGGCAGATGAAGAAAAGTCTCTGTTCTTCTGCACCAGTAGCTGAAGTTCATCCAGTTTGTTGGGCAGTGAACGCACGTTGGAGAGAAAGATACCTGGGAGCGGTGTGCGAAGTCCGCGGAGACGCGCAAGCGCACCGGCACGTTTTCCTCTCCTCCGGCGTTTCACTGCGAGAGCAACGGTCAGTGACCTCTGACCAAAATGTCCAATAATTCCACATTGAGTCAAGAAAGGTGGGGGAAAAAATCCTCTGGAGTTGTTTCTCTGATGTTAATGAGCTCTTCTCTGGTGAAAGAGCTCCGGAAACCAAGGCAGAAAACTGAATTTATAAAGAAAATAAGACAAAAAAGTGCGCACCAACACACCGAGGCAGCCATCCGCGGCGCCATGGCAACAGAAAAGAGAGAAAAATGGAGAGAAAAAAATGAGCGAGTGAGACAGGTCCACTTCACTATTTAAGGTTTGAATGAAAAGTTTGACTATTTGCTCCAGACACTGACATCACATCTGCCCAGGGCAGTCTTGGAGAATGTCTCCAATTTCATTTAGAAGGCACAACAATGTTAAGAAACCAAGAGCAAGGAAAGACAGACACCAAAATTTCAAATCCTTTAAGTACAAGCCAGCAACACCAGGAGAACAGAACGATCTGCCTGGAGACAAAAGAAAGACAACTCCACACAGGATGAAACAGATGACAGATGGGTGAACAATGTGTCAGGAAGGGAACTTGTGACCACCCAACCAGATGTCCCAGCAACAGAATCAGCCATAAGGATAAACAACTTAACTTATTGGCTGCCCATTCCAACATTAAGGCCCCCCTTTCCAATTTCACCATCCACGAAAGGAAGGCTCTGACGTCACTGAGCAAGGACCAAAACACCACGTTAGATAAGGGAGGTGGGTGGTCCTAAACCTAGCTCACTACCACCCCACTCAGTGACACCAATACATGAAACAATGGGAACTACAGATTGAAGAAACCATTGACCGTCAACAATACCATCGCCTTTATCCTGGAGGAGGATGTGTGGTCTTCCCAAGAGCCACAAACAAGGAGCATCAGCAGCAGCATTAACTCAATTACCTAAGACACTGTCAAACATAGCTACCATCTTGGTACCTTTGGAAAGATGAAACCATGATGTCCTACGATGTGACCTCATGCATGCATCCAAACCACGGAGGCAGGGGAAACCATCTCTGATTGGCATTGATGTAAAAACAACACACTCGTTTTAGCAACTTCACGAGCTGTGACGTTTTTGAGCACACAGACACTGTTGGGACTCGTAAAAACAATGGTTCTTTACACTTGACCTTGAAGGTAAGTGGCCTTGATAATGACCCCACAGAGGTTAAATACCTGGGTCTCTCTTCGATTAAACTTTCCGTGGATAACAATGATCTGGATAACTGAGAATCTTCACACACAACTTTTCTCTCTGCCTTTACAGGCTCACCACACTACAGTGAGGATTTTGAGGATGACCAGAGTGAGAAGGAGCCACAGGAGGAGGTTCGTAGTTGGAATCTATAATGATAAAACTTAGAAAGTGGTCTTTGTTAACTTAGGACCTTTGTCACTTAAACAATCCTCCAAGATGGGGCAGGAAAATGTCTTTGTGATTGTGAGCACTGTGCCACAGAGGGGTGGGAGATTGTGACCTGTCTCTTTTCAAAGAGGATCTCTGTTGTTGGGGGTGAAAGCTAAGGAGTGCATTACAAGACACTGTGATAGAGCTCATTACAAAGGACATTTAGATAGATATGAAAGACCAAAAACAACCAATCATATGAATACACAAACATACTACACTGCCCCCTCACCCACCTCTTTCTCCTCTTAAACCCAACTGGTCGAGGCAAATGTAGTAGTGTGGACGTGGCCTAAATCAGTCATCACAAAGTGATGACGTGCTTTAGCTTTATCTTTGTTTATTTGGTAATGTCACAAATGGACATACTATATTGGTGCATGGTTCATTATTTCATTATCTGCTTTTCAGAAGTCGAGGATGTCTCCAGTTATTACCAAAGGTAAGAGAAAAAAATATATTTCACTGAGATCATGGCACAGTGTTTATTTTTAATTTATACCATTACACTACACTTAATGAATAATTACCTCACTACCAGAAATGTATACGTGTGTAAACTCATTCAAATATCTCATTACTTCTGATTCAAATGAAAAGTTGTCTGTATAAATAAACAGTATTTTTATTAATTCCTTGCTGCTATAATTAAACAAGACTAGGTGTGTGGTTGGACTACATATGGTCAGGATGTAGTTGAAAACTGCTGTGGAACCGCGTCATATTTGCATTCAGCCTAGTGTCAACTGGTTCCAGCCCCATCTGCTTGCTTCTCTCCTCCTCTCTGTGCTCATGTACAGTATTTCAGTCCAGGTTCACAATATGGCTGGTCTCATTTACATGTTTTTCTGTTTTCACTTCCAAGCCATTTCCAAGCCACTGCTCTGCACTGACAAAATCCTGATTTCATAAACACAGCATCTGACAAAATCACCATATGCATAAATTAAAGCAAAGACTGTGCTCAGCTGTATTTACTGTAAAATGATCAAGCAAAGAGAAAGTCAGAAGCTACAGAATATCTTTCTTATGTAGTGTCTCACACACAGAGCACAGCCTCTGTCTGGGATCCACAACAGTTTTCAACTACTGTATTTCATTTACTTCGACTCCAGAACGTAACAGACTTTTATTAGAGAAAGGTCTTTATTTCTTACTCCCTCTGTTTGATATGTAGAATTGGTCATAGCGGTATTTTCAAAGGGCTTTTTTGGCAGTGCTGCAGTAAGTGTAATGTCTCGTTTCTTGTTGCCAGTGTTTTTGCTGTTTCATATGCTATTTAGTTCTGCTAGCTTCTTTAGCAATCACTGATGGCTTCTCTCTCTCCCTCCCTCCCTCTCTCCTGCTCTCTCTACTGGGTGTGTCTTATGTTTAGTTATTCTTCTGTCTCCTTTATCATCATGATATATGTAATGAAAGTAGTTTATTTGCTGTAAAGGAGGTGAGGCTCAGTTAACTGGAAGTGCCACCATCCATACACAGTCCAGCCATATATTAGGTTTATACACAGTCTTGTTTGAAAAAAAATTCTATATCTAGCAACAGTGGGCCGAGCTAACAACTCTGCAGGCTGTAAACACCCCGCTAATAGAATCTGTTTGCACCAATTAATTTTGAAAGAGCAACGGCCAGTGGGGAAACTCCAACTCAGTCACATGGTATTCTGACCAATGGTAGAAATATGATCATTCAGTGAGTGAGTCGGTCAGGAACAATTGTGATTATAGGGCTGGCCCCGCTGTTGGGGGCCAAGTTTCTCTTCTGGCCAGTATTGGTGGGAAAGACATAAGGACAGAAACAGCAAAATCAGTCCACAGACATGAACACATAGGGTGAAGTTAGGGCACATTTCAGTCCATAAAGGCCTTGATCAGAATGGTGGATATGATTGTTGTTCCCTAAAACTGCAAACTGTTATTTAAGTAAATGTGTTTTTCACAATAAATATTTGAGCCTCTGATTGTTTCTTATCAAACAGATCTAAGAATGACTTCATTGCAGTTTCTTGATTATTTTATTTTCATCTTAGATAGTTTTTAGTTGAGTACAATAAATGTGTCTTCTGTACAGGCCACTCATATGTGCAGAGTGGAGGCTCAGACATGGAAGCTCTTCATGAAGCCTACAGACAGATCCATGTTGTGGAGGATTCAGACGACTATAATCATCATTACTCATCTCTTGAGGGGGAAGAGAGGATCCACAGACCTGTGTCTCCATCTTTCCCTCCTCAGCATTCCAGACAGTCTCTTCAGCCTGCTTCTACCAATGAGTCAGGTCAGATACTTCCCTACTGTGAACACAGTTTGTGGGAATGGTAGATTGGATGCATTATTCAACAAGACTGTCTCATTTTAAGTTTCCTGCAGCCCTCTCTTTCCCCATTTGGAAGACACAACTAGTGTATTCTTTGCATCTGTCAGTGTCCCATCATTACACATCATCAGGCAGAATCTCTACTGTTTGTACTTGTTAGCAGCATGGACATGCTTTCACCACTACATGCTCCTACCTCTGCTAGTTGTTGTTTAAACTGTCATTTGAGTTGAAATAAACATACTTGTAAATTTTAGATTCTTCTTTTGGTCTCTTAAAGCCTGGATGGAAACCCATTTTAACACTGTGGTTCTGGTATGATCATGTAATTGGTGAGAGGGCACAGACTCAGCTAACTAGGTATTCAGTTCTCCAAAGGTCACAATGAGCAATGTCCTTTGAAGGACACATCCACTGTACTGAGATCATGACAGGACTGAACTGTATTGAATAACTATTTTGTGTTTGTTTTTAGACATACCCACTGCAGAAGAGCTAATGAGGCCCATCCGGCTTGGGGAGGACCATATCAGAGGGTTCACTCTCCAGCCTGTCAGGTTAGGGCTGTGAAATCTTATTATCTTATTATCCAAAATGATGATATCATAAATTCTTTTGATCATTCACAAGTTAAACCAGTTGTTACATGAAATATCTCAGAGCTTTAGGTTTTCAAATGTGGGGACATTATGCATGTCCCACCAAGATCTGGATTTGCAGTACTTTCATCAGTGGCTCAATCACCATTGTGTTACCTCATTTGGTGATAGATAGTAACTTAACAGAATCTCTAAGAAAACGAGCCATTTGTATGTGAAAATTCTCTAAAAGGTCAGTTAATTGTCAATAAGCCTGCACCTTTTCCAGGTTTGGGCTCAAGGACTTGTTCTGACAACAGATTGAAATTAAACCAGCTTTGAATAACCTATAAATCATGACTTGTGTCAAAGGTCTAAAGGTCAAAACACACTGCCACCTGACAGCGCGTGTAAAAACAGCTGTTCCTATTGTTTTCTATATGTAACCCCCACACTGGCAGTGGGTCAACATGTGCCACTGTTGCCTCGCCGCCCCTGAAAAAACACAAATGAACACTGAGCAGAGTTAATCCCACCACTGACAGGGGCATCACTCTGTCAGTGGTGGGATTAACTCTGTTTACTGTCGCTGTGATTTTTCCAAATCAGTTTTTTTATTGGTACACACTTTGCTGAATTTCTCAAGTAATTGCTGATTTTTTCCAAAAGACGAACATCAGAATCTCACCTTCTTTTCACCCTCTTTAAAAGCTCTTTCTTTCATACATGGAACAGTCCTCAGTCTGACAAAATATAGACTATAGAAGAAATAATACATAGATATACAGTAGATGTATAACCAAAGGGTTTGGAATTGGGGGTAAACTATTTGAGACACTTTTCAATTTAGTGTCTCAAAAGAGAAAAAAAATACACATTCTTCCAACTTCTTCCAATCCACAGCTTGTTACAACGTTAACACAAAATGTTTTAATAAGTGTAACTGCGTTTCTCTGATCACAGTGCTTTGGAACCTGATGAAGAAAAAACATCCTGCTCCTTGGAAAGGACTTTCCCAGATGTGATTTATACACAGTCACAAGTGAAGCGACCAGGAAAGGCTGACCATATTGCAGGGATAAAGGGAACCAAGGGACTGGCTTCCAGCTCCCCAGAGCCTCGCAACCATGACCTGACATGGAACATCAGAGAGGAAGTAGAGAGGCTGATGGAGGATCACAAAAAGTCTTCTCCTCATATTTCCTCTCAGGCTGGCAAAGTGAAGAAACAACTGGTGAGGCAAATGTCAAACTTTGCTCCATTTCAGCAGGGCTCATATTTAAGTTGTTTTTACAATAGATCCCACAGATAAAATGAAATAAAAAATTATATAAACAACACTAGGGTCAAAACCTCGTATGTAGTTGGACAAACTATGGTCAGACCCTGATTTTATAACATAAACATAAATATGTGACTTAAGAAGAGAAGAGACAGAATAACTTTCTCATTTTGTCTCTCAGTGCACAGCCTCTGTCTGGGATCCACAACAGTTTAACCTTTATTCACCTAAACTGCAGAACGTAACAGACTTTTATCAGAGGCTTCGTCTTTATTTCTAACTCCCCCTGTTTGATATGTAGAATTGGTCACAGTGGTATTTAAGTATGAAGCCTTGTTTTCAGTCGCTCCTGTTTGCTGTGTTAGTTACTGCAGTATGCATTATGGTAAATGCACTTTACACTTATAATTGCAATTATATAACACTTTTGTAGTCTTACTGAACACACAAAGCGCTTTACAATACTTGCCACATATTCAGCATTTCATGGTGGAGAAACCCTTTATTTCTCAACAGTGTTTTCGTTGTTCTGCTGCAGGAAGCGTACTGTCTTATTTCCAGTTGCTGGTGTTTCTGTTGTTGACATGCTGTTAGATCTCTCTCCCTCCCTCTCTCCTGCTCAGTGTGTCTTATGTTTAGTTCTTCCTCTGCCTCCTTTAGTCATAATAATACATGTAACGAAAGTAGTTCATTTGCCGTAATGGATGCAAGGCTCAGTGTATTGGAAGCACTACTTTGTTTTCTCGCAGCTCCCAAGCAGCTGGGAAACCAGGACGGCTTGGTAGACTGCCTGTAACAAGAGGTGTAGCCCTACAGTCCAGACATGGACCAGGTTTAGACCCAATTTGTTTGAAAAAAAGTCTAAATCTAGAGACAGTGCATAACACTGCAGCTGTCACAACCTTGCTAATAGAACCTGTTTGCACCTGAAACTGCAACTCAGACATAGTGACTGACTGATTGATTGATTGATTGATTGATTGATTGATTGATTGATTGATTGATTGATTGATTGATTGTAGGGCTGGCCCTGCTGCTGCAGCTCGGCCAAAAAGTGAGTTTGTTTATTAGAACTGGCTGATTGTGCTTTTCAGAAACAGTGCAAAGTTCTTCTACTGACTGATGTTGTTTAGTACAGCATTGTGTAACTGTGATGACTTACGGACAGGTTTCCCAGGCCTCCCACAGCTCCACCACCTCTCATCCTTCTACACCTCCATTGAGGAAACCAACTGTGGCTCCTGTGAGAGGCAGGAAAGTGGATGGGAGACCAGCAGTGACTTCCAGGTCATCAGGGATCAGTAGAGCTGCTGCTACAGCCAAAACCCATTCTCAACAACGTCCACAAAAATCCACAAAGGACCAAGGAAAAGATGATGACACAGGTCATTAGTGGCACTCAAATAAAATATCGAGTTGTCAAAGTGCTCAGATAATTTCAGACAAGTGATACCGTTATGAATTATATCATGAAACAGATGCTTTATAATGCAATGCAAGATTTTCTATCCTATTCATGTTCTCAGCCTGTGAAATTAGATTTTCATGTTCAATGTTTGGTGTGTTTGATGTAAAGGTGCTGAACAGCCTTTCTGTTTGTGTGATTAGCAGAGGCAGGTCTGAGGATGAGCAGTGAGCTGGTGGCGTCTGTGCAGTCCTTGGTGTCTGTCCTCCAGCAGCAGGCAGACACCAGCAGTCACCAGGAAACCAGACCAACACATCATCTTCCAAAGAACAATGTAAGAAAATACTTGACTTGATTAGGCTGACTTTGAAAATGAAAACCCTGCAAAAAGATCTTCAGTTTGCTTTTAATAACTACATATAGTATATAATACTATCTACACGATTACATAATGCTGACTCAGCACCAGAATGACGAAGAGACTAAATCTACAGATTCAGAGCACACCACATTCCCACATGTTGGTGATCATGCAGATGGTGTAGGGGAGGAGCATTGTTCCTGTTTTGCAGATATAGAGACAGTTGTTAAAATAGTCCAGGTTTCTGTCCCCTCTAATTGAATATGTTAATATTTGTGTAGAGATGTACCTTTTTTCTTGTTTGTTTGTGCTGCTGTTCACCTGAATTATTGTACATTTCCTTTTGTCAATAAAAAAAAGTAACTTTTTATTGAAATTGTAACAACTGGACTCTAATGGTGTAGACAATTTTAAAGTGCAAATTGAGCAGATTCAGATTAATTGAATTTATTGGCCCTAATTGTCAATGTTTGCAATGGGATGCCAGTGAAGGATTATGTCAGTGTTGCCTGAGCAAATGAAATATGAATTGTGAACCTCTGTGTACATAAATGGCATCCAGTGCTTTTCTTCTATGACAGTTTGTTCTTTATCATCATCACTGTCAGGTGGGATTGACCACAGGTCACGGTTGGTCTGAAATGGGTGTTGATATGTGGCTTTGCAGATGGAGGAGGACGGCTCTGTGGTGGAGCAGCTGAGAGTCCAGCTGGCTCAGAAAGAGAGAGAGCTACAGATGATGAAAGAAGGAGCAGAGGAGCTCACCTCACTCAGACAGCAGAACTACCTTCTTCAAAGCAAGGTGCACAGACACACTCACAACTCTTCCAAAACAAAATATTCATTTCATACCTTGTAGCTGTGCTGGTTGGAGAATACTCAGAAAGTATTCAGACCCCTCTGTGCATTTCATTGTGCAAAAATTGAACTTGATAATCCATAATGACAAAGTGAAAACATTTTATAGAAAATTTAAATCTATTATATACAAGAGTATTCAGGTCCTTTGTTGTACCAGTTGTGGTCAGGTGCATCCAGTTTGCTTTAGTTATCCGTGAGATGTGTCTGGACATAGAGGTGAACTCCATCAAATTCAGTCAACTCCTGCCCTGATCAGGGAGGTCTCTCTATCAGAGCTTCAGAGTTCCCCTGCAGAGGAGGATGACTGTCTCAGTTTGCCTGAGGCCATTTAAAGGACTCTGGAAATTTAGAGGATAAAAACTGAACCCTTTTGGCAGAACTCCAAGTGCTATGTCTGACAAACACCAGGCACTATCACCACCTGTGAATATTATCACTACAGTGAAGCATGGTGGTGCCAGCATCATATCATTGAGGTGCTTCTCAGTGGGGGAGACTGGTCAGTCATTGAACGCAGCCAAATCCAGCTGTGCGTTGTCGGTAATGTACACCTCTGCTGAGCTGTCAGGAGAAAGCAGCAGTATTTTGTTCATGCTGGAAATGAAGAGAGTGTACCCAAATACTGTCCAAACTCTGCTACCACAGCAGCTGCACACCAGCGCTGCTCTCTCCATAGACATTACACGAAACACTGCAGGGCTAAATAGAGGAATAAAGGAAAGCAGTGATGCTCTTTTGTTGTGCTACCTTAGTAATATTAATGCAGGCTGAATGTAGCCTTTGTGTGTATGTAGATAAAATATGTTGTTTCAGATTTGCAGATAGTTAGTACTGAACAGTGGTGCCTCAATATGTAATGACTAAGCTGGCTTTTTTTTCACTCCTCAGCTGCGAAGTGCAGAAGAAGCCAATCTGAGGAGGACATTGGTTGAAGCCTCAGATGCTGCAACAGAAGAAAAGCTCCAACAGATGGATAAAGAAATGAGAGAGCAGGAGATGCTCATTAAAGGTTACCAGCAGGTTTGTGGACTGATCTTACTCTGACTATCCTCACTGCTCATGTCAGTCCTTCATCTGTCTGTGGCTCTTCCTTTGACCTCGATTTCATCAACTCTGCTTTTAATGCACTTTCTGTATCATAACATTGAGTAACGTGCCACTAACATGCCTGATGATGATCTCTCACCTCTGCAGCATATCAAATTCATAACAATGTGTTAATCCAACTCAATATGGGGAACAGTGAAGTAAAACAACCTGATAAGTTGTAACCCACACACAACAATACACAACTGTGAAGAATTACATCCACAAGAACTGAAGATGGATGCCACATGAAACTACTGCACTGCATGATGTGTAGTTGTCTTTATTCTTTTCCTCTTGTGTTTATATTATTTGTGCTGTTACACCTGCAGGAAAATGAGAAGCTGTGTCTGCAGATAAAGGCTCAGCAGGCCAAGAGTAAAGCCAACGAGGAGGCCATGTTTAATGAAAACCAGAGGCTGTTGAGTGAGCTGGATTTCACAAGGTCAGTTCTGGTGTGTGTCTGTCTGAACTGTGACTTATTTATAAAATGTGTTGCTCCACGTTTTTGTTTTCTTTATGGTATTTTTCCATCTTCATCAGGGAGCAGTTGAGTAAAACCTCGAGGCCTGTGGGAAATGTCTGTTTAATGGATCACACTCAACGCATTACAGATCTGTTAGCTCAAATAAACACTTTTCAGGTCAGTAAATACTGTTAGAACGAATATCTGTGTCAGGCCCCCCACTTATCATAAAATAAAAAATAAATATGTGTCCGTGTGCAGAGGAAAGATGACAAGCTGTCTGAGGACATTCACAGACTGAAGCAAGAGAAGCAGGCTCTGGAGGTCGACCTGCAGCTCACAAAGAAAGAGAGGGACCTGGCTAAAGCCCAGGTCATCTCCACCTCAGGTGAGGCTGGATACAGAGCAGTGCTGCTGGATATTAAAAGATTGGAGGCTGTTTTTACATGACCTTTACACTGTATCTATTCTAAATGTGTCAGGTGATAAGACTTTTGAGATGAGGGTATTGAAGGACAAGCACAGAGACGAAGTGTCAGCCCTGAAGAAGAAGCTGCAGTGGTTTGCTGAGAACCAGGAGCTGCTGGACAGAGATGCTGGCAGACTGAAGGCTGCTACAGCAGAGATCCGTCAACTCAAAGAGCAGGTGAGGCTCCACTTTCACCAACTCTCATTTCGTTCACCTTCGGTCTAATCTATACAAACATTCCTGTCTCTGGGTTAACACAAACATTCATAGTATTTGTATACTTCCATTTGGTCACATAATGATCATTGTACGTTCATTTTAAAGGAAACCCGGGCTAGCTGAATAATCAATTTATGAAACACGGCTTCACCAGTGCAGATCATATCTAAAGCTCTACAGTGCTGTAATCAGTGGCTCACCTTATATAAACAGTGGGGTTGAAATCACTAAAAAGAACATTTGAAAAATACAGACTGGCTTCAGGAATTATTCAACCCCCTTCACTTGCAAACTTTACCTTCTTGTAGATTGAATCTTAAGTGGATGCAATTGCCATTTTGACCATCAGTCTGTAACCAATGGTAACAAAGGAGAAACATGTTTTTACAAATGTCTTAATTATCAAAAGCTGAAATCTCTCATTTACAAAAATATTCAGTCCCTTTGCTGTGGCTCTACAAACTGGGGTCAGATGCTTAATTAACCTTGACATTTGTCCAGAATTAAACTGGAGAATTGTGTCCTGAGGTCCTGAACCAGTTGTAGGTGTGACAGTTGCTTCTGACTGAGGCAGGAATACACAAATGCAATAGACAAATCTGGAAAAGATTAAAAAAAACATGGATGACCTTCTCCAAGTTAGTGGAGGACAGAAGAGATTTGGTTTAGGAGATGAATGATTTGAGTCAAATATAACACCTAAATTTCTGTTAGAATGTGTTGCATCGCAGCCAGTGAGCCCAGCTGGTGCTTGTGGTGTGGACCAGTAAGAAGGACCTCTGTTTGATTATTGTTAAGCTGCATCATCAGTGCTGCTCCTCCTGTGCTTCTATGCAAACTGCCAGGGATCAACACTGGATTCATCTGCTCTCTATGAAGGGAAACAAAGGTTAAAGAGGTTAAAGCTACAGGCCTGTAGGCTGGGACTGGTTTGATTACAGTTGTTTTTTTGTTTTTGTTTTTCCCAGAGTGCAGGGACATTGTGTTACTGTTTGTGGGCATCAACAACTTATGTGAGGCTGCAGCTGCAAATGGAGCAGAAACCATGTAGTATGTGCTGTGATATGGGGCAGAACGTCAGTAACAGTTTAACATTGCTTACTGACCTGGGAATAACAGGTTGTCCTCATTTCAGGTAGAAAAACTGAAAATGGAAGTGGGCAAAAGAGGCAGCAAGCAGCAGAAAAAGGCAAAAGAGAAATCAGTTGAGACCAAGAGGATGCAGGAACTGGAGCGACAGGTTTCTCACACACACAAACAGGCTAATCAGTCAGACTTGTTAGACTGCCTCACCACACAACTTGATAAGTCTTTCTCTATTGACCAGGTGAAGGAGCTGGAGCAGATACTAAGACACAGAAACCCAAACTCGCTGCCTGCTCTCATATACGCTGCAGCCAGTGTTGCTGAGGACGTGGGCACTGTGAGGACGTCTCCGCCCAGCCGCATCATCCCTCTGCTGGAGAACAAGGTCCAGCGTCTGGAGGCAGAGCTGGAGAACCATGACGAGGAGGCCAAACACAGCCTGAGGGCCATGGAGCAACATTTCCATGGGGTCAAGGTGCAACTGCAATCAATAAAATGGTTATGTCAGTAGTGTTATAACTGATCTATGATAATTAAAAGGACATTGTCAGATGAACCTATATTAATTATCTATTTCTAGATGGCATTATTAAAGCAACATTTTGAAGATGTAGTGACACTGAGTTACACTTTGAAAATAAAAATAAAATAGTATAATAATAAGAAAAAGACAAAAATCTAACTTTTAAGATTTACTCTTAAGAAACTCCAGAGAAGAGACAACAAAGTGAGTGTAACATTTAAGGGATCCCAAGGGATCAGATCCTCAATCAACTGTTCACCTATTATACACAAGGGTTTACACCACATTCACCAGAAAAGTCATTACTTTAAAAAGATTTTTACGCAGTGATTTTATTCTGCAAAAACTCTGTAAAGTTAATTTTATTTCTCTGCAGTTCTTGATTTATAATCATTTTTATAATAACAATGCATCAAATAACAGTGTGAAAGCATTGTGACAATGTGAAAGGGATTCCTCATAGTGAGAATTATCACCTGAATCTGCAGCTCCCCTCAGCTTCACGGAGTGTTGCTGTAGCTGTCTGACCCACAACCTTTGGTTCTGTTTTGGTTGACTCTCAGACACAGACAGCTGGTGATAATAGTGGAGTGTTTAATATCCTAAGAACCAAATGTGTTAGAAATGAAATGAACAGAAATAACAGAAAACATGAACTTTCAGAAGAATTTACCAGTAACTGTGTTTCTGTTTGTGTGCTCCTTGTAGCTCCGCTACGAGCAGCAGATCTCAGAGCTGGAGCAGCAGCTGGAGCAGAAACAGCAGGTTGAAGTGGAAAGCTCAGCAGCTGGGACCAATCCCTTGATGTCCCAGGTTCAAACTCTGGAGGAGGAGCTACAGCAGGTGAAGGAAGCCCACCAGGAGAGAGAGAAATCCCTCCACGAGCAGATCAAGTCTCTCCAGCAGCAGCTCAAAAACAAGGTCAGCACAGGAGCTACTAAGGTCATTAACTAAAGCCAAGGACAGAAACTAACCGATGTAAACACCCCCACCCCCCTGCAGGCCCAGCCGAGTCCAGGCCGACGCCAGCGTCAAACCGAGGCAGCGTTTGGTGTTCGCATAGAGCGGATGAACCACGAGCTCTCCGCCAAAACACGAACCATTCAGGAGCTGAGCCGCACAGTGGAGAGACTGCAGAAGGAGAGGAGGAGCATGCTGTCTGTCCCCGGCCCACGACCAGAAACCCACTCTGCAGACACCAAACGACAACCAGGCCAAACCAAGACCCCCTCTGCTCCTGCAAGAGAGACGTGTGGAGAGGAAGTCCCAGCTGCTCAATATGAGAAGACCTACCAGCCCACAGTCTTCACAGGTGAAGACAAAATGTGCACATTTTGTTATGGTCGACTTTCCTCTGCTTTAGTCAAACCCAAACCAAATGTCATGTAATGCAGATGTTTGTAACCTGTGATCTTGGGTGCTTCAATTTCCATGACTCTTCCTCACATCACAATTAGAAGATGTGTCTCCTCTCTGGAAAGAGGCAGAGTCTGTGTTGGAGGTATTTCCAGATATTTATGTTTGCTAAATTACAGGTTAGTATCAAATAATCAAAGGCAAGCACACGTATGAACCCACTGGCCTCAGCAGAACAGCTCATTAGTTCCTGACATCTTTCACATGCTGCCTGGATACTGTGGTTTTCAGTCAGGGTTCTCAGAAGAGAGGCTCAGAACCTGTTGTTACTAGAGCTCCAGAGCCTGAGAGAGGAGATGTAAAACTACACTGAGATGATTTTTGGTCCTTAAAACCAAATATATCTTCTTATGGATGTCAACATCTCAAATAAAACACAGGAAAAGTGTAAAATTTGAGATCTTTAAGATATTTGAATGTTCCAATTTAACGTTGCATCCTTGTGACAGGAAGTCATATCTCGGAGGTTCTGCAGGAGAATGAGGCTCTGACCCAACGTCTGGAGCTGCTGCAGCTGAAGAGTGAACAAGAGAAGGAGGCATTGAAGGCTGATGCTGCACAAGCCAAAGAGGAGCTGTGCAGGTATGTGTGTCTGTGTGAACACATCAGATGTTTTCTGCACAGCGTCAGTGTGTGTGAGCTACAGGATAAAATGTGGTCTTTCAGGCTGAAGGAGCAGACTGCAGAGCAGATGTCCTTCATGCAGGCAGAACACCTGAGGGTATTAGACCAGCAGTCTGCCGCCCATGCCCTGGAACACTCTTCCTCAAAGGTTGCTGAACAGGCCAATAAGATCAACACTCAGGAGGTACAGGTTCACCAAGCAACCAGTCTCACATCATCAGCAGGTCCTGACCATGTTTCTGTTGCCTGTAACTTGACATTTACCTGCAGATCATGATCAAACATTTGCAAGAGCAACTGAAAGAGCTGCAGGGAGCTAAAGAAGCTCTGGCAACATCCAAGACTCGAGAGAATGCTCTGCAGAAGCAGGTGAGCAGCTGGCGAAGGGTTGGTGATGGTTAATTTAACAGGATCCTAGTTTTTCATTTAAATTGCACAGCCATTGGTTTCTAGAATTAAACCCAAAGCTGTGATGTGTTTCCACACCTTCTCACATTAGGACCCAGTTGATTTGCCTGAGTTGTAATTCGGGGGAAGATACATGTGTCACTGAATAACAAAATGGCACAAAACATGTGATTTGTCCCAGTATCATTTCAATGCATCAGAGAGCTGGAGTCCTCCTCTGCTCCTCACTGGCTCTGGTCCAGCAGCATTTGTAACTATCTATATTTCCAATAAAGGAGTATCTGTTACATTATTCTTTCATTTTAAGATTAAACCTTAATTATATTGGTTTGTATTTTGTTCATATGAGTCACTCTTTCCTCCAGCTGAGCAGACTGCTGAGGGACCTGAAGGAAGCTAAAGAAGCTCAGAGCCCAGAGGTGAAGCTGCTCTGTAGCCTGGAGAGGAAGATCCTCAACATGGAGCTCAGACATCAACACAGGGAGAAGGAGCTGAAGCAGGTTCCCAATTTACTCTTTATATATGTTTTAAGATAAAGTTTTATTGGACTCGGCCCTTTTCTCTTCATGTAAAATCAGTTTTGAGATGCTTTTGGGTCAGGGGTTGTTCTTGTGAGCCACACAGGCCTGTTCCACCAGTTCCAACCTGTAACACAAAGCTTCCCTGAACCTGCCTTGTTTTCCTCTGCCTCTTTACAAACAAGAACTACAGCTGTGGGTCAGACAACAGAGGAACAAGTGACTCTACCATCGATTTTCTTTCACATTCACGATGACTTTTAAATGTCAGTATCATTTCATTAACACATGAGCCCCACCTGCAGTAGCAGGGTTGACAGAATTAGTGACAAGTAGACAAAATGAGACCAGCTCCAGACCAGGTGCCACATTAACGACCAGCTTTTTCAGAGCTGGTGCTGTCGATCAGCTGCTTCCTCTGCTCCACACGTCCAAATGGCAAGTCAAACCCAAATGTTACTGTGAAATGTTATTGAACCTTTAACCTACTCCCCACACTGTGCACACAAACTTCAGGTCACACAAACAGGACATTGCAGCAAAATACACACCAGAAAGTCTGAATCAGAGCATCACTTGTTTATTGAGACACACTTCTTTACGGTGCCTGTCTAGACACATGTCTGTTCTATTAAACATTTGAACAGCCTGAAGCGTTTACTGAAGAGATACAGGCTAACCTCAGTGACTATGCGTCCCTCTGCCTGCAGGTGATTGGTGGATCATGGCAGATGCTGGAGGCCAATCAGCAGTCAGAGGTGGAGCGCTGGAAGCATGTGGCTCAGGACAAGAGCAGAGAGCTAGAGGCTTTCCGTCTGGAGCTGGACTCCATCCTGGACATCCTGAGACATCTCCAAAGACAGGGAGTGGTGTCCCCCCCCTCCTGACACCACCAACCCCCCCCCCCTTAACAGCCAGTG
Organism: Trachinotus anak; assembly: GCF_046630095.1. Lineage (NCBI taxonomy): Eukaryota > Metazoa > Chordata > Actinopteri > Carangiformes > Carangidae > Trachinotus > Trachinotus anak. Next base: position 28,437,109 of record NW_027273883.1, read on the forward strand.
TAATATTGGTCAGAGACGGACACTCCTCATGTTCCAGATCAGTAGCATATATCAGAGATATTTAACGTTTCCATGATAAACAGACATAAAGCTACAAACAACAGAAACATTTAAAGCTGTAAAGAAAAAAATACAGAATGTCCTGTTCCACTGTACCTGTGTGTTTTGTCTGAATATTTTGTAGTTGTATATTTATTTTAATTATTGTAACTTATTTAAGGTTTAGTTAAAATAAATGTTTTTAAAGTCAGTTGCTCCTTTCGTACAATATACACTGGAGTCCCAGTCCTGATAAAATCTGTTCTGCAGCTCTTTGTCTCATGTTCTGACGCCTGTTCTGTTCTTAGTACCCAGTGTCTGATGGCTCAGGTGACAGGTGTGTAATTCTTGTGAGTTGAGCAGTCAGCTAAACACATAGTGTCACCTTCAGAAACTCAAACTGTGTTTTTTTTTTGCTTCATCCAGCAGCACAATGTTCATCATTCAGAAAATGAAAAGAATCAAGCTGAGCCACAAACGAGCCCTTTAGAAGCTTAATGAGACAACAAACTCTGAGAGAGGTATTACATTACTAATAACCTTTATACAATAAACTTTATTTATTTAGCACTTTTGAAAATGTTACAAAGAACTTTACAAAAAGAAATAATGAATTGACCCTGAAGCCAACAACACAACATCAGACTCGCAGTGATGATGACGGTCAGACAGAAGCACAGGGTGTCGATGCAGCTGTGTTTATTACAGTTTGTGGAGACACAGCCGAAGAAAAACTGTGTGTTTGAAAAGCCTCACCTTCAAATTCATGTTGTGCTTCCTGGAGCCTTTGAGTGAATCGTGAAGAACCGTGCAAACACAGGTTTTAAGAGTAACTCCACACTTGCATTGTCATCTACAGGTTCAAATCAGTGTTGCACTTCTTGACCTTGTCTAACAGTAGGAGCTGATAATAATATATATAATAATATATACAGTTTTCTTTGCATAAACAGCAGCTGTGCTGTAATAATATCCTACTTCAGTTAATGCCATGTTTATTTGATTTTCTAGATCAGTACTGATACTGATACTTATTGATACCAGTTTTATCAAATCCATTTGAACAAAAACAAGATTACAATACTCTGCATTGGCTCCCTGTAAAATCCAGGATAGAATTTAAAATCCTCCTCCTCACCTACAAAGCCATTAATGGTCAGGCACCCTCGTACCTTAAAGAGTTTATAGTTCCCTATTTTCCCAATAGGACACTTCGCTCTCTAAATGCAGGTCTACTTGTGGTTCCCAGAGTTTGTAAGAGTAGAATGGGGGGCAGAGCCTTCAGCTATCAGGCTCCTCTCCTGTGGAACCAGCTCCCAGTGTGGGTTCGGGAAACAGACACCCTCTCTACCTTTAAGATCAGGCTTAAAACTGTCCTGTTTGGTAAAGCTTATAGTTAGGGCTGGCTCGGGTATGTCCTGAGCCATCCCTTAGTTATGCTGCTATAGAGCTAGACTGCTGGGGGATTCCCATGATTCACTGGGCGCTCTCTCTCTCTCTCTCTCTCTGTCCTCATTCTGCAGGTATCTCTGCCTCTGGAGCAGCAGGATCCAGATCACCACTACTCATCATTACTATTAACCACTGTTATCTGTCATTATTATCGATAACACCATTACCTATACAGCTGTTCATGATTTGGTGCTATACAAATAAAATTGAATTGAATTGAATACACATTCTGGTACACCTTTTACTTTAGTTTTAATTTTTACCTTTTACTTTCATTTTTAGTCTCAGCCTCTTAACAAACATGTTTGTGTAAATAAACAGCCAATCACCAGCATTATTAGATCTTGCTGCATGCTGATTGGCTCGCTGACACTGATCAGATTCACTCATATACAAGCTCCTCTATAGTATCAGACTAATTCAGTTGGTCCATAAAAGTCTCAGAGTTCGATACCCAGCCCTGAGACTTCCTCCTTCGTACGTCTGTGTTAAATTCCAGCCGTCCAGTCCTCCGTGCTAACAACTGTCAACAACCTGGTAACTAGAGTGGAACCTCAGTGTGTGATTGCAAACTATGACATATTTTCGGACTGTTTAAAGCACCAATAACAATCACATCCTGAACAGTGACATTATTCTGCAGAGTGACTCATTTCCATAAGGCAGCAATAAACCGTTTAAAGTCTGTGTGTACCAGCGGTACGCAATAGGCGGCCCCCGGGCCAACACGATTTTGGGTTAACACGTATACCTATCGGGACTTGTCTCCATGCCAACGATACACAGACAGCCTGTTAATGGGTCGCGCTGTGAGCACATTTTTAAGTTTCACTTTCGCTTTTGAAGCCGTTCGCATTGTCACTTTGCCAGAGAGCAGGGGAGGGAGCCTAGATTGTGCACGAAAAAAACAGTGAAAGTGGACAGTGAAAATCGCCAATTCAAAGAAGAATGGACTGAAAAATTTCTCTCATTAAGCTGTGTTTCACACTGACACACTAAGAATGTAAAATAGTTTTTCATGATATTTGATTTCTGAGATCTTGATATGTTTGTTTGTTACCTGTTATGACTCTATGGAGGTGCTGATTTATTTTTTTTAAACTTAATGGTAAACTGGCCTGACCAACCTCAATAAATGGACCTTTGAGTCACTGAAAATCATCTTTGTGGCCCTTGAAGATTTGTATTTGAGTACCCCTGCTGTAAACACATCAACTCTGTTTGTAAAGGGCAGCGTGTTGACTCAGGATTAAACAGGAGTCAAGACTCCAATCAGAAATAATAATGAACATTAACCAGGTCTTAATAAGCCAGAGACTAACCTGTGTGGATTCATTAAACATTTCACCATAAGGTAATTCATTTCACTGCAGTGGATATAACTTCTGTGACTGCATCATGTAACAGGAACATTAAGTGTCTGCAGGGTGTCCTCTGCTACAGATTTACTTTGTTATATTGCATATACTTCATCAATTTACACAAGCTGATCAGTTTCTCTTTGTCTCAGTGTGTTACTGCTGTTATTTTATTTCTATGCACGCCTGTACAATGGTTCAGCTCATAGTTCGAATGAAATCGATTCACTTTACTCCAGAAACTGGCCGATATGTCCAGGATCATTGGAGTCTTACTGCCCAGTGACTCTGTGATCAGAGCCTGGGGTGTGATGTTTGTCTGCTCTCAGCATCATCAGGTCCTCAGTGCATAGAAATACAAGTTTCCTTTCATTTCTCACAAACAGTTCATAAATTAGGACCGACCTCAGAAACTGAAAAGCCTCACAAAAATCACACAATTGTTGATTGTGACCAGTATTCACTCACATTGAGTGGTTTTCAGGTGACTGCTCTCGAAAATTAGTGTTTTATGCCTGCAAACCTCAGAAACTGAAAAGCTTCACAAAAATCACACACGTGTTGATTCTGACCAGTATTCACTCATACTGAGTGGTTTTCAGTTGACTGTACTTGAAAATTATTGTTTCATGCCTCCAAACCTCAGAAACTGAAAAGCTTCAGTTTGCAGAGTGGTTTTCAGTTGACTATTTTTGAAAATGCCCGTTTCAGGCCTGAAGACCTCAGAAACTGAAAAGCTTCACAAAAATCACACAAGTGTTTATTCTCACCAGTATTCACTCACTGAGTGGTTTTCATGTGACTGCTCTCACAAATGAGTGTTTCTTGCCTACAAAACCTAGAAACTGAAAACCTTCACAAAAATCACACAAGTGTTGATTCTGACCAGTATTCACTCATACTGAGTCATTTTCAGTTGACTGTCCTCAAAAATTAGTGTTTCATGGCCGCACACTTCAGAAACTGAAAAGCTTCACAAAAATCACACAAGTGTTGATTCTGACTAGTATTCACTCACACTGAGTCATTTTCAGTTGACTGCACTCGAAAATTATCGTTTCATGCCTGCAAACCTCAGAAACTGAAAAGCTTCACAAAAATCACACAAGTGTTGATTCTGACCAGTATTCACTCACACTGAGTCATTGTCAGTTGACTATCTCTGAAAATACCTGTTTCAAGCCTGCAGACCTCAGAAACTGAAAAGCTTCACAAAAATCACACAAGTGTTGATTCTGACCAGTATTCACTCATACTGAGTGGTTTTCAGTTGACTGTACTTGAAAATTATTGTTTCATGCCTGCAAACCTCAGAAACTGAAAAGCTTCAGTTTGCAGAGTGGTTTTCAGTTGACTATTTTTGAAAATGCCCATTTCAAGCCTGCAAACCTCAGAACCTGAAAAGCTTCACAAAAATCACACACGTGTTGATTCTGACTAGTATTCACTCACAGAGTCATTTTCAGTTGACTAACTTTGAAAAGTTTTGTTTCAGGCCTGCAAACCTCATAAACTGAAAAGCTTCACAAAAATCACACAAGTGTTGATTCTGACCAGTATTCACTCACACTGAGTGGTTTTCAGGTGATTGCTCTCGAAAATTAGTTTTTCTTGCCTGCAAACCTCAGAAACTGAAAACCTTCACAAAAAATCACACAAGTGTTGATTCTGACCAGTATTCACTCGCACTGAGTGGTTTTTCAGGTGACTGCACTCGAAAATTAGTGTGTGTGCCTGCAAACCTCAGAAACTGAAAAGCTTCACAAAAATCACACAAGTGTTGATTCTGACCAGTATTCATTCACACTGAGTGGTTTTCAGTTGACTATCTTTGTAAATGCCTGTTTTAAGCCTGCAGACCTCAGAAACTGAAAAGCTTCACAAAAATCACACACGTGTTGATTCTGACCAGTATTCACTCATACTGAGTGGTTTTCAGTTGACTGCACTCAAAAATTATTGTTTCATGCCTGCAAACCTCAGAAACTGAAAAGCTTCAGTTTGCAGAGTGGTTTTCAGTTGACTATTTTTGAAAATGCCTGTTTCAGGCCTGAAGACCTCAGAAACTGAAAAGCTTCACAAAAATCACACAAGTGATGATTCTGACAAGTATTCACTCACACTGAGTGGTTTTCAGTTGACTCTTTTTGAAAATGCCTGTTTCAGGCCTGCAGACCTCAGAAACTGAAAAGCTTCACAAAAACCACCAAGTGTTGATTCTGTCCATCATTCACTCAATCTGAGTGATTTTCTGTGCAATGTAACCGAAAATCAGGGAGTCATGCCTGCCGATGTCAGAAACTGAAAAGTTTCACAAAGACCGCATAACTTTTGTTTCTGAACAGAATTCAGCCAGATTTAATGATTTTCTGTGCAATGTGATCTAAAACCAGGGATTCATATCTGTCAACGTCAAAAACTGAAAGGTTTCACATAGATTGCATCACTTTTGTTTCTGATCAGTATTCACTCAATCTGAGTGATTTTCTGTGCAATGTGACCTAAGAGTAGAACTACATACATGCAGAAACTGAAAAGTTTCACAAAGACTGCACAACTGGTGTTTCTGATCAGTATTCTGTCAGTCTGAATGATTTTCTGTGCAATTTGACCTAAGAGTAGTCCTACATACATGCCAACCTCAGAAACTGAAAAGTTTCACAAAGACTGCATAGCTTTTGTTTCTGATCAGTATTCACTCAATCTGAGTGATTTTCTGTGCAATGTAACCAAAAATCAGGGTCTCATGTCTGCCAACCTCAGTAACTGAAAAGTTTCACAAAGGCTGCATGACTGGTGTTTCTGAACAGGATTCACTCAATCTGAGTCATTTTCTGTGCAATGTGATCTAAAAGCAGGGAGTCATGCCTGCTGACCTCAGAAACTCAAATACATAACACAAATCACACAACTGTTGATCCTGACCAGTATTCACTTCATGTTTTGTACTTCATTTTGTCTGGGTCAAAAAATTACAATGTACAGGGCGGCCTGGATGCTCAAGTGGTTGGTGCGTGTACCACGTGAGTGAAAGACGCTCTAGCAGGCAGTCACCGGTTCGACTCTCAACTGGCCCAACTCTTTCCTGCATGTCATGAGGACTCTCTACCCCTGTTCCTGTCCAGTTTACAATGTACATTATATATGTTACGTTTGAGACAACTTCCATGATTAACAGTCTCTATTGGAAGAATACAATGACAATAAATTGACATGAAATACAATAAATTGTATTTTAGGCCTACAACTTGGTTGTAGTATAGTAAGGTTTCAATTACTCACCCATTCCATGATGCTTGCTAATCCCCTTGGAAGTGATAGAAATCTCAAAGGGGGGAAGGCATTGGCACTCCACATGAGATACCTTGCACCTGCATGGGTACCTTTGCACTAGTAGTATGAGGAATGTTGATAGCTGCTTTAGACAGTCCTCACAAGAAATGTATTATCTGACACATATGTCCCTATATCAAGAATGATGTTGCCATATATGTTAGTTATAACATATATGGCAACATATACTATTATCACACATATACAGTTTATGAAGATATACGTTTATAACATATATGAAATACCCATAGTAAATTTTGTGTGTGAGCATATTTTAAAAATATCTTTATGATTTGTTTTTATAAGGTATAAGGTATTGCAACCATATATGTTATCAATATATATTCAATTTGTGTGTGTGTGTGTGTGTGTGTGTGTGTGTGTCTATATATCTATCTGTCTATCAGATAGATAGATAGATGGGATGGATATACCTATATTTATGTAACACACATGTACAACATAAGCATTTATACATGGGCTAAACATATACATCAACTTATGTAATTGTTCCACTTTCTAATAACATTCTTAGATAATTTTTACATATTTGTATTTTATACATTGTTAATGCCACCTTTTTATTTTGCAAACAAAGCCGTTCTCATAGCACCTTAGCTGTTGTAGTTGTAATGTGATACAGAAATGAATAATCACAAGTTCAACAGATCATTTTAACTGTGTCTGTGTACAATCAGTGTAGCTGTTGGACGCAGTCATGTTTCCTTTCAGCATAAATTTGTTAGACCTTTAAAAGCGATGCAGAAGCTCTCCCGACGGTGCCTCCAGCGGACATGCCCCCAGCGTTCCAGAGTTGATAATACTGCTTATTTTTTCACAAGTTTCAAACCTTATTTTACATATTTGGCAATATTTTTATTCATTCAAATTTGGCAGGGGGTTTCATATGCCATTTTTCTGTGGTGTGGCAAACTCAGAACTCATATGTTTTTTCTGCTTTACAGAATCTTTAAGCTCAAAGACTATTGTAATGCATACAAACTGTGCTCTGATGTTCCGACTTAATGGACTGGAGGCACAATCAGCATATATTCTTTAATTATGCTAACCAAAAACGCAAAATTATATCACTAGATTTCAGTGTTGAGGCACTCTATTCATAATTTTCATAAAGGCATACTAACCTAAAAACCTGTTATTGAATCACGAGACAGTTTCAGAACTACAGAGACACAGAGCAACACACCTGCCTGCATAGCAGCATGGGACTAATTATATAAATTAAATTACAATAACTGATTTGTCACGTTCCCTGATGGTCTGAATAACTCTCTGCTGCTGTCATGTCTGCTGAGTGTCTATGGAGCAGCAACGTCATCATTACTTTTTCTAACTGTATTTTTGTATCTCTCATTGAAACGACCATTTGGAAAGGCAAGGGAAAGGTTAAACACATTAGTTTAACAAGGAAACATGGCTTTACTAAATACACATTGAATGATAAGTAACGCAGAAATGAACTTTTGAAAACTTCTCACGGAGCAAATCATTCATTCATTTTTTCATTCATTTTCCATGCCGCTTATCAGAGGCTTATCAGAAGAGCAGGCGCTGGAGCCAATCCCAGCTGACACCCTCTGACTGTGATGGACAGGAAGAATGTTTTTTTAGAAGAAATAGTTTGGGCATTTTTGCTTTTATTAGATAGGACAGTAGAGAGTCAAAGGAAAGGGGCAAAAGGAGACGTAATGACATGCACAAAAGAGCCGGGGTTGTCGGGAGTCGAACGGGCGACTCCGCTGATAAAAGCATCGCTTTTCGTGTTATATGGAGTAACCACTTGGCTACCCGGTGACCTCTACATTGAACAATGTTTTCAAACCTTTTCTTAATTTGGAAGATAAGTCTCTTCTGTTTGTTTCTCCCACGTCAAAACCTCGCGCCGCCTCTTTGATCTGCCTGCCTCACTCCCTTCAGAACATCCTGCAACCACATGCCCTGCATGGCACTCGCATCGCACCGTGTCACCTCACCATCTGCGTGATGAAGGTAAATGTAAGTAGCAGTGGTTAACGATCTTGCTTGTTTAAGACACTTTACTTTCTCACCACCAGAGAATCTGAATTTGATTATGTCAATTATTTGTGGAGGAGTGCTAATGTTAGCTAGTTAACTTTTGCCCAAGTTACAGTTTAGCTAGCTAATGTTGGCTAGCTGATAGTGAAAGGATTTTCAAATATGGGAGTTGTGAGCAGTGAGACTGGTGGATTTTGTTATAGAGATGGGGTGATCCGATCACAGGTGGACAGCACTAAGTTCAGGTGACGCACCCAAGAGGCACTGAGACTACATCAGAACATGTCTGTGGCCACATTCTTTTAGCAACGTGTCCTGGGCCACACTAAAAGACTGCCTACTCAGTTGTGCCACCACAGTCTCACAATGAAACCAGAATATTTGACTCTTTCAAGTGGCTTAAGGCTTATCTCATTTGAGCTGTGCAGAGCCGATGATTGCCCAGCTCCTCCGCACCCTCTCTCTCTGTTTCTCTCAGTCTCTCTCTCTCTCTCTCTCTCTCTCACACACACACACACACACACACACACGTTAACAATGGAGCCGTCTGTCTGACTAGCTAAATACATAAGTGTTCATTTGCTCATTTGTTCATTTTACATCTGTCTACTTGTAAGACGCATGTTATTGGCAGGTAATGAACAAGGCCATAGAGTTTATCAATGGCTGTGGTTTTTGAACAATTTCAAGGTATAATACTTGAGTATTTCTTTTTTTCTTTTTAACCCTATCTAATGTAGTGTATTAAAAGACGTGAGAGATGTGGGATCATTCCCTTGCCCTTAATAAATAAAATAAATTGAGTAAATAAATAGATATTAACAATAACAAAAAGTGAATGGATAAATAAATGAATTAATAATATTTCAAAATCATATAATAATAGCAATAAGAAATTAATAATAATTGTAGTGATAGTAATGGTAATATTAATAATGATGAAAAAATAGTAATAAGAACTTTATCAAACAACCTGTTCAACAAGCATCTATAAAAGAAATATTTTCAACTATTATGTCCGATGTCTCCCAGTGTTATTTACACAACGACATCACTCTTTCTAACAATAGCCAATTGTTAGAAAAAGCTAAAAGGAAAGCTGTCTTTGTTTACCACAAATTGAGCAACTGCTCAGACAAAAAAGCCAATTCAGTTCAAGACAATTCTAATCGTGTTCTTTATTTAATTTATCGAATTCTTAAGTGATAGTATTAGCTGGATCAAAAAGTGTATGGATAATATAAAGATAAAATCCTAATCCCTACAGCTGGTTAGTGGTCAGTGTAGTATGGTCGTGGAGAGAGTTGGGGGTTACAGCAGTGTTAAATCAGGTGCTCAGATTTACATTACAGTGCAGTCGTGATTTTTTTTTGGAAGAGATTGAAAAGGCAAAGAAAGAAACTGGTTGCGAGCAGTGTAGTGATCAACAACACCTTTGTATCAGTCTCACCAGTGAGTACACCAGTAAAGATAGTGATGATGTCTTACATATCACCATTCATCAGTGATGAGATTCTGAAGGAACTGTCGAGACACAGGAAGATTGTCTCCCCATTCAAGAGGTTGCAGTCAGGATGGTCAGGAAGGTCTTCACTGGTGAAACATGTTGTCTCTCACAGATGGCAGGTTCACATGATCTTCAGTAAAAAAGATGAGGACCTCCATCTAGGTTTAAGTGTGAAGGCTGATGACTTTGAATATGTGGTGTTTGTCAACTTTGGGGCCTTGAAGTGTTTTGGCTGCAGGAAAGAGGGTCACTGTGAACCAATAACAGTCTCATAAAAGCAGATTCAGACAGCCAGGGATTAATAGGTCATATTAGGTGTATGAACCAATCCTGTCAACTTGTGGAGATGAGGGGGCGGACAAAATAAACCCAAGACCTTGTCAGGACAGAGGGCCAGAGTTTGCACAGCTACTGACGCGGTTACAAGCTTACAAACAACGTAAACAGTGAGCTACGCATACAGTTCTGATATGTCTTCCAGTCACCAATTTTGGTCACAAAAAACTCAAAAACTCCTGAGTCTGGATATGACTGAGGCACAAACATGCAGCCTTTGTGATGTTTCCTCCATTAACCATCTTGATATGCTCTGTTGTTTCACCTGTCAACCAAGCGCAAGCAGCAGTGGTGGGTGGGGCATAAGGCCTGATCCAGATTTTTCAACGAGGAGTGTAGATGTGCTTACAGCCCCGGTTTTTGAGATTTTTTTTTTCACCTTTTATGCAGGAAAACCATGTTAAACAAAATATTAATCATAGCAGATTTTTACAGAGTTTAAAACATTTCTGGAGAGAAATGAAAACAATCTCCATCCAGACAAAGCTTTAGCTTCATATGAGAAATGATCTCCGTCCATACTAACACACCTGAAAATGCATATACATGACCATTCACGTACACTTGGTATGCGCGAGCCAGTTTAAACAGGAAGCAGGTAGTGCACAACAGCTGCTAGCAAAGACAGCAACGTCAGTAGCGCTTGTAATTCATTATCCATACTGCTTTTGACAGCTGGTAGTCAAGACTGATAAGACCCAATCAGGGAGTGACTGTGGTTGTCTATATCATTGTTTCCAGAGGTCTCTGTTTTGCCCATCCAGACTACAAACGCATGGCTGGAGTTTTCAAACTAACACATAGCCAGCATCATTTCCAAATGTCTCCTTTTAGAAAATTCAGGAGTAGTGTGGATTCCAGGCACAAATGTAGCAAAAGTGATGCATTTTAAAATGAAAACAGTAGCGTGGACATAGCCAGAAAGTAACAGCTGTGATAGAGCTCAGGAGGACAAGAGCCGGCCGTGTTGAACACTGCAGACAGAGTAGCAAAGGACACTCTGAGGGACACTGATGAGGACCTGATGGTGGATGACAATGTGTTTAAAGTCCCTGCTCTCAAGAGAAAGCAGATGAACACCAGTGGCTTTCAGGCCAAGAATAGAGTAGTACGCGGGTTGAGAGAGCAGCAGCAGGAGGAGCATCCAGAGCCTGAGACTATCTACACACCCAACACAGTGCACAGAGTTCAGTATTTAAATGAGCTCTGTGTAATTTTAAGTCAGTGTGGTCCTGAACACTTTTTAATTCTTGGAGGAGATTTTAACTGTACAGAGAACAATAAGCTGGACATTAACCATACTGAGCCTCATGCTGCTTCAAAATGTGCCACAAAGCAGCTGGTGTAGGCTCATAGGTTAAATGATGTATGGAGAGAAATGCTTGAGAAACACAGACAGTAACACATGGGTGTTCAGAAACAGTAGTGATCCTTCCGCAGGTTCACGTACGGAAACCTTGTTACGACTTTTGCTTCTTATTTTCCTATTTTTCTATGGCCAGATGAGACAGTTGGGTTCTTTTTTGTTGGTTTTTTTTGTTGTTGTTTTTTGTTTTAAGCATCATTTCAATATTTTAAAAGGGTGCAGGATACTGCAGGATACTAGGGTTCTGATCAGATCATTCCCACAGTGTTGTGTAATGTGTTATTGCAAATCTGAAATACAAGTCTGCATACTGGCACTGTAACACTTGTTTGTTATTAGATGCACATTTAAGAGAAACTCATCTCAGTAACACTTCTTGAAACTTGGCACAAACATTCAGTTGGACTCAAGGATGAACTGATAAGATTTTTGTGGTCAAAGGTCTTGGTGACCTCACCATACACAGTTTTGGCCTAATGAATTCCTTGAGATAATTTCTTCAAATTTGGTACGAAAGAACTGATTAGATTTTGGTGGTCAAAGTCAAGGGTATTGTGACTTCACAAAATACTTTTTAGCATTACTCAAGTTTTCACACAGCAATTATGACAAAATTTCACACAAATGGTTAATATTTTATCTGACTCTGGAAAAACAAAGATGTGATCTGAAATTAGTCTGACAGGTGGAGGCATACAACTGTGAGGCAGTAATTCTAGTTTTGGAAAGTTTTTAGAACTTGGAAAGGAGATTTTACATCATTGAAGCTGTGGTGGGATTGTGGGAAAGTGGAAATCAAGCAGCTTTGTCACCAGTACACTCTCAATGTCTCTTGTGAAAAGGTTGCATTGAAGACCTCCAATCAGAAAAGGCATACTAGCAGACCTGTTCTGATCTGATCAGACTGTACAGAAGAACTGGAAGAAAGTGGAGGAGAAGGTGGAGGGGCGGTTGGCCAAGTGGAGGTAGCTGTTACCTCACATATTGTACAGAGGAAGAGTTCTGATTATGAATAATTTGGTTCCATCAACTCTCTGGCACAGGTTAAAAAGTGTATGGATCCCCCTGCTGGTCTGTTACAGAATTTGCTGCCCATCATGGTTAACCTCTTTTGGGTTCAGAGGGAAATATTGTACTTTTTACTCCAATACACTCATCTGGCAATGGTTATTTTTAGTAGTAGTTATTTTTAACATGAGTATTTCACACAAAGGATAGTTTAACAAGCATTAAAATGCAATGCATAGTTAGAGATTAAACCCGTGGTTTCAAAGCTTTTTGGCCTCTGACATTTTACAAAAAGCAGTGTACAGATAGGGTCACATTTCAGATGTCTATGAGTTATTAACAGCTCCACTAAATAGTGATTTTTCCCTGTAAACTTCTCACATGGTTTCATTTCAATATATCTCAACAAAAATCAAAGAATAGAGAAAAAGTCCAAAAGCTGAAAACAGATGTATGTATGTATGTTTCCTCTCAGATTAATCAAGTGGTGGTTAGGTTCCTATCACTCAGTAAGAGGGACCTAACCATTACTTTTCTGATATAATTTAACTACATTTTGCTGCTAATACTCATGTGCTTTTACTAAGGAAGGATTTTTCATGCAGGACTTACAATGAAGGATTTGCTGTATTGGTACCTTTGCTGAAGTAAAGGGTCTGAATACTACCTCCACCACTGTGTTATTAAGTTCAAAGGCTACTTCATCGAAAAGTTAATTCATAGATGAGCATGAGCAAGCGGAGTGGAGAAAAGTTGCTGAAAAAAAAAGAGTAAGATGAAATTTGTAAGAATTAGGACTCAAAGATTATATTACTGTGTTTGTTTTCTGTGGTTGTGCTGTTGTATTAAGCAAGCAGAGGGAGAACATAATGACATCAGCATGCAGGAAGAGGTCGAGAAGACAGTGAGTACCGAGAAGGATTTTTTACCTACTGGGTGAGAGCTGGACAGTCATCTTAAAATGACTGAATGTGAGTGAATACTGTTCAGAATCAACAGTTGTGCGTTTTTGGTGAAGCTTTTGAGTTTTTGACGTTGGCAGATATCAAACAGTAATCTTAGGTCAAATTGCACAGAAAATGACTAAATGTGAGTGAATACTGTTCAGAATCAACAGTTGTGCGTTTTTGGTGAAGCTTTTGAGTTTTTGACGTCGGCATGTATCAAACAGTAATCTTAGGTCAAATTGCACAGAAAATGACTAAATGTGAGTGAATACTGTTCAGAATCAACATTTATGCGCAACTGTTGATTTTGAACAGTATTTGCTCAAGTTCAGTAATTTTCTGTTGACTATGTTCGACGTATACTGCTTCACACCTGCCGACGTCAAAAACTCAAAAGCTTCACCAAAAACGCACAACTGTTGATTCTGAACAGTATTCACTCATCTGAGTCATTTTAAGATGACTGTATCCTAAGATTACTGTTTGATATCTGCCAACGTCAAAAACTCAAAAGCTTCACCAAAAACGCACAACTGTTGATTCTGAACAGTATTCACTCACATTCAGTCATTTTAAGATGACTGTATCCTAAGATTACTGTTTGATATCTGCCGACGCCAAAAACTCAAAAGCTTCACCAAAAACGCACAACTGTTGATTCTGAACTGTATTCACTCATCTGAGTCATTTTCTATGCAATTTGACCTAAGATTACTTTTTGATATCTGCCGACGTCAAAAACTCAAAAGCTTCACCAAAGACGCACAACTGTTGATTCTGAACAGTATTCACTCATCTGAGTCATTTTAAGATGACTGTATCCTAAGATTACTGTTTGATATCTGCCGACGTCAAAAACTCAAAAGCGTCACCAAAACAGCACAACTGTTGATTCTGAACAGTATTCACTCATATTTAGTCATTTTCTGTGCAATTTGACCTATGATTACTGTTTGATATCTGCCGACGTCAAAAACTCAAAAGCTTCACCAAAAACGCACAACTGTTGATTCTGAACAGTATTCACTCACATTCAGTCATTTTAATATGACTGTATCCTAAGATTACTGTTTGATATCTGCCGACGCCAAAAACTCAAAAGCTTCACCAAAAACGCACAACTGTTGATTCAGAACAGTATTCACTCATCTGAGTCATTTTCTGTGCAATTTGACCTATGATTACTGTTTGATATCTGCCGACGTCAAAAACTCAAAAGCTTCACCAAAAACGCACAACTGTTGATTCTGAACAGTATTCACTCACATTCAGTCATTTTAATATGACTGTATCCTAAGATTACTGTTTGATATCTGCCGACGCCAAAAACTCAAAAGCTTCACCAAAAACGCACAACTGTTGATTCTGAACAGTATTCACTCATCTGAGTCATTTTCTGTGCAATTTGACCTAAGATTACTGTTTGATATCTGCCGACGTCAAAAACTCAAAAGCTTCACCAAAGACGCACAACTGTTGATTCTGAACAGTATTCACTCATATTTAGTCATTTTCTGTGCAATTTGACCTATGATTACTGTTTGATATCTGCCGACGTCAAAAACTCAAAAGCTTTACTAAAAACGCACAACTGTTGATTCTGAACAGTATTCACTCACATTCAATCATTTTAAGATGACTGTATCCTAAGATTACTGTTTGATATCTGCCGACGCCAAAAACTCAAAAGCTTCACCAAAAACGCACAACTGTTGATTCTGAACTGTATTTACTCATCTGAGTCATTTTCTATGCAATTTGACCTAAGATTACTGTTTGATATCTGCCAACGTCAAAAACTCAAAAGCTTCACCAAAACAGCACAACTGTTGATTCTGAACAGTATTCACTCACATTCAGTCATTTTAAGATGACTGTATCCAAAGATTACTGTTTGATATGTGCCGACGTCAAAAACTCAAAAGCTTCACCAAAAACGCACAACTGTTGATTCTGAACAGTATTCACTCACATTCAATCATTTTAAGATGACTGTATCCTAAGATTACTGTTTGATATCTGCCGACGCCAAAAACTCAAAAGCTTCACCAAAAACGCACAACTGTTGATTCTGAACTGTATTCACTCATCTGAGTCATTTTCTGTGCAATTTGACCTAAGATTACTTTTTGATATCTGCCGACGTCAAAAACTCAAAAGCTTCACCAAAGAAGCACAACTGTTGATTCTGAACAGTATTCACTCATCTGAGTCATTTTAAGATGACTGTATCCTAAGATTACTGTTTGATATGTGCCAACGCCAAAAACTCAAAAGCTTCACCAAAAACGCACAACTGTTGATTCAGAACAGTATTCACTCATCTGAGTCATTTTCTGTGCAATTTGACCTATGATTACTGTTTGATATCTGCCGACGCCAAAAACTCAAAAGCTTCACCAAAAACGCACAACTGTTGATTCTGAACAGTATTCACTCACATTTAGTCATTTTAAGATGACTGTATCCTAAGATTACTGTTTGATATCTGCCGACGCCAAAAACTCAAAAGCTTCACCAAAAACGCACAACTGTTGATTCTGAACAGTATTCATTCATCTGAGTCATTTTCTGTGCAATTTGACCTAAGATTACTGTTTGATATCTGCCGACGTCAAAAACTCAAAAGCTTCACCAAAGACGCACAACTGTTGATTCTGAACAGTATTCACTCATATTTAGTCATTTTCTGTGCAATTTGACCTATGATTACTGTTTGATATCTGCCGACGTCAAAAACTCAAAAGCTTTACTAAAAACGCACAACTGTTGATTCTGAACAGTATTCACTCACATTCAATCATTTTAAGATGACTGTATCCTAAGATTACTGTTTGATATCTGCCGACGCCAAAAACTCAAAAGCTTCACCAAAAACGCACAACTGTTGATTCTGAACTGTATTCACTCATCTGAGTCATTTTCTATGCAATTTGACCTAAGATTACTGTTTGATATCTGCCAACGTCAAAAACTCAAAAGCTTCACCAAAACAGCACAACTGTTGATTCTGAACAGTATTCACTCACATTCAGTCATTTTAAGATGACTGTATCCTAAGATTACTGTTTGATATCTGCCAACGTCAAAAACTCAAAAGCTTCACCAAAACAGCACAACTGTTGATTCTGAACAGTATTCACTCACATTCAATCATTTTAAGATGACTGTATCCTAAGATTACTGTTTGATATCTGCCGACGCCAAAAACTCAAAAGCTTCACCAAAAACGCACAACTGTTGATTCTGAACTGTATTCACTCATCTGAGTCATTTTCTGTGCAATTTGACCTAAGATTACTTTTTGATATCTGCCGACGTCAAAAACTCAAAAGCTTCACCAAAGAAGCACAACTGTTGATTCTGAACAGTATTCACTCATCTGAGTCATTTTAAGATGACTGTATCCTAAGATTACTGTTTGATATGTGCCAACGCCAAAAACTCAAAAGCTTCACCAAAAACGCACAACTGTTGATTCAGAACAGTATTCACTCATCTGAGTCATTTTCTGTGCAATTTGACCTATGATTACTGTTTGATATCTGCCGACGCCAAAAACTCAAAAGCTTCACCAAAAACGCACAACTGTTGATTCTGAACAGTATTCACTCACATTTAGTCATTTTAAGATGACTGTATCCTAAGATTACTGTTTGATATCTGCCGACGCCAAAAACTCAAAAGCTTCACCAAAAACGCACAACTGTTGATTCTGAACAGTATTCATTCATCTGAGTCATTTTCTGTGCAATTTGACCTAAGATTACTGTTTGATATCTGCCAACGTCAAAAACTCAAAAGCTTCACCAAAACAGCACAACTGTTGATTCTGAACAGTATTCACTCATCTGAGTCATTTTCTGTGCAATTTGACCTAAGATTACTTTTTGATATCTGCCGACGTCAAAAACTCAAAAGCTTCGCCAAAGACGCACAACTGTTGATTCTGAACTGTATTCACTCATATTTAGTCATTTTCTGTGCAATTTGACCTATGATTACTGTTTGATATCTGCCGACGCCAAAAACTCAAAAGCTTCACGAAAAACGCACAACTGTTGATTCTGAACTGTATTCACTCATCTGAGTCATTTTCTATGCAATTTGACCTAAGATTACTGTTTGATATGTGCCGACGCCAAAAACTCAAAAGCTTCACCAAAAACGCACAACTGTTGATTCTGAACAGTATTCACTCACATTTAGTCATTTTAAGATGACTGTATCCTAAGATTACTGTTTGATATCTGCCGACGTCAAAAACTCAAAAGCTTCACCAAAAACGCACAACTGTTGATTCTGAACAGTATTCACTCACATTCAGTCATTTTAAGATGACTGTATCCTAAGATTACTGTTTGATATGTGCCGACGTCAAAAACTCAAAAGCTTCACCAAAAAAGCACAAATGTTGATTCTGAACAGTATTCACTCATCTGAGTCATTTTCTGTGCAATTTGACCTAAGATTACTGTTTGATATCTGCCGACGTCAAAAACTCAAAAGCTTCACCAAAGACGCACAACTGTTGATTCTGAACAGTATTCACTCACATTCAGTCATTTTAAGATGACTGTATCCTAAGATTACTGTTTGATATGTGCCGACGTCAAAAACTCAAAAGCTTCACCAAAAACGCACAACTGTTGATTCTGAACAGTATTCACTCACATTCAGTCATTTTAAGATGACTGTATCCTAAGATTACTGTTTGATATCTGCCGACGCCAAAAACTCAAAAGCTTCACCAAAAACGCACAACTGTTGATTCTGAACTGTATTCACTCATCTGAGTCATTTTCTGTGCAATTTGACCTAAGATTACTTTTTGATATCTGCCGACGTCAAAAACTCAAAAGCTTCACCAAAGACGCACAACTGTTGATTCTGAACTGTATTCACTCATATTTAGTCATTTTCTGTGCAATTTGACCTATGATTACTGTTTGATATCTGCCGACGCCAAAAACTCAAAAGCTTCACCAAAAACGCACAACTGTTGATTCTGAACTGTATTCACTCATCTGAGTCATTTTCTGTGCAATTTGACCTCAGATTTCTGTTTGATATGTGCCGACGCCAAAAACTCAAAAGCTTCACCAAAAACGCACAACTGTTGATTCTGAACAGTATTCACTCACATTCAATAATTTTAAGATGACTGTATCCTAAGATTACTGTTTGATATCTGACGACGCCAAAAACTCAAAAGCTTCACCAAAAACGCACAACTGTTGGTTCTGAACAGTATTCACTCACATTCAGTCATTTTAAGATGACTGTATCCTAAGATTACTGTTTGATATCTGCCGACGTCAAAAACTCAAAAGTTTCACCAAAAACGCACAACTGTTGATTCTGAACAGTATTCACTCATCTGAGTCATTTTAAGATGACTGTATCCTAAGATTACTGTATGATATCTGCCGACGTCAAAAACTCAAACGCTTCACCAAAGACGCACAACTGTTGATTCTGAACAGTATTCACTCACATTCAGTCATTTTAAGATGACTGTATCCTAAGATTGCTGTTTGATATCTGCCGACGTCAAAAACTCAAAAGCTTCACCAAAAACACACAACTGTTGATTCTGAACAGTATTCACTCATATTTAGTCATTTTCTGTGCAATTTGACCTATGATTACTGTTTGATATCTGCCGACGTCAAAAACTCAAAAGCTTTACCAAAAACGCACAACTGTTGATTCTGAACAGTATTCACTCACATTCAATAATTTTAAGATGACTGTATCCTAAGATTACTGTTTGATATCTGCCGACGCCAAAAACTCAAAAGCTTCACCAAAAACGCACAACTGTTGATTCTGAACTGTATTCACTCATCTGAGTCATTTTCTATGCAATTTGACCTAAGATTACTGTTTGATATGTGCCGACGCCAAAAACTCAAAAGCTTTACCAAAAACGCACAACTGTTGATTCTGAACAGTATTCACTCACATTTAGTCATTTTAAGATGACTGTATCCTAAGATTACTGTTTGATATCTGCCGACGTCAAAAACTCAAAAGCTTCACCAAAAACGCACAACTGTTGATTCTGAACAGTATTCACTCACATTCAGTCATTTTAAGATGACTGTATCCTAAGATTACTGTTTGATATCTGCCGACGTCAAAAACTCAAAAGCTTCACCAAAAACGCACAACTGTTGATTCTGAACAGTATTCACTCACATTCAGTCATTTTAAGATGACTGTATCCTAAGATTACTGTTTGATATCTGCCAACGTCAAAAACTCAAAAGCTTCACCAAAACAGCACAACTGTTGATTCTGAACAGTATTCACTCACATTCAGTCATTTTAAGATGACTGTATCCTAAGATTACTGTTTGATATGTGCCGACGTCAAAAACTCAAAAGCTTCACCAAAAACGCACAACTGTTGATTCTGAACAGTATTCACTCACATTCAATAATTTTAAGATGACTGTATCCTAAGATTACTGTTTGATATCTGACGACGCCAAAAACTCAAAAGCTTCACCAAAAACACACAACTGTTGATTCTGAACAGTATTCACTCACATTCAATAATTTTAAGATGACTGTATCCTAAGATTACTGTTTGATATCTGCCGACGCCAAAAACTCAAAAGCTTCACCAAAAACGCACAACTGTTGATTCTGAACTGTATTCACTCATCTGAGTCATTTTCTATGCAATTTGACCTAAGATTACTGTTTGATATGTGCCGACGCCAAAAACTCAAAAGCTTCACCAAAAACGCACAACTGTTGATTCTGAACAGTATTCACTCACATTTAGTCATTTTAAGATGACTGTATCCTAAGATTACTGTTTGATATCTGCCGACGTCAAAAACTCAAAAGCTTCACCAAAAACGCACAACTGTTGATTCTGAACAGTATTCACTCACATTCAGTCATTTTAAGATGACTGTATCCTAAGATTACTGTTTGATATCTGCCGACGCCAAAAACTCAAAAGCTTCACCAAAAACGCACAACTGTTGATTCTGAACAGTATTCACTCACATTCAGTCATTTTAAGATGACTGTATCCTAAGATTACTGTTTGATATCTGCCAACGTCAAAAACTCAAAAGCTTCACCAAAACAGCACAACTGTTGATTCTGAACAGTATTCACTCACATTCAGTCATTTTAAGATGACTGTATCCTAAGATTACTGTTTGATATGTGCCGACGTCAAAAACTCAAAAGCTTCACCAAAAACGCACAACTGTTGATTCTGAACAGTATTCACTCACATTCAGTCATTTTAAGATGACTGTATCCTAAGATTACTGTTTGATATCTGCCGACGCCAAAAACTCAAAAGCTTCACCAAAAACGCACAACTGTTGATTCTGAACTGTATTCACTCATCTGAGTCATTTTCTGTGCAATTTGACCTCAGATTTCTGTTTGATATGTGCCGACGCCAAAAACTCAAAAGCTTCACCAAAAACGCACAACTGTTGATTCTGAACAGTATTCACTCACATTCAATAATTTTAAGATGACTGTATCCTAAGATTACTGTTTGATATCTGACGACGCCAAAAACTCAAAAGCTTCACCAAAAACGCACAACTGTTGGTTCTGAACAGTATTCACTCACATTCAGTCATTTTAAGATGACTGTATCCTAAGATTACTGTTTGATATCTGCCGACGTCAAAAACTCAAAAGTTTCACCAAAAACGCACAACTGTTGATTCTGAACAGTATTCACTCATCTGAGTCATTTTAAGATGACTGTATCCTAAGATTACTGTATGATATCTGCCGACGTCAAAAACTCAAACGCTTCACCAAAGACGCACAACTGTTGATTCTGAACAGTATTCACTCACATTCAGTCATTTTAAGATGACTGTATCCTAAGATTGCTGTTTGATATCTGCCGACGTCAAAAACTCAAAAGCTTCACCAAAAACACACAACTGTTGATTCTGAACAGTATTCACTCATATTTAGTCATTTTCTGTGCAATTTGACCTATGATTACTGTTTGATATCTGCCGACGTCAAAAACTCAAAAGCTTTACCAAAAACGCACAACTGTTGATTCTGAACAGTATTCACTCACATTCAATAATTTTAAGATGACTGTATCCTAAGATTACTGTTTGATATCTGCCGACGCCAAAAACTCAAAAGCTTCACCAAAAACGCACAACTGTTGATTCTGAACTGTATTCACTCATCTGAGTCATTTTCTATGCAATTTGACCTAAGATTACTGTTTGATATGTGCCGACGCCAAAAACTCAAAAGCTTTACCAAAAACGCACAACTGTTGATTCTGAACAGTATTCACTCACATTTAGTCATTTTAAGATGACTGTATCCTAAGATTACTGTTTGATATCTGCCGACGTCAAAAACTCAAAAGCTTCACCAAAAACGCACAACTGTTGATTCTGAACAGTATTCACTCACATTCAGTCATTTTAAGATGACTGTATCCTAAGATTACTGTTTGATATCTGCCGACGTCAAAAACTCAAAAGCTTCACCAAAAACGCACAACTGTTGATTCTGAACAGTATTCACTCACATTCAGTCATTTTAAGATGACTGTATCCTAAGATTACTGTTTGATATCTGCCAACGTCAAAAACTCAAAAGCTTCACCAAAACAGCACAACTGTTGATTCTGAACAGTATTCACTCACATTCAGTCATTTTAAGATGACTGTATCCTAAGATTACTGTTTGATATGTGCCGACGTCAAAAACTCAAAAGCTTCACCAAAAACGCACAACTGTTGATTCTGAACAGTATTCACTCACATTCAATAATTTTAAGATGACTGTATCCTAAGATTACTGTTTGATATCTGACGACGCCAAAAACTCAAAAGCTTCACCAAAAACACACAACTGTTGATTCTGAACAGTATTCACTCACATTCAATAATTTTAAGATGACTGTATCCTAAGATTACTGTTTGATATCTGCCGACGCCAAAAACTCAAAAGCTTCACCAAAAACGCACAACTGTTGATTCTGAACTGTATTCACTCATCTGAGTCATTTTCTATGCAATTTGACCTAAGATTACTGTTTGATATGTGCCGACGCCAAAAACTCAAAAGCTTCACCAAAAACGCACAACTGTTGATTCTGAACAGTATTCACTCACATTTAGTCATTTTAAGATGACTGTATCCTAAGATTACTGTTTGATATCTGCCGACGTCAAAAACTCAAAAGCTTCACCAAAAACGCACAACTGTTGATTCTGAACAGTATTCACTCACATTCAGTCATTTTAAGATGACTGTATCCTAAGATTACTGTTTGATATCTGCCGACGCCAAAAACTCAAAAGCTTCACCAAAAACGCACAACTGTTGATTCTGAACAGTATTCACTCACATTCAGTCATTTTAAGATGACTGTATCCTAAGATTACTGTTTGATATCTGCCAACGTCAAAAACTCAAAAGCTTCACCAAAACAGCACAACTGTTGATTCTGAACAGTATTCACTCACATTCAGTCATTTTAAGATGACTGTATCCTAAGATTACTGTTTGATATGTGCCGACGTCAAAAACTCAAAAGCTTCACCAAAAACGCACAACTGTTGATTCTGAACAGTATTCACTCACATTCAGTCATTTTAAGATGACTGTATCCTAAGATTACTGTTTGATATCTGCCGACGCCAAAAACTCAAAAGCTTCACCAAAAACGCACAACTGTTGATTCTGAACTGTATTCACTCATCTGAGTCATTTTCTGTGCAATTTGACCTAAGATTACTTTTTGATATCTGCCGACGTCAAAAACTCAAAAGCTTCACCAAAGAAGCACAACTGTTGATTCTGAACAGTATTCACTCATCTGAGTCATTTTAAGATGACTGTATCCTAAGATTGCTGTTTGATATCTGCCGACGTCAAAAACTCAAAAGCTTCACCAAAAACACACAACTGTTGATTCTGAACAGTATTCACTCATATTTAGTCATTTTCTGTGCAATTTGACCTATGATTACTGTTTGATATCTGCCGACGTCAAAAACTCAAAAGCTTTACCAAAAACGCACAACTGTTGATTCTGAACAGTATTCACTCACATTCAATAATTTTAAGATGACTGTATCCTAAGATTACTGTTTGATATGTGCCGACGCCAAAAACTCAAAAGCTTCACCAAAAACGCACAACTGTTGATTCTGAACTGTATTCACTCATCTGAGTCATTTTCTATGCAATTTGACCTAAGATTACTGTATGATATCTGCCAACGTCAAAAACTCAAAAGCTTCACCAAAGACGCACAACTGTTGATTCTGAACAGTATTCACTCATATTTAGTCATTTTCTGTGCAATTTGACCTATGATTACTGTTTGATATCTGCCGACGCCAAAAACTCAAAAGCTTTACTAAAAACGCACAACTGTTGATTCTGAACAGTATTCACTCACATTCAATCATTTTAAGATGACTGTATCCTAAGATTACTGTTTGATATCTGCCGACGCCAAAAACTCAAAAGCTTCACCAAAAACGCACAACTGTTGATTCTGAACTGTATTCACTCATCTGAGTCATTTTCTATGCAATTTGACCTAAGATTACTGTTTGATATCTGCCAACGTCAAAAACTCAAAAGCTTCACCAAAACAGCACAACTGTTGATTCTGAACAGTATTCACTCACATTCAGTCATTTTAAGATGACTGTATCCTAAGATTACTGTTTGATATGTGCCGACGTCAAAAACTCAAAAGCTTTACCAAAAACGCACAACTGTTGATTCTGAACAGTATTCACTCATCTGAGTCATTTTAAGATGACTGTATCCTAAGATTACTGTTTGATATCTGCCGACGTCAAAAACTCAAAAGCTTCACCAAAAACGCACAACTGTTGATTCTGAACAGTATTCACTCACATTCAGTCATTTTAAGATGACTGTATCCTAAGATTACTGTTTGATATGTGCCGACGTCAAAAACTCAAAAGCTTCACCAAAAAAGCACAAATGTTGATTCTGAACAGTATTCACTCATCTGAGTCATTTTCTGTGCAATTTGACCTAAGATTACTGTTTGATATCTGCCAACGTCAAAAACTCAAAAGCTTCACCAAAGACGCACAACTGTTGATTCTGAACAGTATTCACTCATATTTAGTCATTTTCTGTGCAATTTGACCTATGATTACTGTTTGATATCTGCCGACGTCAAAAACTCAAAAGCTTTACTAAAAACGCACAACTGTTGATTCTGAACAGTATTCACTCATCTGAGTCATTTTAAGATGACTGTATCCTAAGATTACTGTTTGATATCTGCCGACGTCAAAAACTCAAAAGCTTCACCAAAAACGCACAACTGTTGATTCTGAACAGTATTCACTCATCTGAGTCATTTTCAAAGCAATTTGACCTAAGATATCTGCCGACGTCAAAATCTCAAAAGCTTCACCAACAACGCACAACTGTTGATTCTGAACAGTATTCACTCATCTGAGTCATTTTCTGTGCAATTTGACCTAAGATTACTGTTTGATATCTGCCAACGTCAAAAACTCAAAAGCTTCACCAAAGACGCACAACTGTTGATTCTGAACAGTATTCACTCACATTCAATCATTTTAAGATGACTGTATCCTAAGATTACTGTTTGATATCTGCCGACGCCAAAAACTCAAAAGCTTCACCAAAAACGCACAACTGTTGATTCTGAACTGTATTCACTCATCTGAGTCATTTTCTATGCAATTTGACCTAAGATTACTGTTTGATATGTGCCGACGCCAAAAACTCAAAAGCTTTACCAAAAACGCACAACTGTTGATTCTGAACAGTATTCACTCACATTTAGTCATTTTAAGATGACTGTATCCTAAGATTACTGTTTGATATCTGCCGACGTCAAAAACTCAAAAGCTTCACCAAAAACGCACAACTGTTGATTCTGAACAGTATTCACTCACATTCAGTCATTTTAAGATGACTGTATCCTAAGATTACTGTTTGATATCTGCCGACGTCAAAAACTCAAAAGCTTCACCAAAAACGCACAACTGTTGATTCTGAACAGTATTCACTCACATTCAGTCATTTTAAGATGACTGTATCCTAAGATTACTGTTTGATATCTGCCAACGTCAAAAACTCAAAAGCTTCACCAAAACAGCACAACTGTTGATTCTGAACAGTATTCACTCACATTCAGTCATTTTAAGATGACTGTATCCTAAGATTACTGTTTGATATGTGCCGACGTCAAAAACTCAAAAGCTTCACCAAAAACGCACAACTGTTGATTCTGAACAGTATTCACTCACATTCAATAATTTTAAGATGACTGTATCCTAAGATTACTGTTTGATATCTGACGACGCCAAAAACTCAAAAGCTTCACCAAAAACACACAACTGTTGATTCTGAACAGTATTCACTCACATTCAATAATTTTAAGATGACTGTATCCTAAGATTACTGTTTGATATCTGCCGACGCCAAAAACTCAAAAGCTTCACCAAAAACGCACAACTGTTGATTCTGAACTGTATTCACTCATCTGAGTCATTTTCTATGCAATTTGACCTAAGATTACTGTTTGATATGTGCCGACGCCAAAAACTCAAAAGCTTCACCAAAAACGCACAACTGTTGATTCTGAACAGTATTCACTCACATTTAGTCATTTTAAGATGACTGTATCCTAAGATTACTGTTTGATATCTGCCGACGTCAAAAACTCAAAAGCTTCACCAAAAACGCACAACTGTTGATTCTGAACAGTATTCACTCACATTCAGTCATTTTAAGATGACTGTATCCTAAGATTACTGTTTGATATCTGCCGACGCCAAAAACTCAAAAGCTTCACCAAAAACGCACAACTGTTGATTCTGAACAGTATTCACTCACATTCAGTCATTTTAAGATGACTGTATCCTAAGATTACTGTTTGATATCTGCCAACGTCAAAAACTCAAAAGCTTCACCAAAACAGCACAACTGTTGATTCTGAACAGTATTCACTCACATTCAGTCATTTTAAGATGACTGTATCCTAAGATTACTGTTTGATATGTGCCGACGTCAAAAACTCAAAAGCTTCACCAAAAACGCACAACTGTTGATTCTGAACAGTATTCACTCACATTCAGTCATTTTAAGATGACTGTATCCTAAGATTACTGTTTGATATCTGCCGACGCCAAAAACTCAAAAGCTTCACCAAAAACGCACAACTGTTGATTCTGAACTGTATTCACTCATCTGAGTCATTTTCTGTGCAATTTGACCTAAGATTACTTTTTGATATCTGCCGACGTCAAAAACTCAAAAGCTTCACCAAAGAAGCACAACTGTTGATTCTGAACAGTATTCACTCATCTGAGTCATTTTAAGATGACTGTATCCTAAGATTGCTGTTTGATATCTGCCGACGTCAAAAACTCAAAAGCTTCACCAAAAACACACAACTGTTGATTCTGAACAGTATTCACTCATATTTAGTCATTTTCTGTGCAATTTGACCTATGATTACTGTTTGATATCTGCCGACGTCAAAAACTCAAAAGCTTTACCAAAAACGCACAACTGTTGATTCTGAACAGTATTCACTCACATTCAATAATTTTAAGATGACTGTATCCTAAGATTACTGTTTGATATGTGCCGACGCCAAAAACTCAAAAGCTTCACCAAAAACGCACAACTGTTGATTCTGAACTGTATTCACTCATCTGAGTCATTTTCTATGCAATTTGACCTAAGATTACTGTATGATATCTGCCAACGTCAAAAACTCAAAAGCTTCACCAAAGACGCACAACTGTTGATTCTGAACAGTATTCACTCATATTTAGTCATTTTCTGTGCAATTTGACCTATGATTACTGTTTGATATCTGCCGACGCCAAAAACTCAAAAGCTTTACTAAAAACGCACAACTGTTGATTCTGAACAGTATTCACTCACATTCAATCATTTTAAGATGACTGTATCCTAAGATTACTGTTTGATATCTGCCGACGCCAAAAACTCAAAAGCTTCACCAAAAACGCACAACTGTTGATTCTGAACTGTATTCACTCATCTGAGTCATTTTCTATGCAATTTGACCTAAGATTACTGTTTGATATCTGCCAACGTCAAAAACTCAAAAGCTTCACCAAAACAGCACAACTGTTGATTCTGAACAGTATTCACTCACATTCAGTCATTTTAAGATGACTGTATCCTAAGATTACTGTTTGATATGTGCCGACGTCAAAAACTCAAAAGCTTTACCAAAAACGCACAACTGTTGATTCTGAACAGTATTCACTCATCTGAGTCATTTTAAGATGACTGTATCCTAAGATTACTGTTTGATATCTGCCGACGTCAAAAACTCAAAAGCTTCACCAAAAACGCACAACTGTTGATTCTGAACAGTATTCACTCACATTCAGTCATTTTAAGATGACTGTATCCTAAGATTACTGTTTGATATGTGCCGACGTCAAAAACTCAAAAGCTTCACCAAAAAAGCACAAATGTTGATTCTGAACAGTATTCACTCATCTGAGTCATTTTCTGTGCAATTTGACCTAAGATTACTGTTTGATATCTGCCAACGTCAAAAACTCAAAAGCTTCACCAAAGACGCACAACTGTTGATTCTGAACAGTATTCACTCATATTTAGTCATTTTCTGTGCAATTTGACCTATGATTACTGTTTGATATCTGCCGACGTCAAAAACTCAAAAGCTTTACTAAAAACGCACAACTGTTGATTCTGAACAGTATTCACTCATCTGAGTCATTTTAAGATGACTGTATCCTAAGATTACTGTTTGATATCTGCCGACGTCAAAAACTCAAAAGCTTCACCAAAAACGCACAACTGTTGATTCTGAACAGTATTCACTCATCTGAGTCATTTTCAAAGCAATTTGACCTAAGATATCTGCCGACGTCAAAATCTCAAAAGCTTCACCAACAACGCACAACTGTTGATTCTGAACAGTATTCACTCATCTGAGTCATTTTCTGTGCAATTTGACCTAAGATTACTGTTTGATATCTGCCAACGTCAAAAACTCAAAAGCTTCACCAAAGACGCACAACTGTTGATTCTGAACAGTATTCACTCACATTCAATCATTTTAAGATGACTGTATCCTAAGATTACTGTTTGATATCTGCCGACGCCAAAAACTCAAAAGCTTCACCAAAAACGCACAACTGTTGATTCTGAACTGTATTCACTCATCTGAGTCATTTTCTATGCAATTTGACCTAAGATTACTGTTTGATATCTGCCAACGTCAAAAACTCAAAAGCTTCACCAAAACAGCACAACTGTTGATTCTGAACAGTATTCACTCACATTCAGTCATTTTAAGATGACTGTATCCTAAGATTACTGTTTGATATCTGCCAACGTCAAAAACTCAAAAGCTTCACCAAAACAGCACAACTGTTGATTCTGAACAGTATTCACTCACATTCAGTCATTTTAAGATGACTGTATCCTAAGATTACTGTTTGATATGTGCCGACGTCAAAAACTCAAAAGCTTCACCAAAAACGCACAACTGTTGATTCTGAACAGTATTCACTCACATTCAGTCATTTTAAGATGACTGTATCCTAAGATTACTGTTTGATATCTGCCGACGCCAAAAACTCAAAAGCTTCACCAAAAACCCACAACTGTTGATTCTGAACTGTATTCACTCATCTGAGTCATTTTCTATGCAATTTGACCTAAGATTACTTTTTGATATCTGCCGACGTCAAAAACTCAAAAGCTTCACCAAAGAAGCACAACTGTTGATTCTGAACAGTATTCACTCATCTGAGTCATTTTAAGATGACTGTATCCTAAGATTACTGTTTGATATGTGCCAACGCCAAAAACTCAAAAGCTTCACCAAAAACGCACAACTGTTGATTCAGAACAGTATTCACTCATCTGAGTCATTTTCTGTGCAATTTGACCTAAGATTACTTTTTGATATCTGCCGACGTCAAAAACTCAAAAGCTTCACCAAAGACGCACAACTGTTGATTCTGAACTGTATTCACTCATATTTAGTCATTTTCTGTGCAATTTGACCTATGATTACTGTTTGATATCTGCCGACGCCAAAAACTCAAAAGCTTCACCAAAAACGCACAACTGTTGATTCTGAACAGTATTCACTCATCTGAGTCATTTTCTGTGCAATTTGACCTAAGATTATTTTTTGATATCTGCCGACGTCAAAAACTCAAAAGCTTCACCAAAGACGCACAACTGTTGATTCTGAACAGTATTCACTCATATTTAGTCATTTTCTGTGCAATTTGACCTATGATTACTGTTTGATATCTGCCGACGTCAAAAACTCAAAAGCTTCACCAAAACGCACAGCTGTTGATTCTGAACAGTATTCTCTCATATTTAGTCATTTTCTGTGCAATTTGACCTATGATTACTGTTTGATATCTGCCGACGTCAAAAACTCAAAAGCTTTACTAAAAACGCACAACTGTTGATTCTGAACAGTATTCACTCACATTCAATCATTTTAAGATGACTGTATCCTAAGATTACTGTTTGATATCTGCCGACGCCAAAAACTCAAAAGCTTCACCAAAAACGCACAACTGTTGATTCTGAACAGTATTCACTCATCTGAGTCATTTTCTATGCAATTTGACCTAAGATTACTGTTTGATATCTGCCAACGTCAAAAACTCAAAAGCTTCACCAAAACAGCACAACTGTTGATTCTGAACAGTATTCACTCACATTCAGTCATTTTAAGATGACTGTATCCTAAGATTACTGTTTGATATGTGCCGACGTCAAAAACTCAAAAGCTTCACCAAAAACGCACAACTGTTGATTCTGAACAGTATTCACTCATCTGAGTCATTTTAAGATGACTGTATCCTAAGATTACTGTTTGATATCTGCCGACGTCAAAAACTCAAAAGCTTCACCAAAAACGCACAACTGTTGATTCTGAACAGTATTCACTCATCTGAGTCATTTTCTGTGCAATTTGACCTAAGATTACTGTTTGATATCTGCCAACGTCAAAAACTCAAAAGCTTCACCAAAGACGCACAACTGTTGATTCTGAACAGTATTCACTCACATTCAGTCATTTTAAGATGACTGTATCCTAAGATTACTGTTTGATATGTGCCGACGTCAAAAACTCAAAAGCTTCACCAAAAACGCACAACTGTTGATTCTGAACAGTATTCACTCATCTGAGTCATTTTCTGTGCAATTTGACCTAAGATTATTTTTTGATATCTGCCGACGTCAAAAACTCAAAAGCTTCACCAAAGACGCACAACTGTTGATTCTGAACAGTATTCACTCATATTTAGTCATTTTCTGTGCAATTTGACCTATGATTACTGTTTGATATCTGCCGACGTCAAAAACTCAAAAGCTTCACCAAAAACGCACAACTGTTGATACTGAACAGTATTCTCTCATATTTAGTCATTTTCTGTGCAATTTGACCTCAGATTACTGTTTGATATGTGCCGACGTCAAAAACTCAAAAGCTTCACCAAAAACGCACAACTGTTGATTCTGAACAGTATTCACTCATGTGAGTCATTTTCTGTGCAATTTGACATAAGATTACTGTTTGATATCTGCCGACGTCAAAAACTCAAAAGCTTCACCAAAAACGCACAACTGTTGATTCTGAACAGTATTCACTCACATTCAATCATTTTAAGATGACTGTATCCTAAGATTACTGTTTGATATCTGCCGACGCCAAAAACTCAAAAGCTTCACCAAAAACGCACAACTGTTGATTCTGAACAGTATTCACTCATCTGAGTCATATTCTTTGCAATTTGACCTAAGATTACTGTATGATATCTGCCAACGTCAAAAACTCAAAAGCTTCACCAAAGACGCACAACTGTTGATTCTGAACAGTATTCACTCACATTCAGTCATTTTAAGATGACTGTATCCTAAGATTACTGTTTGATATGTGCCGACGTCAAAAACTCAAAAGCTTCACCAAAAACGCACAACTGTTGATTCTGAAAAGTATTCACTCATCTGAGTCATTTTAAGATGACTGTATCCTAAGATTACTGTTTGATATGTGCCGACGTCAAAAACTCAAAAGCTTCACCAAAAACGCACAACTGTTGATTCTGAACAGTATTCACTCACATTCAGTCATTTTAAGATGACTGTATCCTAAGATTACTGTTTGATATCTGCCGACGTCAAAAACTCAAAAGCGTCACCAAAAACGCACAACTGTTGATTCTGAACAGTATTCACTCATCTGAGTCATTTTAAGATGACTGTATCCTAAGATTACTGTTTGATATCTGCCGACGTCAAAAACTCAAAAGTTTTACCAAAAACGCACAACTGTTGATTCTGAACAGTATTCACTCACATTCAGTCATTTTAAAATGACTGTATCCTAAGATTACTCTTTTAGATTTGCCGACGTCAAAAACTCAAAAGCTTCACCAACAACGCACAACTGTTGATTCTGAACAGTATTCACTCATCTGAGTCATTTTCTGTGCAATTTGACCTAAGATTACTGTTTGATATCTGCCGACGTCAAAAACTCAAAAGCGTCACCAAAAACGCACAACTGTTGATTCTGAACAGTATTCACTAACATTCAGTCATTTTAAGAAGACTGTATCCTAAGATTACTGTTTGATATCTGCCGACGCCAAAAACTCAAAAGCTTCACCAAAAACGCACAACTGTTGATTCTGAACTGTATTCACTCATCTGAGTCATTTTCTATGCAATTTGACCTAAGATTACTGTTTGATATGTGCCGACGCCAAAAACTCAAAAGCTTCACCAAAAACGCACAACTGTTGATTCTGAACAGTATTCACTAAACATTCAGTCATTTTAAGATGACTGTATCCTAAGATTACTGTTTGATATCTGCCGACGTCAAAAACTCAAAAGCTTCACCAAAAACGCACAACTGTTGATTCTGAACAGTATTCACTCATCTGAGTCATTTTCTGTGCAATTTGACCTAAGATTACTGTTTGATATGTGCCGACGCCAAAAACTCAAAAGCTTCACCAAAAACGCACAACTGTTGATTCTGAACAGTATTCACTCACATTCAGTCATTTTAAGATGACTATATCCTAAGATTACTGTTTGATATCTGCCGACGCCAAAAACTCAAAAGCTTCACCAAAAACGCACAACTGTTGATTCTGAACATTATTCACTCATCTGAGTAATTTTAAGATGACTGTATCCTAAGATTACTCTTTTATATTTGCCAACGTCAAAAACTCAAAAGCTTCACCAAAGACGCACAACTGTTGATTCTGAACAGTATTCACTCATCTGAGTCATTTTTTTTGCAATTTGACCTAAGATTACTGTTTGATATCTGCCGACGTCAAAAACTCAAAAGCGTCACCAAAAACGCACAACTGTTGATTCTGAACAGTATTCACTCATCTGAGTCATTTTCTGTGCAATTTGACCTAAGATTACTGTTTGATATCTGCCGACGTCAAAAACTCAAAAGCTTCACCAAAAACGCACAACTGTTGATTCTGAACAGTATTCACTCACATTCAGTCATTTTAAGATGACTGTATCCTAAAATTACTCTTTTAGATTTGACGACGTCAAAAACTCAAAAGCTTCACCAACAACGCACAACTGTTGATTCTGAACAGTATTCACTCATCTGAGTCATTTTCTGTGCAATTTGACCTAAGATTACTGTTTGATATGTGCCGACGTCAAAAACTCAAAAGCTTCACCAAAAACGCACAACTGTTGATTCTGAACAGTATTCACTCATCTGAGTCATTTTAAGATGACTGTATCCTAAGATTACTGTTTGATATCTGCCGACGTCAAAAACTCAAAAGCGTCACCAAAAACGCACAACTGTTGATTCTGAACAGTATTCACTCATCTGAGTCATTTTAAGATGACTGTATCCTAAGATTACTGTTTGATATCTGCCGACGTCAAAAACTCAAAAGTTTTACCAAAAACGCACAACTGTTGATTCTGAACAGTATTCACTCACATTCAGTCATTTTAAAATGACTGTATCCTAAGATTACTCTTTTAGATTTGCCGACGTCAAAAACTCAAAAGCTTCACCAACAACGCACAACTGTTGATTCTGAACAGTATTCACTCATCTGAGTCATTTTCTGTGCAATTTGACCTAAGATTACTGTTTGATATCTGCCGACGCCAAAAACTCAAAAGCTTCACCAAAAACGCACAACTGTTGATTCTGAACAGTATTCACTAACATTCAGTCATTTTAAGATGACTGTATCCTAAGATTACTGTTTGATATCTGCCGACGCCAAAAACTCAAAAGCTTCACCAAAAACGCACAACTGTTGATTCTGAACTGTATTCACTCATCTGAGTCATTTTCTATGCAATTTGACCTAAGATTACTGTTTGATATGTGCCGACGCAAAAAACTCAAAAGCTTCACCAAAAACGCACAACTGTTGATTCTGAACAGTATTCACTAAACATTCAGTCATTTTAAGATGACTGTATCCTAAGATTACTGTTTGATATCTGCCGACGTCAAAAACTCAAAAGCTTCACCAAAAACGCACAACTGTTGATTCTGAACAGTATTCACTCATCTGAGTCATTTTCTGTGCAATTTGACCTAAGATTACTGTTTGATATGTGCCGACGCCAAAAACTCAAAAGCTTCACCAAAAACGCACAACTGTTGATTCTGAACAGTATTCACTCATCTGAGTCATTTTAAGATGACTGTATCCTAAGATTACTGTTTGATATCTGCCGACGTCAAAAACTCAAAAGCTTCACCAAAAACGCACAACTGTTGATTCTGAACAGTATTCACTCATCTGAGTCATTTTCTGTGCAATTTGACCTAACATTACTGTTTGATATGTGCCGACGCCAAAAACTCAAAAGCTTCACCAAAAACGCACAACTGTTGATTCTGAACAGTATTCACTCACATTCAGTCATTTTAAGATGACTATATCCTAAGATTACTGTTTGATATCTGCCGACGCCAAAAACTCAAAAGCTTCACCAAAAACGCACAACTGTTGATTCTGAACATTATTCACTCATCTGAGTAAATTTAAGATGACTGTATCCTAAGATTACTCTTTTATATTTGCCAACGTCAAAAACTCAAAAGCTTCACCAAAGACGCACAACTGTTGATTCTGAACAGTATTCACTCATCTGAGTCATTTTTTTTGCAATTTGACCTAAGATTACTGTTTGATATCTGCCGACGTCAAAAACTCAAAAGCGTCACCAAAAACGCACAACTGTTGATTCTGAACAGTATTCACTCATCTGAGTCATTTTCTGTGCAATTTGACCTAAGATTACTGTTTGATATCTGCCGACGTCAAAAACTCAAAAGCTTCACCAAAAACGCACAACTGTTGATTCTGAACAGTATTCACTCACATTCAGTCATTTTAAGATGACTGTATCCTAAGATTACTGTTTGATATCTGCCGACGTCAAAAACTCAAAAGCTTCACCAAAAACACACAACTGTTGATTCTAAAAAGTATTCACTCATCTGAGACATTTTAAGATGACTGTATCCTAAGATTACTGTTTGATATCTGCCGACGCCAAAAACTCAAAAGCTTCACCAAAAACGCACAACTGTTGATTCTGAACAGTATTCACTAACATTCAGTCATTTTAAGATGACTGTATCCTAAGATTACTGTTTGATATCTGCCGACGCCAAAAACTCAAAAGCTTCACCAAAAACGCACAACTGTTGATTCTGAACTGTATTCACTCATCTGAGTCATTTTCTATGCAATTTGACCTAAGATTACTGTTTGATATGTGCCGACGCAAAAAACTCAAAAGCTTCACCAAAAACGCACAACTGTTGATTCTGAACAGTATTCACTAAACATTCAGTCATTTTAAGATGACTGTATCCTAAGATTACTGTTTGATATCTGCCGACGTCAAAAACTCAAAAGCTTCACCAAAAACGCACAACTGTTGATTCTGAACAGTATTCACTCATCTGAGTCATTTTCTGTGCAATTTGACCTAAGATTACTGTTTGATATGTGCCGACGCCAAAAACTCAAAAGCTTCACCAAAAACGCACAACTGTTGATTCTGAACAGTATTCACTCATCTGAGTCATTTTAAGATGACTGTATCCTAAGATTACTGTTTGATATCTGCCGACGTCAAAAACTCAAAAGCTTCACCAAAAACGCACAACTGTTGATTCTGAACAGTATTCACTCATCTGAGTCATTTTCTGTGCAATTTGACCTAACATTACTGTTTGATATGTGCCGACGCCAAAAACTCAAAAGCTTCACCAAAAACGCACAACTGTTGATTCTGAACTGTATTCACTCATCTGAGTCATTTTCTGTGCAATTTGACCTAAGATTACTGTTTGATATGTGCCGACGCCAAAAACTCAAAAGCTTCACCAAAAACGCACAACTGTTGATTCTGAACAGTATTCACTCACATTCAGTCATTTTAAGATGACTATATCCTAAGATTACTGTTTGATATCTGCCGACGCCAAAAACTCAAAAGCTTCACCAAAAACGCACAACTGTTGATTCTGAACATTATTCACTCATCTGAGTAATTTTAAGATGACTGGATCCTAAGATTACTCTTTTATATTTGCCAACGTCAAAAACTCAAAAGCTTCACCAAAGACGCACAACTGTTGATTCTGAACAGTATTCACTCATCTGAGTCATTTTTTTTGCAATTTGACCTAAGATTACTGTTTGATATCTGCCGACGTCAAAAACTCAAAAGCGTCACCAAAAACGCACAACTGTTGATTCTGAACAGTATTCACTCATCTGAGTCATTTTCTGTGCAATTTGACCTAAGATTACTGTTTGATATCTGCCGACGTCAAAAACTCAAAAGCTTCACCAAAAACGCACAACTGTTGATTCTGAACAGTATTCACTCACATTCAGTCATTTTAAGATGACTGTATCCTAAAATTACTCTTTTAGATTTGACGACGTCAAAAACTCAAAAGCTTCACCAACAACGCACAACTGTTGATTCTGAACAGTATTCACTCATCTGAGTCATTTTCTGTGCAATTTGACATAAGATTACTGTTTGATATCTGCCGACGTCAAAAACTCAAAAGCTTCACCTAAAATGCACAACTGTTGATTCTGAACTGTATTCACTCATCTGAGTCATTTTCTGTGCAATTTGACCTAAGATTACTGTTTGATATCTGCCGACGCCAAAAACTCAAAAGCTTCACCAAAAACGCACAACTGTTGATTCTGAACAGTATTCACTCACATTTAGTCATTTTAATATGACTGTATCCTAAAATTACTGTTTGATATCTGCCGACGCCAAAAACTCAACAGCTTCACCAAAAACGCACAACTGTTGATTCTGAACATTATTCACTCATCTGAGTCATTATAAGATGACTGTATCCTAAGATTACTCTTTTATATTTGCCAACGTCAAAAACTCAAAAGCTTCACCAAAGACGCACAACTGTTGATTCTGAACAGTATTCACTAATCTGAGTCATTTTTTTTGCAATTTGACCTAAGATTACTGTTTGATATCTGCCGACGTCAAAAACTCAAAAGCGTCACCAAAAACGCACAACTGTTGATTCTGAACAGTATTCACGCATCTGAGTCATTTTAAGATGACTGTATCCTAAGATTACTCTTTTATATCTGCCGACGCCAAAAACTCAAAAGCTTCACCAAAAAAGCACAACTGTTGATTCTGAACTGTATTCACTCATCTGAGTCATTTTCTATGCAATTTGACCTAAGATTACTTTTTGATATTTGCCGACGTCAAAAACTCAAAAGCTTCACCAAAAACGCACAACTGTTGATTCTGAACAGTATTCACTCATCTGAGTCATTTTCTGTGCAATTTGACCTAAGATTACTGTTTGATATCTGCCGACGTCAAAAACTCAAAAGCTTCACCAACAACGCACAACTGTTGATTCTGAACAGTATTCACTCATCTGAGAAATTTTCTGTGCAATTTGACCTAAGATTACTGTTTGATATCTGCCGAAGTCAAAACTCAAAAGCTTCACCAACAACGCACAACTGTTGATTCTGAACAGTATTCACTCACATTCAGTCATTTTAAGATGACTGTATCCTAAGATTACTGTTTGATATCTGCCAACGTCAAAAATTCAAAAGCTTCACCAAAAACGCACAACTCTTGATTCTGAACAGTATTTACTCACATTTAGGAATTTTAATATGACTGTATCCTAAGATTACTGTTTGATATCTGCCAATGTCAAAAACTCAAAAGCTTTACCAAAAACGCACAACTGTTGATTCTGAACAGTATTCACGCATCTGAGTCATTTTAAGATGACTGTATCCTAAGATTACTGTTTGATATCTGCCAATGTCAAAAACTCAAAAGTTTTACCAAAAACGCACAACTGTTGATTCTGAACAGTATTCACGCATCTGAGTCATTTTAAGATGACTGTATCCTAAGATTACTGTTTGATATCTGCCAACGTCAAAATCTCAAAAGATTTACCAAAAACGCACAACTGTTGATTCTGAACAGGATTCACTCATCTGAGTCATTTTCTGTGCAATTTGACCTAACATTACTGTTTGATATGTGCCGACGTCAAAAACTCAAAAGCTTCACCAACAACGCACAACTGTTGATTCTGAACAGTATTCACTCACATTCAATCATTTTAAGATGACTGTATCCTAAGATTACTGTTTGATATCTGCCGACGTCAAAAACTCAAATGCTTCACCAAAAACGCACAACTGTTGATTCTGAGCAGTATTCACTCATCTGAGTCATTTTAAGATGACTGTATCCTAAGATTACTGTTTGATATCTGCCGACGTCAAAAACTCAAAAGCGTCACCAAAAACGCACAACTGTTGATTCTGAACAGTATTCACTCATCTGAGTCATTTTAAGATGACTGTATCCTAAGATTACTGTTTGATATCTGCCGACGTCAAAAACTCAAAAGTTTTACCAAAAACGCACAACTGTTGATTCTGAACAGTATTCACTCACATTCAGTCATTTTAAAATGACTGTATCCTAAGATTACTCTTTTAGATTTGCCGACGTCAAAAACTCAAAAGCTTCACCAACAACGCACAACTGTTGATTCTGAACAGTATTCACTCATCTGAGTCATTTTCTGTGCAATTTGACCTAAGATTACTGTTTGATATCTGCCGACGTCAAAAACTCAAAAGCTTCACCAAAAACGCACAACTGTTGATTCTGAACAGTATTCACTCACATTCAGTCATTTTAAGATGACTGTATCCTAAGATTACTGTTTGATATCTGCCGACGTCAAAAACTCAAAAGCTTCACCAAAAACACACAACTGTTGATTCTAAAAAGTATTCACTCATCTGAGACATTTTAAGATGACTGTATCCTAAGATTACTGTTTGATATCTGCCGACGCCAAAAACTCAAAAGCTTCACCAAAAACGCACAACTGTTGATTCTGAACAGTATTCACTAACATTCAGTCATTTTAAGATGACTGTATCCTAAGATTACTGTTTGATATCTGCCGACGCCAAAAACTCAAAAGCTTCACCAAAAACGCACAACTGTTGATTCTGAACTGTATTCACTCATCTGAGTCATTTTCTATGCAATTTGACCTAAGATTACTGTTTGATATGTGCCGACGCAAAAAACTCAAAAGCTTCACCAAAAACGCACAACTGTTGATTCTGAACAGTATTCACTAAACATTCAGTCATTTTAAGATGACTGTATCCTAAGATTACTGTTTGATATCTGCCGACGTCAAAAACTCAAAAGCTTCACCAAAAACGCACAACTGTTGATTCTGAACAGTATTCACTCATCTGAGTCATTTTCTGTGCAATTTGACCTAAGATTACTGTTTGATATGTGCCGACGCCAAAAACTCAAAAGCTTCACCAAAAACGCACAACTGTTGATTCTGAACAGTATTCACTCACATTCAATCATTTTAAGATGACTGTATCCTAAGATTACTGTTTGATATCTGCCGACGTCAAAAACTCAAATGCTTCACCAAAAACGCACAACTGTTGATTCTGAGCAGTATTCACTCATCTGAGTCATTTTAAGATGACTGTATCCTAAGATTACTGTTTGATATCTGCCGACGTCAAAAACTCAAAAGCGTCACCAAAAACGCACAACTGTTGATTCTGAACAGTATTCACTCATCTGAGTCATTTTAAGATGACTGTATCCTAAGATTACTGTTTGATATCTGCCGACGTCAAAAACTCAAAAGTTTTACCAAAAACGCACAACTGTTGATTCTGAACAGTATTCACTAACATTCAGTCATTTTAAGATGACTGTATCCTAAGATTACTGTTTGATATCTGCCGACGCCAAAAACTCAAAAGCTTCACCAAAAACGCACAACTGTTGATTCTGAACTGTATTCACTCATCTGAGTCATTTTCTATGCAATTTGACCTAAGATTACTGTTTGATATGTGCCGACGCAAAAAACTCAAAAGCTTCACCAAAAACGCACAACTGTTGATTCTGAACAGTATTCACTAAACATTCAGTCATTTTAAGATGACTGTATCCTAAGATTACTGTTTGATATCTGCCGACGTCAAAAACTCAAAAGCTTCACCAAAAACGCACAACTGTTGATTCTGAACAGTATTCACTCATCTGAGTCATTTTCTGTGCAATTTGACCTAAGATTACTGTTTGATATGTGCCGACGCCAAAAACTCAAAAGCTTCACCAAAAACGCACAACTGTTGATTCTGAACAGTATTCACTCATCTGAGTCATTTTAAGATGACTGTATCCTAAGATTACTGTTTGATATCTGCCGACGTCAAAAACTCAAAAGCTTCACCAAAAACGCACAACTGTTGATTCTGAACAGTATTCACTCATCTGAGTCATTTTCTGTGCAATTTGACCTAAGATTACTGTTTGATATCTGCCGACGTCAAAAACTCAAAAGCGTCACCAAAAACGCACAACTGTTGATTCTGAACAGTATTCACTCATCTGAGTCATTTTCTGTGCAATTTGACCTAAGATTACTGTTTGATATCTGCCGACGTCAAAAACTCAAAAGCTTCACCAAAAACGCACAACTGTTGATTCTGAACAGTATTCACTCACATTCAGTCATTTTAAGATGACTGTATCCTAAGATTACTGTTTGATATCTGCCGACGTCAAAAACTCAAAAGCTTCACCAAAAACACACAACTGTTGATTCTAAAAAGTATTCACTCATCTGAGACATTTTAAGATGACTGTATCCTAAGATTACTGTTTGATATCTGCCGACGTCAAAAACTCAAAAGCTTCACCAAAAACACACAACTGTTGATTCTAAAAAGTATTCACTCATCTGAGACATTTTAAGATGACTGTATCCTAAGATTACTGTTTGATATCTGCCGACGCCAAAAACTCAAAAGCTTCACCAAAAACGCACAACTGTTGATTCTGAACAGTATTCACTAACATTCAGTCATTTTAAGATGACTGTATCCTAAGATTACTGTTTGATATCTGCCGACGCCAAAAACTCAAAAGCTTCACCAAAAACGCACAACTGTTGATTCTGAACTGTATTCACTCATCTGAGTCATTTTCTATGCAATTTGACCTAAGATTACTGTTTGATATGTGCCGACGCAAAAAACTCAAAAGCTTCACCAAAAACGCACAACTGTTGATTCTGAACAGTATTCACTAAACATTCAGTCATTTTAAGATGACTGTATCCTAAGATTACTGTTTGATATCTGCCGACGTCAAAAACTCAAAAGCTTCACCAAAAACGCACAACTGTTGATTCTGAACAGTATTCACTCATCTGAGTCATTTTCTGTGCAATTTGACCTAAGATTACTGTTTGATATGTGCCGACGCCAAAAACTCAAAAGCTTCACCAAAAACGCACAACTGTTGATTCTGAACAGTATTCACTCATCTGAGTCATTTTAAGATGACTGTATCCTAAGATTACTGTTTGATATCTGCCGACGTCAAAAACTCAAAAGCTTCACCAAAAACGCACAACTGTTGATTCTGAACAGTATTCACTCATCTGAGTCATTTTCTGTGCAATTTGACCTAAGATTACTGTTTGATATCTGCCGACGTCAAAAACTCAAAAGCTTCACCAAAAACGCACAACTGTTGATTCTGAACAGTATTCACTCACATTCAGTCATTTTAAGATGACTGTATCCTAAAATTACTCTTTTAGATTTGATGACCTCAAAAACTCAAAAGCTTCACCAACAACGCACAACTGTTGATTCTGAACAG
Organism: Trachinotus anak; assembly: GCF_046630095.1. Classification (NCBI taxonomy): domain Eukaryota; kingdom Metazoa; phylum Chordata; class Actinopteri; order Carangiformes; family Carangidae; genus Trachinotus; species Trachinotus anak. Next base: position 28,478,875 of record NW_027273883.1, read on the forward strand.
TATTCACTCATCTGAGTCATTTTCTGTGCAATTTGACCTAAGATTACTGTTTGATATGTGCCGACGTCAAAAACTCAAAAGCTTCACCAAAAACGCACAACTGTTGATTCTGAACAGTATTCACTCATCTGAGTCATTTTAAGATGACTGTATCCTAAGATTACTGTTTGATATGTGCCGACGTCAAAAACTCAAAAGCTTCACCAAAAACGCACAACTGTTGATTCTGAACAGTATTCACTCACATTCAGTCATTTTAAGATGACTGTATCCTAAGATTACTGTTTGATATCTGCCGACGTCAAAAACTCAAAAGCGTCACCAAAAACGCACAACTGTTGATTCTGAACAGTATTCACTCATCTGAGTCATTTTAAGATGACTGTATCCTAAGATTACTGTTTGATATCTGCCGACGTCAAAAACTCAAAAGTTTCACCAAAAACGCACAACTGTTGATTCTGAACAGTATTCACTCATCTGAGTCATTTTCTATGCAATTTGACCTAAGATTACTGTTTGATATGTGCCGACGCCAAAAACTCAAAAGCTTCACCAAAAACGCACAACTGTTGATTCTGAACAGTATTCACTAACATTCAGTCATTTTAAGATGACTGTATCCTAAGATTACTGTTTGATATGTGCCGACGCCAAAAACTCAAAAGCTTCACCAAAAACGCACAACTGTTGATTCTGAACAGTATTCACTAAACATTCAGTCATTTTAAGATGACTGTATCCTAAGATTACTGTTTGATATCTGCCGACGTCAAAAACTCAAAAGCTTCACCAAAAACGCACAACTGTTGATTCTGAACAGTATTCACTAACATTCAGTCATTTTAAGATGACTCTATCCTAAGATTACTGTTTGATATCTGCCGACGCCAAAAACTCAAAAGCTTCACCAAAAACGCACAACTGTTGATTCTGAACTGTATTCACTCATCTGAGTCATTTTCTATGCAATTTGACCTAAGATTACTGTTTGATATGTGCCGACGCCAAAAACTCAAAAGCTTCACCAAAGACGCACAACTGTTGATTCTGAAGAGTATTCACTAAACATTCAGTCATTTTAAGATGACTGTATCCTAAGATTACTGTTTGATATCTGCCGACGTCAAAAACTCAAAAGCTTCACCAAAAACGCACAACTGTTGATTCTGAACAGTATTCACTCATCTGAGTCATTTTCTGTGCAATTTGACCTAAGATTACTGTTTGATATGTGCCGACGCCAAAAACTCAAAAGCTTCACCAAAAACGCACAACTGTTGATTCTGAACAGTATTCACTCATCTGACTCATTTTAAGATGACTGTATCCTAAGATTACTGTTTGATATCTGCCGACGTCAAAAACTCAAAAGCTTCACCAAAAACGCACAACTGTTGATTCTGAACAGTATTCACTCATCTGAGTCATTTTCTGTGCAATTTGACCTAACATTACTGTTTGATATGTGCCGACGCCAAAAACTCAAAAGCTTCACCAAAAACGCACAACTGTTGATTCTGAACAGTATTCACTCACATTCAGTCATTTTAAGATGACTATATCCTAAGATTACTGTTTGATATCTGCCGACGCCAAAAACTCAAAAGCTTCACCAAAAACGCACAACTGTTGATTCTGAACATTATTCACTCATCTGAGTAATTTTAAGATGACTGTATCCTAAGATTACTCTTTTATATTTGCCAACGTCAAAAACTCAAAAGCTTCACCAAAGACGCACAACTGTTGATTCTGAACAGTATTCACTCATCTGAGTCATTTTTTTTGCAATTTGACCTAAGATTACTGTTTGATATCTGCCGACGTCAAAAACTCAAAAGCTTCACCAAAAACGCACAACTGTTGATTCTGAACAGTATTCACTCATCTGAGTCATTTTCTGTGCAATTTGACCTAAGATTACTGTTTTATATCTGCCGACGTCAAAAACTCAAAAGCTTCACCAAAAACGCACAACTGTTGATTCTGAACAGTATTCACTCACATTCAGTCATTTTAAGATGACTGTATCCTAAAATTACTCTTTTAGATTTGACGACGTCAAAAACTCAAAAGCTTCACCAACAACGCACAACTGTTGATTCTGAACAGTATTCACTCATCTGAGTCATTTTCTGTGCAATTTGACCTAAGATTACTGTTTGATATCTGCCGACGTCAAAAACTCAAAAGCTTCACCTAAAATGCACAACTGTTGATTCTGAACTGTATTCACTCATCTGAGTCATTTTCTGTGCAATTTGACCTAAGAATACTGTTTGATATCTGCCGACGCCAAAAACTCAAAAGCTTCACCAAAAACGCACAACTGTTGATTCTGAACAGTATTCACTCACATTTAGTCATTTTAATATGACTGTATCCTAAAATTACTGTTTGATATCTGCCGACGCCAAAAACTCAACAGCTTCACCAAAAACGCACAACTGTTGATTCTGAACATTATTCACTCATCTGAGTCATTTTAAGATGACTATATCCGAAGATTACTGTTTGATATCTGCCGACGTCAAAAGCTAAACCAACAACGCACAACTGTTGATTCTGAACAGTATTCACTAACATTCAATCATTTTAAGATGACTGTATCCTAAGATTACTGTTTGATATGTGCCGACGCCAAAAACTCAAAAGCTTCACCAAAAACGCACAACTGTTGATTCTGAACTGTATTCACTCATCTGAGTCATTTTCTGTGCAATTTGACCTAAGATTACTGTTTGATATGTGCCGACGCCAAAAACTCAAAAGCTTCACCAAAAACGCACAACTGTTGATTCTGAACAGTATTCACTCACATTCAGTCATTTTAAGATGACTATATCCTAAGATTACTGTTTGATATCTGCCGACGCCAAAAACTCAAAAGCTTCACCAAAAACGCACAACTGTTGATTCTGAACAGTATTCACTCACATTTAGTCATTTTAATATGACTGTATCCTAAAATTACTGTTTGATATCTGCCGACGCCAAAAACTCAACAGCTTCACCAAAAACGCACAACTGTTGATTCTGAACATTATTCACTCATCTGAGTCATTTTAAGAACACTATATCCTAAGATTACTGTTTGATATCTGCCGACGTCAAAAACTCAAAAGCTAAACCAACAACGCACAACTGTTGATTCAGAACAGTATTCAGTCATCTGAGTCATTATAAGATGACTGTATCCTAAGATTACTCTTTTATATTTGCCAACGTCAAAAACTCAAAAGCTTCACCAAAGACGCACAACTGTTGATTCTGAACAGTATTCACTCATCTGAGTCATTTTTTTTGCAATTTGACCTAAGATTACTGTTTGATATCTGCCGACGTCAAAAACTCAAAAGCGTCACCAAAAACGCACAACTGTTGATTCTGAACAGTATTCACTCACATTTAATCATTTTAATATTAATGTATCCTAAGATTACTGTTTGATATCTGCCGACGTCAAAAACTCAAAAGCTTCACCAAAAACGCACAACTGTTGATTCTGAACAGTATTTACTTACATTTAGGAATTTTAATATGACTATATCCTAAGATTACTGTTTGATATCTGCCAATGTCAAAAACTCAAAAGCTTTACCAAAAACGCACAACTGTTGATTCTGAACAGTATTCACGCATCTGAGTCATTTTAAGATGACTGTATCCTAAGATTACTCTTTTATATCTGCCGACGCCAAAAACTCAAAAGCTTCACCAAAAAAGCACAACTGTTGATTCTGAACTGTATTCACTCATCTGAGTCATTTTCTATGCAATTTGACCTAAGATTACTTTTTGATATTTGCAGACGTCAAAAACTCAAAAGCTTCACCAAAAACGCACAACTGTTGATTCTGAACAGTATTCACTCATCTGAGTCATTTTCTGTGCAATTTGACCTAAGATTACTGTTTGATATCTGCCGACGTCAAAAACTCAAAAGCTTCACCAACAACGCACAACTGTTGATTCTGAACAGTATTCACTCATCTGAGAAATTTTCTGTGCAATTTGACCTAAGATTACTGTTTGATATCTGCCGAAGTCAAAACTCAAAAGCTTCACCAACAACGCACAACTGTTGATTCTGAACAGTATTCACTCACATTCAGTCATTTTAAGATGACTGTATCCTAAGATTACTGTTTGATATCTGCCAACGTCAAAAATTCAAAAGATTCACCAAAAACGCACAACTGTTGATTCTGAACAGTATTTACTCACATTTAGGAATTTTAATATGACTGTATCCTAAGATTACTGTTTGATATCTGCCAATGTCAAAAACTCAAAAGCTTTACCAAAAACGCACAACTGTTGATTCTGAACAGTATTCACGCATCTGAGTCATTTTAAGATGACTGTATCCTAAGATTACTGTTTGATATCTGCCGACGTCAAAAACTCAAAAGCTTCACCAAAAACGCACAACTCTTGATTCTGAACAGTATTTACTCACATTTAGGAATTTTAATATGACTGTATCCTAAGATTACTGTTTGATATCTGCCAATGTCAAAAACTCAAAAGCTTTACCAAAAACGCACAACTGTTGATTCTGAACAGTATTCACGCATCTGAGTCATTTTAAGATGACTGTATCCTAAGATTACTGTTTGATATCTGCCAATGTCAAAAACTCAAAAGTTTTACCAAAAACGCACAACTGTTGATTCTGAACAGTATTCACGCATCTGAGTCATTTTAAGATGACTGTATCCTAAGATTACTGTTTGATATCTGCCAACGTCAAAATCTCAAAAGATTTACCAAAAACGCACAACTGTTGATTCTGAACAGGATTCACTCATCTGAGTCATTTTCTTTGCAATTTGACCTAACATTACTGTTTGATATGTGCCGACGTCAAAAACTCAAAAGCTTCACCAACAACGCACAACTGTTGATTCTGAACAGTATTCACTCACATTCAATCATTTTAAGATGACTGTATCCTAAGATTACTGTTTGATATCTGCCGACGTCAAAAACTCAAATGCTTCACCAAAAACGCACAACTGTTGATTCTGAGCAGTATTCACTCATCTGAGTCATTTTAAGATGACTGTATCCTAAGATTACTGTTTGATATCTGCCAACGTCAAAAACTCAAAAGCTTCACCAAAAACGCACAACTGTAGATTCTGAACAGTATTCACTCATCTGAGTCATTTTCTGTGCAATTTGACCTAAGATTACTTTTTGATATCTGCCGACGTCAAAAACTCAAAAGCTTCACCAAAGACGCACAACTGTTGATTCTGAACAGTATTCACTCATATTTAGTCATTTTCTGTGCAATTTGACCTATGATTACTGTTTGATATCTGCCGACGTCAAAAACTCAAAAGCTTTACCAAAAACGCACAACTGTTGATTCTGAACAGTATTCACTCACATTCAGTCATTTTAAGATGACTGTATCCTAAGATTACTCTTTTATATCTGCCGACGCCAAAAACTCAAAAGCTTCACCAAAAACGCACAACTGTTGATTCTGAACTGTATTCACTCATCTGAGTCATTTTCTATGCAATTTGACCTAAGATTACTGTTTGATATGTGCCGACGCCAAAAACTCAAAAGCTTCACCAAAAACGCACAACTGTTGATTCTGAACAGTATACACTCACATTCAGTCATTTTAAGATGACTGTATCCTAAGATTACTGTTTGATATCTGCCGACGCCAAAAACTCAAAAGCTTCACCAAAAACGCACAACTGTTGATTCTGAACAGTATTCACTCATCTGAGTCATTTTCTATGCAATTTGACCTAAGATTACTGTTTGATATTTGCCGACGTCAAAAACTCAAAAGCTTCACCAAAAACGCACAACTGTTGATTCTGAACAGTATTCACTCATCTGAGTCATTTTAAGATGACTGTATCCTAAGATTACTTTTTGATATCTGCCAACGTCAAAAACTCAAAAGCTTCACCAAAAACGCACAACTGTTGATTCTGAACAGTATTCACTCATCTGAGTCATTTTCTGTGCAATTTGACCTAAGATTACTTTTTGATATCTGCCGACGTCAAAAACTCAAAAGCTTCACCAAAGACGCACAACTGTTGATTCTGAACAGTATTCACTCATATTTAGTCATTTTCTGTGCAATTTGACCTATGATTACTGTTTGATATCTGCCGACGTCAAAAACTCAAAAGCTTTACCAAAAACGCACAACTGTTGATTCTGAACAGTATTCACTCATCTGAGTCATTTTCTGTGCAATTTGACCTAACATTACTGTTTGATATGTGCCGACGTCAAAAACTCAAAAGCTTCACCAACAACGCACAACTGTTGATTCTGAACAGTATTCACTCACATTCAATCATTTTAAGATGACTGTATCCTAAGATTACTGTTGATATCTGCCGACGTCAAAAACTCAAATGCTTCACCAAAAACGCACAACTGTTGATTCTGAACAGTATTCACTCATCTGAGTCATTTTCTGTGCAATTTGACCTAAGATTACTTTTTGATATCTGCCGACGTCAAAAACTCAAAAGCTTCACCAAAGACGCACAACTGTTGATTCTGAACAGTATTCACTCATATTTAGTCATTTTCTGTGCAATTTGACCTATGATTACTGTTTGATATTTGCCGACGTCAAAAACTCAAAAGCTTCACCAAAAACGCACAACTGTTGATTCTGAACAGTATTCACTCATCTGAGTCATTTTCTATGCAATTTGACCTATGATTACTGTTTGATATTTGCCGACGTCAAAAACTCAAAAGCTTCACCAAAAACGCACAACTGTTGATTCTGAACAGTATTCACTCACATTCAGTCATTTTAAGATGACTGTATCCTAAGATTACTATTTGATATCTGCCGACGCCAAAAACTCAAAAGCTTCACCAAAAACGCACAACTGTTGATTCTGAACAGTATTCACTCATCTGAGTCATTTTAAGATGACTGTATCCTAAGATTACTGTTTGATATCTGCCAACGTCAAAAACTCAAAAGCTTCACCAAAAACGCACAACTGTTGATTCTGAACAGTATTCACTCATCTGAGTCATTTTCTGTGCAATTTGACCTAAGATTACTTTTTGATATCTGCCGACGTCAAAAACTCAAAAGCTTCACCAAAAACGCACAACTGTTGATTCTGAACAGTATTCACTCATATTTAGTCATTTTCTGTGCAATTTGACCTATGATTACTGTTTGATATCTGCCGACGTCAAAAACTCAAAAGCTTTACCAAAAACGCACAACTGTTGATTCTGAACAGTATTCACTCATCTGAGTCATTTTCTGTGCAATTTGACCTAACATTACTGTTTGATATCTGCCGACGTCAAAAACTCAAAAGCTTCACCAACAACGCACAACTGTTGATTCTGAACAGTATTCACTCATCTGAGTCATTTTCTATGCAATTTGACCTAAGATTACTGTTTGATATTTGCCGACGTCAAAAACTCAAAAGCTTCACCAAAAACGCACAACTGTTGATTCTGAACAGTATTCACTCACATTCAGTCATTTTAAGATGACTGTATCCTAAGATTACTATTTGATATCTGCCGACGCCAAAAACTCAAAAGCTTCACCAAAAACGCACAACTGTTGATTCTGAACAGTATTCACTCATCTGAGAAATTTTCTGTGCAATTTGACCTAAGATTACTGTTTGATATCTGCCGACGTCAAAACTCAAAAGCTTCACCAACAACGCACAACTGTTGATTCTGAACAGTATTCACTCACATTTAATCATTTTAATATGACTGTATCCTAAGATTACTGTTTGATATCTGCCGACGTCAAAAACTCAAAAGCTTCACCAAAAACGCACAACTGTTGATTCTGAACAGTATTCACTCATATTTAGTCATTTTAAGATGACTGTATTCTAAGATTACTGTTTGATATCTGCCAACGTCAAAAACTCAAAAGCTTCACCAAAAACGCACAACTGTTGATTCTGAACAGTATTCACTCATCTGAGTCATTTTCTGTGCAATTTGACCTATGATTACTGTTTGATATCTGCCGACGTCAAAAACTCAAAAGCTTCACCAAAAACGCACAACTGTTGATTCTGAACAGTATTCACTCATCTGAGTCATTTTCTGTGCAATTTGACCTAACATTACTGTTTGATATCTGCCGACGTCAAAAACTCAAAAGCTTCACCAACAACGCACAACTGTTGATTCTGAACAGTATTCACTCACATTCAATCATTTTAAGATGACTGTATCCTAAGATTACTGTTTGATATCTGCCGACGTCAAAAACTCAAATGCTTCACCAAAAACGCACAACTGTTGATTCTGAACAGTATTCACTCATCTGAGTCATTTTCTGTGCAATTTGACCTAAGATTACTTTTTGATATCTGCCGACGTCAAAAACTCAAAAGCTTCACCAAAGACGCACAACTGTTGATTCTGAACAGTATTCACTCATATTTAGTCATTTTCTGTGCAATTTGACCTATGATTACTGTTTGATATCTGCCGACGTCAAAAACTCAAAAGCTTTACCAAAAACGCACAACTGTTGATTCTGAACAGTATTCACTCACATTCAGTCATTTTAAGATGACTGTATCCTAAGATTACTCTTTTATATCTGCCGACGCCAAAAACTCAAAAGCTTCACCAAAAACGCACAACTGTTGATTCTGAACAGTATTCACTCATCTGAGTCATTTTAAGATGACTGTATCCTAAGATTACTGTTTGATATCTGCCAACGTCAAAAACTCAAAAGCTTCACCAAAAACGCACAACTGTTGATTCTGAACAGTATTCACTCATCTGAGTCATTTTCTGTGCAATTTGACCTAAGATTACTTTTTGATATCTGCCGACGTCAAAAACTCAAAAGCTTCACCAAAAACGCACAACTGTTGATTCTGAACAGTATTCACTCATATTTAGTCATTTTCTGTGCAATTTGACCTATGATTACTGTTTGATATCTGCCGACGTCAAAAACTCAAAAGCTTTACCAAAAACGCACAACTGTTGATTCTGAACAGTATTCACTCATCTGAGTCATTTTCTGTGCAATTTGACCTAACATTACTGTTTGATATCTGCCGACGTCAAAAACTCAAAAGCTTCACCAACAACGCACAACTGTTGATTCTGAACAGTATTCACTCATCTGAGTCATTTTCTATGCAATTTGACCTAAGATTACTGTTTGATATTTGCCGACGTCAAAAACTCAAAAGCTTCACCAAAAACGCACAACTGTTGATTCTGAACAGTATTCACTCACATTCAGTCATTTTAAGATGACTGTATCCTAAGATTACTATTTGATATCTGCCGACGCCAAAAACTCAAAAGCTTCACCAAAAACGCACAACTGTTGATTCTGAACAGTATTCACTCATCTGAGAAATTTTCTGTGCAATTTGACCTAAGATTACTGTTTGATATCTGCCGACGTCAAAACTCAAAAGCTTCACCAACAACGCACAACTGTTGATTCTGAACAGTATTCACTCACATTTAATCATTTTAATATGACTGTATCCTAAGATTACTGTTTGATATCTGCCGACGTCAAAAACTCAAAAGCTTCACCAAAAACGCACAACTGTTGATTCTGAACAGTATTCACTCATATTTAGTCATTTTAAGATGACTGTATTCTAAGATTACTGTTTGATATCTGCCAACGTCAAAAACTCAAAAGCTTCACCAAAAACGCACAACTGTTGATTCTGAACAGTATTCACTCATCTGAGTCATTTTCTGTGCAATTTGACCTATGATTACTGTTTGATATCTGCCGACGTCAAAAACTCAAAAGCTTCACCAAAAACGCACAACTGTTGATTCTGAACAGTATTCACTCATCTGAGTCATTTTCTGTGCAATTTGACCTAACATTACTGTTTGATATCTGCCGACGTCAAAAACTCAAAAGCTTCACCAACAACGCACAACTGTTGATTCTGAACAGTATTCACTCACATTCAATCATTTTAAGATGACTGTATCCTAAGATTACTGTTTGATATCTGCCGACGTCAAAAACTCAAATGCTTCACCAAAAACGCACAACTGTTGATTCTGAACAGTATTCACTCATCTGAGAAATTTTCTGTGCAATTTGACCTAAGATTACTGTTTGATATCTGCCGACGTCAAAACTCAAAAGCTTCACCAACAACGCACAACTGTTGATTCTGAACAGTATTCACTCACATTTAATCATTTTAATATGACTGTATCCTAAGATTACTGTTTGATATCTGCCGACGTCAAAAACTCAAAAGCTTCACCAAAAACGCACAACTGTTGATTCTGAACAGTATTCACTCATCTGAGTCATTTTAAGATGACTGTATTCTAAGATTACTGTTTGATATCTGCCAACGTCAAAAACTCAAAAGCTTCACCAAAAACGCACAACTGTTGATTCTGAACAGTATTCACTCATCTGAGTCATTTTCTGTGCAATTTGACCTATGATTACTGTTTGATATCTGCCGACGTCAAAAACTCAAAAGCTTCACCAAAAACGCACAACTGTTGATTCTGAACAGTATTCACTCATCTGAGTCATTTTCTGTGCAATTTGACCTAACATTACTGTTTGATATCTGCCGACGTCAAAAACTCAAAAGCTTCACCAACAACGCACAACTGTTGATTCTGAACAGTATTCACTCACATTCAATCATTTTAAGATGACTGTATCCTAAGATTACTGTTTGATATCTGCCGACGTCAAAAACTCAAATGCTTCACCAAAAACGCACAACTGTTGATTCTGAACAGTATTCACTCATCTGAGTCATTTTCTGTGCAATTTGACCTAAGATTACTTTTTGATATCTGCCGACGTCAAAAACTCAAAAGCTTCACCAAAGACGCACAACTGTTGATTCTGAACAGTATTCAGTCATATTTAGTCATTTTCTGTGCAATTTGACCTATGATTACTGTTTGATATCTGCCGACGTCAAAAACTCAAAAGCTTTACCAAAAACGCACAACTGTTGATTCTGAACAGTATTCACTCACATTCAGTCATTTTAAGATGACTGTATCCTAAGATTACTCTTTTATATCTGCCGACGCCAAAAACTCAAAAGCTTCACCAAAAACGCACAACTGTTGATTCTGAACTGTATTCACTCATCTGAGTCATTTTCTATGCAATTTGACCCTAAGATTACTGTTTGATATGTGCCGACGTCAAAAACTCAAAAGCTTCACCAAAAACGCACAACTGTTGATTCTGAACAGTATTCACTCATCTGAGTCATTTTCTATGCAATTTGACTTAAGATTACTGTTTGATATTTGCCGACGTCAAAAACTCAAAAGCTTCACCAAAAACGCACAACTGTTGATTCTGAACAGTATTCACTCACATTCAGTCATTTTAAGATGACTGTATCCTAAGATTACTATTTGATATCTGCCGACGCCAAAAACTCAAAAGCTTCACCAAGAACGCACAACTGTTGATTCTGAACAGTATTCACTCATCTGAGTCATTTTAAGATGACTGTATCCTAAGATTACTGTTTGATATCTGCCAACGTCAAAAACTCAAAAGCTTCACCAAAAACGCACAACTGTAGATTCTGAACAGTATTCACTCATCTGAGTCATTTTCTGTGCAATTTGACCTAAGATTACTTTTTGATATCTGCCGACGTCAAAAACTCAAAAGCTTCACCAAAGACGCACAACTGTTGATTCTGAACAGTATTCACTCATATTTAGTCATTTTCTGTGCAATTTGACCTATGATTACTGTTTGATATCTGCCGACGTCAAAAACTCAAAAGCTTTACCAAAAACGCACAACTGTTGATTCTGAACAGTATTCACTCACATTCAGTCATTTTAAGATGACTGTATCCTAAGATTACTCTTTTATATCTGCCGACGCCAAAAACTCAAAAGCTTCACCAAAAACGCACAACTGTTGATTCTGAACTGTATTCACTCATCTGAGTCATTTTCTATGCAATTTGACCTAAGATTACTGTTTGATATGTGCCGACGCCAAAAACTCAAAAGCTTCACCAAAAACGCACAACTGTTGATTCTGAACAGTATTCACTCACATTCAATCATTTTAAGATGACTGTATCCTAAGATTACTGTTGATATCTGCCGACGTCAAAAACTCAAATGCTTCACCAAAAACGCACAACTGTTGATTCTGAACAGTATTCACTCATATTTAGTCATTTTCTGTGCAATTTGACCTATGATTACTGTTTGATATTTGCCGACGTCAAAAACTCAAAAGCTTCACCAAAAACGCACAACTGTTGATTCTGAACAGTATTCACTCACATTTAATCATTTTAATATTAATGTATCCTAAGATTACTGTTTGATATCTGCCGACGTCAAAAACTCAAAAGCTTCACCAAAAACGCACAACTGTTGATTCTGAACAGTATTTACTTACATTTAGGAATTTTAATATGACTGTATCCTAAGATTACTGTTTGATATCTGCCAATGTCAAAAACTCAAAAGCTTTACCAAAAACGCACAACTGTTGATTCTGAACAGTATTCACGCATCTGAGTCATTTTAAGATGACTGTATCCAAAGATTACTCTTTTATATCTGCCGACGCCAAAAACTCAAAAGCTTCACCAAAAACGCACAACTGTTGATTCTGAACTGTATTCACTCATCTGAGTCATTTTCTATGCAATTTGACCTAAGATTACTGTTTGATATTTGCCGACGTCAAAAACTCAAAAGCTTCACCAAAAACGCACAACTGTTGATTCTGAACAGTATTCACTCACATTCAGTCATTTTAAGATGACTGTATCCTAAGATTACTCTTTGACATCTAGCAACGTCAAAAACTCAAAAGCTTCACCAAAAACGCACAACTGTTGATTCTGAACAGTATTCACTCATCTGAGTCATTTTCTGTGCAATTTGACCTAACATTACTGTTTGATATGTGCCGACGTCAAAAACTCAAAAGCTTCACCAACAACGCACAACTGTTGATTCTGAACAGTATTCACTCATCTGAGTCATTTTAAGATGACTGTATCCTAAGATTACTTTTTGATATCTGCCAACGTCAAAAACTCAAAGGCTTCACCAAAAACGCACAACTGTTGATTCTGAACTGTATTCACTCACATTCAGTCATTTTAAGATGACTGTATCCTAAGATTACTCTTTTATATCTGCCGACGCCAAAAACTCAAAAGCTTCACCAAAAACGCACAACTGTTGATTCTGAACTGTATTCACTCATCTGAGTCATTTTCTGTGCAATTTGACCTAAGATTACTTTTTGATATCTGCCGACGTCAAAAACTCAAAAGCTTCACCAAAGACGCACAACTGTTGATTCTGAACAGTATTCACTCATATTTAGTCATTTTCTGTGCAATTTGACCTATGATTACTGTTTGATATCTGCCAACGTCAAAAACTCAAAAGCTTCACCAAAAACGCACAACTGTTGATTCTGAACAGTATTTACTTACATTTAGGAATTTTAATATGACTGTATCCTAAGATTACTCTTTAATATCTGCCGACGCCAAAAACTCAAAAGCTTCACCAAAAACGCACAACTGTTGATTCTGAACTGTATTCACTCATCTGAGTCATTTTCTATGCAATTTGACCTAAGATTACTGTTTGATATTTGCCGACGTCAAAAACTCAAAAGCTTCACCAAAAACGCACAACTGTTGATTCTGAACAGTATTCACTCACATTCAGTCATTTTAAGATGACTGTATCCTAAGATTACTGTTTGATATTTGCCGACGCCAAAAACTTAAAAGCTTCACCAAAAACGCACAGCTGTTGATTCTGAACAGTATTCACTCACATTCAGTCATTTTAAGATGACTGTATCCTAAGATTACTCTTTGACATCTAGCAACGTCAAAAACTCAAAAGCTTCACCAAAAACGCACAACTGTTGATTCTGAACAGTATTCACTCATCTGCGTCATTTTCTATGCAATTTGACCTAAAATTACTTTTTGATATCTGCCAACGTCGAAAACTCAAAAGCTTCACCAAAGACGCACAACTGTTGATTCTGAACAGTATTCACTCATATTTAGTCATTTTCTGTGCAATTTGACCTATGATTACTGTTTGATATCTGCCGACGTCAAAAACTCAAAAGCTTTACCAAAAACGCACAACTGTTGATTCTGAACAGTATTCACTCATCTGAGTCATTTTCTATGCAATTTGACCTAAGATTACTGTTTGATATGTGCCGACGCCAAAAACTCAAAAGCTTCACCAAAGACGCACAACTGTTGATTCTGACCAGTATTCACTCACATTCAGTCATTTTAAGATGACTGTATCCTAAGATTACTGTTTGATATCTGCCGACGCCAAAAACTCAAATGCTTCACCAAAAACGCACAACTGTTGATTCTGAACAGTATTCACTCATCTGAGTCATTTTAAGATGACTGTATCCTAAGATTACTGTTTGATATCTGCCGACGTCAAAAACTCAAAAGCTTCACCAAAAACGCACAACTGTAGATTCTGAACAGTATTCACTCATCTGAGTCATTTTCTGTGCAATTTGACCTAAGATTACTGTTTGATATCTGCCGACGTCAAAAACTCAAAAGCTTCACCAAAGACGCACAACTGTTGATTCTGAACAGTATTCACTCACATTTAGTCATTTTCTGTGCAACTTGACCTGAGATTACTGTTTGATATCTGCCAACGTCAAAAACTCAAAAGCTTCACCAAAAATGCACAACTGCTGATTCTGAACAGTATTCACTCATCTGAGTCATTTTAAGATGACTGTATCCTAAGATTACTGTTTGATATCTGCCGACGTCAAAAACTTAAAAGCTAAACCAACAACGCACATCTGTTGATTCTGAACAGTATTCACTCACATTTAGTCATTTTAAGATGACTGTATCCTAAGATTACTCTTTGATATCTGCCGACGCCAAAAACTCAAAAGCTTCACCAAAAACGCACAACTGTTGATTCTGAACAGTATTCACTCACATTTAGTCATTTTAATATGACTGTATCCTAAGATTACTGTTTGATATCTGCCGACGTCAAAAACTCAAAAGCTAAACCAACAACGCACAACTGTTGATTCTGAACAGTATTCACTCACATTTAGTCATTTTAATATTACTGTATCCTAAGATTACTTTTTGATATCTGCTGACGTCAAAAACTCAAAAAGTTTCACCAAAAAACGCACAACTGTTGATTCTGAACAGTATTCACTCATCTGGTCTTTTTCTGTGCAATTTGACCTAAGATTACTGTTTGATATCTGACGACGTCAAAAACTCAAAAGCTTCACCAAAAATGCACAACTGTTGATTCTTAACAGTATTCACTCACATTCAGTCAATTTAAGATGACTGTATCCTAAGATTACTGTTTGATATCTGCCGACGTCAAAAACTCAAAAGCTTCACCAACAACACACAACTGTTGATTCTGAACAGTATTCACTCATCTGAGTCATTTTCTGTACAATTTGACGTAAGATTACTGTTTGACATCTGCCGACGTCAAAAACTCAAAAGCTTCACCAAAAACGCACAACTGTTGATTCTGAACAGTATTCACTCACATTCAGTCATTTTAAGATGACTGTATCCTAAGATTACTGTTTGATATCTGCCGACGCCAAAAACTCAAAAGCTTCACCAAAAACACACAACTGTTGATTCTGAACAGTATTCACTCATCTGAGTCATTTTCTGTGCAATTTGACCTAAGATTACTGTTTGATATCTGCTGACGTCAAAAACTCAAAAGCTTCACCAAATTTCACAATTATTGAGTCTGAACAGTATTCACTCATCTGAGTCATTTTCTGTGCAATTTGATCTAAGATTACTCTTTATATCTGCCAACGTCAAAAACTCAAAAGCTTCACCAAAAACGCACAACTGTTGATTCTGAACAGTATTCACTCACATTCAGTCAATTTAAGATGACTGTATCCTAAGATTACTGTTTGATATCTGCCGACGTCAAAAACTCAAAAGCTTTACCAAAGACGCACAACTGTTGATTCTGAACAGTATTCACTCACATTCAGTCATTTTAAGATGACTGTATCCTAAGATTTCTGTTTGATATCTGCCATCGTCAAAAACTCAAAAGCTTCACCAACAACGCACAACTGTTGATTCTGAACAGTATTCACTCATCTGAGTCATTTTCTGTGCAATTTGACCTAAGATTACTGTTTGATATCTGCCAACGTCAAAAACTCAAAAACTTCACCAAAAACGCACAACTGTTGATTCTGAACAGTATTCACTAACATTTAGTCATTTTCTGTGCAATTTGACCTAAGATTACTGTTTGATATCTGCCGACGTCAAAAACTCAAAAGCTTCACCAAAGACGCACAACTGTTGATTCTGAACAGTATTCACTCACATTTAGTCATTTTCTGTGCAACTTGACCTGAGATTACTGTTTGATATCTGCCAACGTCAAAAACTCAAAAGCTTCACCAAAAATGCACAACTGCTGATTCTGAACAGTATTCACTCATCTGAGTCATTTTAAGATGACTGTATCCTAAGATTACTGTTTGATATCTGCCGACGTCAAAAACTCAAAAGCTTCACCAAAAACGCACAACTGTTGATTCTGAACAATATTCACTCACATTGAGTCATTTTAATTTGAATATGTTCTAAAAATACAGCTTCATCCATAATTAATATTCTCTAATGGAAGAATACAATGACAATAAATTGAGATACAGTAGGTCTACAAATTGTTTGCGGTAAAGTTACTCACCCATTCCATGATGCTTTCTGATCCCCTGGAAGTGATAGATATCTCCACATGAGATACCTTTGCACCTGAATGGGCACTTTGCTCTAGTCGTATGAGGAATGTTGATTGCTTTCTGATAATTTCCAAAGTTGATGGATGGTTTTCCTTTTAGATCATCCTCACTGACAGTGAGGATGAATGGGTGGCTTCGAATATGGAGGCGTTTCAGTTGATGGAGGTTTTATGTCAGTGATGTCATGAACTGTCTCATTTGTTGTGATTATTGGCAAATTGTCAATGGAAGGTCTCCAAACTCCACCCATCATGTGAGAACATGAGATATATGATTACATTATCACATTTAAAAGTTACCATGCCGGTTCAGGACACAGATTCAGCTGTTCTCATAGCACCTCTGGCTGTTATAATGTTATGCAGAAATGAATAATCACAAATTCAACAGCAGATCATTTTAACTGACATTAAGGTCAAAGACTATTGTAATGCATACAAACTGTGCTCTGATGTTCAGACTTAATGGACTGGAAAGCACATTTAGCACATTTTCTAATTATGTTCACCAAAAACGCAATCTGTATCCTAAAAATACTGCTTCTTACCTGCAGACCGCAGATTTTGAAATACCTCACACAAATCACAAAACTGTTCATTCTGAGCTGTTCTCATTCATACTGTGTCATTTTCAGTTCAATTTGTCCCCAAAATTCCTTCATACATATAGACCTCAGAAACTCAAAAATATCACACAAATTATACAACTCTCACTCACATTCAGTGATTTTCTGTTCATTTTCTCCTAAAAATACTGCTTCACACCTGCAGACCCCAGTAACTCACCAATTGATGAACATCATGATATGTTGAAGAAGATGAAGCAAAAGATTGTTGAATATGAATTCTATGTTCTTCTGTCTCAAAACATCACAAAGTATTCTGGAGCAAAAATGTAAAGAAGTCAGACCCACACACAAACCATAATAGCAGATTATCATTTCTAGTTCAACACCAATCCATACAATGCTGTACTAGAACCCATGACACAATGTGTCTCACTAAATATATTGATTTTGAAGCATTTTCAATGTTGATATTAATTATGGCGACTTCAGCCCTACAAAAGATTCTATCAGATCAGTCTTACCTTAAAAAATTGACCACAGAGGTTTGGGTTGACTCTCCTGGGCTCTCCTCCCTGGCATCGACAATGTTAGAGAGCAATGTCCAGCTCTCACCCAGGATGTCAAAAATCCTTCTAGGTCCTCACTGTCCTCTTGACCTCCTCCTGCCTGCTGATGTCATTATGATCTCCCTCTGTTTGCTTAATACAACAGCACAACCACAGAAAACAAACACAGTCATATCATCTCTGTGTCCAAATTCTTACATGTTTCATCTTCATCTTTTTTTCAGCAATTTTTCTCCTCTCTGCTTGCTCATGCTCATCTCTGAATTAACTCTAATCTGGAGGTTGTATTCAGACCCTTTACTTCAGCAAAGGTACCAATACAGGAAATCCTTGTTCAGGACTACTTCCAACAGTCTGGATGAGTTCACAGAGGCTGTGACGTCATACATCAGCTTCTGTGAGGACTGCTGTAGCCCATCACGCACCAGGGTGAGTTATAACAATGACAAACCCTGGTTCACAGCTAAGCTCAGTCAGCTCAGGAGGCAAAAGGAGGAAGCTTTCAGGAGTGGGGACAGGGACAAGTTTAAAGAGTCCAAGTACAGGTTTAGCAAGGCGGTGAGAGAAGCTAAACGACTGTACTCTGAGAAACTTCAGCTCCAGTTCTCAGCCAATGACTCTGCTTCTGTCTGGAAAGGGCTCAGAAAGATCACAAACTACAAACCTAAACCCCCCCACTCCATTAATGACTTCCGTCTGGCCAACGATCTGAATGAGTTCTACTGCCGCTTTGAAAGACAGTGGGACAAGCCTGACACTAACCTCCACATCAGAGCCACATCAGAACCCCCCTCCTCCCCTACCAAAGGAACGTCTCTCTCTATCCTGGAGAGAGATGTCAACAGGCTTTTTAAGAAGCAGAACCCCCGCAAAGCAGCCGGTCCTGACTCTGTCTCTCCATCATCCCTGAAGCACTGTGCTGATCAGCTGTCTCCAGTGTTCACAGACATCTTCAACACCTCACTGGAGACCTGCCACGTGCCAGCCTGCTTCAAATCCTCCACCATCATCCCTGTCCCCAAAAAACCAAGGCCCACAGGACTAAATGACTACAGACCCATTGCCCTGACCTCTGTGGTCATGAAATCATTTGAGCGCCTTGTCCTGTCCCATCTCAAATCCATCACTGACCCACTCCTGGACCCCCTGCAGTTCGCCTACAGAGCCAACAGGTCTGTAGACGACGCCGTCAACATGGCTCTCCACTTCATCCTCCAGCACCTGGACTCCTCAGGGACCTATGCCAGGATCCTGTTTGTGGACTTCAGCTCTGCCTTCAACACCATCATCCCGGCTCTGCTGCAGGACAAGCTCTCCCAGCTGAGCGTGCCTGACTCCACCTGCAGGTGGATCACCGACTTCCTGTCTGACAGGAGGCAGCACGTGAAGCTAGGAAAGCATGTGTCTGACTCCCAGACCATCAGCACTGGATCCCCGCAAGGCTGCGTTCTTTCTCCTCTGCTCTTCTCCCTGTACACCAACACCTGCACCTCCAGCCATCAGTCTGTCAAGCTCCTGAAGTTTGCAGATGACACCACTCTCATTGGACTCATCTCTGATGGCGATGAGTCTGCCTACAGGTGGGAGACTGAGCGTCTGGTGACCTGGTGCAGGCAGAACAACCTAGAGCTAAACGCTCTGAAGACAGTGGAAATGATAGTGGACTTCAGGAAGAGCCCAGGCCCACCCACCCCCATCTCCCTGTGTGACTCCCCTGTGGCTACCGTGGAGCATTTTCGCTTCTTGGGAACCACCATCACACAGGATCTCAAATGGGAGCTAAACATCAGCTCCCTCATCAAAAAAGCTCAGCAGAGGATGTATTTCCTGAGGCAATTGAAGAAGTTCAACCTGCCAAGGACTATGATGGTGAACTTCTACACCTCCATCATTGAGTCCATCCTCACCTCCTCCATCAACATCTGGTACGCTGCTGCCACGGAGAGGGACAATAACAGACTGCAGCGTATCATCCACTCTGCTGAGAAGGTGATTGGCTGCAATCTTCCGTCCCTCCAGGACCTGTACGCCTCAAGGACTCTGAGGCGTGCAGGGAAGATTGTAGCTGACTCCTCCCACCCTGGACACAAACTCTTTGAGACACTCCCCTCTGGCAGGAGGCTGCAGTCCTTCAGGACCAAAACCTCTCGCCACAAAAATAGCTTCTTCCCATCTGCTATTAGCCTCATCAACAAGGCTAGAGAGCCCCACTGTTGCTGATCAATTGCACCAATCACCAGAAAAAATTCCTTGTATGTGAAAACATACTTGGCAATAAAACTGATTCTGATTCTGATTCTGATTCTGATTCATTATAAGTCCTGCATGAAAAATCCTGCCTAAGTAAAAGTACATGAGTATTAGCAGCAAAATGTTGTTCAATTTTATAAGAAAAGTAATGGTTAGGTCCCTCTGACTGAGTGACAGGAACCTAACCATTACTTAGTTGATTCATCTGAGAGGAAACATACATACATCTGTTTTCAGCTTTTGGCCTTTTTCTTTGATTTTTGTTGAGATGTATTAAAAGGAAACCATGTGAAAAGTTTAGGGAAAAATAACTATTTAGTGGACCCATGTGTTACTGTCTGTGTTTCTCATGCATTTCTCTCCATACATCATTTAACCTGTGAGCCGACACCAGCTGCTTTGTGGCATATTTTGAAGCAGCATGAGGCTCAGTATGCTAAATGTCCAGCTCATTGTTCTCTGTACAGTTAAATTTTAAATCACACAGAGCTCATTTAAAAACTAAACTCTGTTAGGTGTCCAGATAGTCTCAGGCTCTGGATGCTCCTCCTCCTGCTGCTCTCTCAACCTGCCTATTGTTCCCTTCTTGGCCTGAAAGCCACTGGTGTTCATCTGCTTTCACTTGAGAGCAGGGATTTTAAACACATTCTCATCCACAGTCAGGTCTTTATCAGTGTCCCTCAGAGTGTCCTTTGCTGCTCTGTCTGCAGTGTTCACCACAGCCTGTTCTACTTCCTCCTGTGCTCTATCACAGCTGTTACTCTCCTGCTAGGTCCACACTACTGTTTTCATTTTAAAATGCATCGCTTTTGCTACATTTGTGCCTGGCATCCACACTAAACGGAGACATTTGGAAATGCTGCTGGCCCTGTGTTAGTTTGAAAACTCCAGCCTTGCGTCTGGATCAGGTCTTATGCCCCACCCACCACCGCTGCTTGCAATCGGTTGACAGGTGAAACAGCAGAGCATATCAAGATGGTTGGCGGAGGAAACATCACAAAGTCTGAGCTGCATGTTTGTGCCTCAGTCATACCCAGACTCAGGAGTTTTTGAGTTTATTGTGACCAAAATTGGTTACCGGAAGACGTATCAGAACTGTACGCATAGCTTACTGATTACGTTGTTTGTAAGCTTGTAACTGTGTCAGTGGCTGTGCTTGGGCTAACTAACACAGTGTCAGCGGCTGTGCTAGTGCAAACTCTGGCCCTCTGTCCTGACAAGGTCTTGGGTTTATTTTGTCCGCCCCCTCATCTCCACAAGTTCACAGGATTGGTTCATACACCTAATATGACCTATTAATCCCTGGCTGTCTGAATCTGTTTTTATGAGACTGTTATTGGTTCACAGTGACCCTCTTTCCTGCAGCCAAAACACTTCAAGGCCCCAAAGTTGACAAACACCACATATTCAAAGTCATCAGCCTTCACACTTAAACCTAGATGGAGGTCCTCATCTTTTTTACTGAAGATCATGTGAACCTGCCATCTGTGAGAGACAACATGTTTCACCAGTGAAGACCTTCCTGACCATCCTGACTGCAACCTCTTGAATGGGGAGACAATCTTCCTGTGTCTCGACAGTTCCTTCAGAACCTCATCACTGATGAATGGTGATATGTAAGACATCATCACTATCTTTACTGGTGTGGTGTGATACAAAGGTGTTGTTGATCACTACACTGCTCTCAACCAGTTTCTTTCTTTGCTTTTTCAATCTCATCCAAAAAAATCACGACTGCACTGTAAATCTGGGTGCCTGATTGAAGAATGCTGTAACCCCTAACTCTCTCCATGACCAGACTACACTGACCACTAACCAGCTGTAGGGATTTGGATTTTATCTTTATCTTGTCAATACACTTTTTGATCCAGCTAATACTATCACTTAAGAATTTGATAAATTAAATAAAGAACACGATTAGAATTGTCTTGAATTGAATTGGCTTTTTTGTCAGAGCAGTTGCTCAATTTGTGGTAAACAAAGACAGCTTTCATTTTAGCTTTTTCTAACAATTGGCTATTGTTGGCTATTGGCTAGCGATGTTGTTGTGTAAATAACACTGGGAGACATCGGACAAAATAGTTGAAAATATTTCTTTTATAGATGCTTGTTGAACAGGTTATTTGATAAAGTTCTTATTGGCCTTTTACTTTTTATTGCACTTAAAATAACATAAAATACAGCAACAGTGTACTTGAGTCATTTATCTTTTCCTCACCTGGTTTCATGTAGTGCAGCCTCTCTGCCCTGCTGTTTGTTCCGTGTGTGTGTGTGTGTGAGTGTGTGTGTGTGTGTATGTGTTTGTACCTTGTGCAGAGAACAGAGAACAGAGAACAGAGGAGCAGTGTAAAGAGCAGAGGAACAGTGCAACCATAAATGATAGAATCGAAAATAAATATGTCTATTTTCTATTAATGTTTTGTGGTATTTTCAGTTAATGTTTATATTGCGGCTGGCTGCTTTAAATAAACCAATGTACGGGAACTGACGCGTTGACTTAAAATATAGATTTTCAGCATTAACATTAGCATTCATTAACATTCAGCATTAGCATTGTTGATTATGGTAACTAATCGCTTAAAACAGCTCAATACCAACAGCCTAACTCAGGCAACAGCCTCCATTCAGCTTAACAACAAGACTAGGTCAAAATATGCATGGACCTATTGTCAAATCCTGATTTTATTACCATTAGGTAATCTGACAAAAAAAACCAAACGCATAAATTAAGAACCAGGACTGAGCTTTGATTCTGCCGTAATATAGCACCCCAGGCATGTGCTATAATATAGCAGAACTCACAGCTCACAGAGAAAGTTAAAACAGACAGAATATCTTTCTTATTGTGTCTCTCACACAGAGCCTCTGTCTGAATCCACAACAGTTTACTGTTTTTTTCTCAAAAAGTAGCCAGGATCTTTATTTTCTTAAAGACACTTTTATTGCTGTACTGCAGTAAGCATACTGTCTCATTTCCTGTAGTATATAATGACTTCTCTATCTCCTGCTCTCTGCTTGGTGTGTCTCTGCCTCCTTTAGAAATAATGATACATAGAATGAAAGTAGTATATTTGCTGTAACAGAGCCAAAGCTGAGGAGTCAGTGAACTGGAAAAGCTACTATTTAGGCCTACCTTAAATATTATTAAAACATTGTCCAGTGACTTCAGAAGCAGTAGCTCTAAGGTCAGGCCCTTAAGGTTGGGCCACTGACAGTTTATAGTCTGTTTCAGAATCAGAATCAGAATCAGTTTTATTGCCAAGTATGTTTCCACATACAAGGAATTTGTTTTGGTGATTGGTGCAATTGGAGGTTCTTGGAGGTTCTTGTAAACAACAGGTTTACACAGTTTTAGTTTCTGCCTGTATGTGGGAATCAGGTGGACCATGACATGGTCAGAGTGGCCCAGTGCAGCCCGGGGGACGGCGTGATAAGCACCACTGATTGTGGTGTAACAGTGGTCCAGAGTGTTCCCCTCTCTGGTCGGGCAATTAACAAACTGTCTGTATTTGGGCAGTTCCTGGCTGAGGTTACCTTTGTTAATGTCACCAAGGACAATAACTAAGGAGTCCGGGTTGGTCCGCTCCACACACAGTAATTGCTGTGGCCTGTGGTGGGATGTAAACACCGACCAGGATGAATGCTTGTCCGGCAAAAGGAAAGGTGGAGGAATCTGTTTTTATGCTAAAGGGGCTGGTGCAAAGACGTGACAGTGATCCTGCAGCACTGTTCTCCTGACCTGGAAACTTTCATCATAAACTGCAGGCCCTTCTACTCCCCCCGTGAGTTCTTCATTCATCCTGGTCGGTGTTTACATCCCACCACAGGCCAACGTGCAGGAGGCACAGCGGGCGCTCGCCGACCAGATACTGTGTGTGGAGCGGACCAACCCAGACTCCTTAGTTATTGTTCTTGGTGACATTAACAAAGGTAACCTCAACCACGAACTGCTCAAATACAGACAGTTTGTTAATTGCCCGACCAGAGAGGGGAACACTCTGGACCACTGTTACACCACAGTGGGCTGCACTGGGCCACTCTGACAATGTCATGGTCCACCTGATTCCCACATACAGGCAGAAACTAAAACTGTGTAAACCTGTTGTGAGGACATTGAAGCAGTGGAGCAGTGAAGCCATAGAGGATCTGCGGGCATGTTTGGACTGCACTAACTGGGAAGTGTTCAGGACTGCTTCCAACAGTCTGGATGAGTTCACAGAGGCTGTGACGTCATACATCAGCTTCTGTGAGGACTGCTGTATCCCATCACGTACCAGGGTGAGTTATAACAATGACAAACCCTGGTTCACAGCTAATCTCAGTCAGCTCAGGAGGCAAAAGGAGGAAGCTTTCAGGAGCGGGGACAGGGACAGGTTTAAATAGTTCAAGTACAGGTTTAGCAAGGCGGTGAGAGAAGCTAAACGACTGTACTCTGAGAAACTTCATCTCCAGTTCTCAGCCAATGACTCTGCTTCTGTCTGGAAAGGGCTCAGACAGATCACTAACTACAAACCTAAACCCCCCCACTCCATTAACAACTTCCGTCTGGCCAACAATCTGAATGAGTTCTGCTGCCGCTTTGAAAGACAATGGGCCAGGCCTGACACCAACCCCCGCCAGTCCAGCCACCACCTCCAGACCACCAGCTTCTCCTCCCCGACTTCAGCAGGGACCCTGGCACCTCAACAACTAGCCACATCAGAACCCCCCTCCTCCCCTACCAAAGGAACGTCTCTCTCTATCCTGGAGAGAGATGTCAACAGGCTTTTTAAGAAGCAGAACCCCTGCAAAGCAGCCGGTCCTGACTCTGTCTCTCCATCATCCCTGAAGCACTGTGCTGATCAGCAGTCTCCGGTGTTCACAGACATCTTCAACACCTGACCTCTGTGGTCATGAAATCATTTGAGTGCCTTGTCCTGTCCCACCTCAAATCCATCATTGACCCACTCCTGGACCCCCTGCAGTTCGCCTACAGAGCCAACAGGTCTGTAGACGACGCCGTCAACATGGCTCTCCACTTCATCCTCCAGCACCTGGACTCCTCAGGGACTTATGCCAGGATCCTGTTTGTGGACTTCAGCTCTGCCTTCAACACCATCATCCTCTGCTGCAGGACAAGCTCTCCCAGCTGAGAGTGCCTGACTCCAACTGCAGGTGGATCACCGACTTCCTGTCTGACAGGAGGCAGCACGTGAAGCTAGGAAAGCATGTGTCTGACTCCCAGACCATCAGCACTGGATCCCCGCAAGGCTGCGTTCTTTCTCTTCTGCTCTTCTCCCTGTACACCAACACCTGCACCTCCAGCCATCAGTCTTTCAAGATCCTGAAGTTTGCAGACAACACCACTCTCATTGGACTCATCTCTGATGGCGATGAGTCTGCCTACAGGTGGGAGACTGACCGTCTGGTGAATTGGTGCAGGCAGAACAACCTAGAGCTTAACACTCTGAAGACAGTGGAGATGATAGTGGACTTCAGGAAAAACCCAGCCCCACCCACCCCCATCATCCTGTGCAACTCCCCTGTGGCCACCATGGAGCATTTCCGCTTCTTGGGAACCACCATTACACAGGACATCAAGAAAGCTCAGCAGAGGATGTATTTCTGAGGCAGTTGAAGAAGTTCAACCTGCCAAGGACTATGATGGTGAACTTCCTCACCTCCATCATTGAGTCCATCCTCACCTCCTCCATCAACATCTGGTACGCTGCTGCCACGGAGAAGGACAATAACAGACTGCAGCGTATCATCCACTCTGCTGAGAAGGTGATTGGCTGCAATCTACCATCCCTCCAGGACCTGTACACCTCAAGGACTCTGAGGCGTGCAGGGAAGATTGTAGCTGACTCCTCCCACCCTGGACACAAACTCTTTGAGTCGCTCCCCTCTGGCAGGAGGCTGTGGTCCTTCAGGACCAAAACCTCTGGCCACAAAAACAGCTTCTTCCCGTCTGCTATCAGCCTTATCAACAAGGCTGTCACTGATCCCCCTGATCCCCACTTGCACCAATCACCAGCACAAATTCCTTGTATGTGGAAACATACGTGGCAATAAAACTGATTCTGATTCTGATTCTGATTCTGATTTATATGATTTAGTCCCATGCTGCCATGCAGGCAGGTGTGTTGCTCTGTGTCTCTGTAGTTCTGAAATTGTCTCCATTAGTATGCCTTTATGAAAATGATGAATGTAATTGTGCCTCAACACTGAAATCTATTGATATAATTTTGCATTTTTGGTGAACATAATTAGAAAATGTGCTAAATGTGCTTCCAGTCCATTAAGTCTGAACATCAGAGCACAGTTTGTATGCATTACAATAGTCTTTGAGCTTAATGTTAGTTAAAATGATCTGCTGTTGAATTTGTGATTATTCATTTCTGCATTATAACAGCCAGAGGTGCTATGCGAACAGCTGAATCTGTGTCCTGAACCGGGATGGTAACTTTTAAATGTGATAATGTATTCATATATCTCATGTAATGGGAAATTTTGATATAACTCATGTGTGCCTATTCAAAACTGTGTAACTAATGACTGTGTGGATAGTTCTAATGAAGTTTTTGAACCTAACCTTTGTACATCCTTTATGGTTGTGTGAAAGACCTCTGTGTGAACTGATGAAGAACACATGTAGACAATATATGTGGATGTCTTTGCCCTTCTCGTTGTGATAAGTGTGTTGTTCATACATTGCGTTGGGGGAGAGGCAAGCAGGTGAAGACTCAGCACAGAGACAATCCCATGAGAAAGAGTATCGTATTTTGTCTTTTTCCCATGAGAGAGAGTATCGTATGTTGTCTTTGTGGAATGTGTTTTTGGAACTATAAGACTGTGGCCCTGGGTAACATCTTCAGGCCACTCACTCACTGACTGTACTACTGTTCGGTTGTGTTTGTGTGACTCCATTCATGAATGTTTATTAAACTCAAGAAAGACAGCTGACGCGTGAAGATCTTCGTTTTCAATTATTGAACAAGGTAAAACATTTTTGCCACCACAATTTTGGCACCCCAGATGGGATGCCATCCGTGAGCGGACTTCAGAACCTCTAGACCGAGGGTGTTAGAACGTGCGCACGCCAAGAGCCAGGCTCTTGGAAAACCTCTGACTCCCCAGAAAAGGAAGGTTGAGAGGAGGGCCTGACGTCTGGAGGAGCGAGGTCCCCTCACTGTTGGAGTCCAACAAACCCGGTGGCTGTAAACGCCTCGCTGTTTTTTCTGAGAGTTTTTTTTGCTGTTATTGTTGACAGTGTAGACCTAGGTTGTGGAAGGTCTGACTGCGCAGAAGTTGTTGCGCTCCTCTGCCTGATAATGGAAAGTAGTGCCGGCAGACGTGCCGGGCACCGGGTTTTCTTTTTCCTGGGGAAAAATTAAAAACGGTGTTTGAGGGAGCATACTGGCCCGGTGTAGGGAACCTGGGCGTCTAGATTTGGAATCTAGCAGCTAGATCTGGGATCTAAAGGGTCAGTTGGACTTACCAGCCTCCTTGAAGGGAGAGGAAGAGGGTTTAGCATGTTACATTTCTCTTGTTTGTCTTGGCTTAACTTGCCCAGTGTATCAGGGAACCTGGGCGGCTAGATTTGGAATCTAGCAGCTAGATCTGGGATCTAGGGGGTAAGGTGGACTTACCAGCCTCTTCAAAGAGGGAAGAGGATGTAGTTTTGTGTGTTTCTTTTGTTTGTCTTGGCTTAACATTTTTGACTGTCTTAGGAGAATTAAATTCAGTTTGCAAAAAAAATTAATTTAATAGTAAAAATAAGATAAGCCAAGAGCAGAGTTAACAATTGTATTGTTAAAATACAACTAACGGTAAGTAGTATAAAATAATCTAGATTTGATTAAAAAATTGCTGAAACGTCTGAGAGCAAATAATTATGGAATCAGAACAAAGTAAACCCTTTGGGACCAGATTATCATGCCCCAAATGTGAAGTACACAACAGTAAACTATGGAAAAGAAGCCATAGCCCAATTAGATGTGTGGGTCAGGGAGTGTAGTTTCCCAAGGACAGGCAGCCTGAGTGTTAAACAGCTCGAGGGTCTGTGTGCAGTGCTTAAAAATAGAGAAGAAATGCGTCAAAAACTAGGAGCAAGAAGGGAAGTGAGCCAGACTGGAAAGCTTTTGATATGTGGATGGGTGAGGCAAAGCGTAGGCAGGCTCCCAGAGAAACTGCGCCCCAGTGTGTGAAGCTGGATCCGGACCTGGACTCCACCTCCACCTCCAGCTGCTCCGCACCAGCTCTCTCTCTCTCTCCGGGAAGGAACTGTGGCCCCGCCTTATGTTGGCCCCCTCCTATACCTGAGCTGCACTCAGAGGTCGCTGGGGCTGCTGCCCCCGCACCACAGCATGGCTACGGCCCTGCTGCTTCACACTCCTCACCGGTGCCAAGATCTCCTTTTAACGACATGTTAAGAGGGAACCTCACGGGGACAGGACGAGGCGGCCCCGAACCACCACGCAGGAGGCGTGAGGTGACACCACATCTCTATCCCGACCTCAGCTCCATGACCCGTTCGGGCCTGGAGTATAAGAACAGAACAGAGGTCGTGGCTGCGGATGCGGGAACAGCAGAGGGGACCGGAAGAGAGGACACTGAGCTCGCGACTGCCCGAAAGAGAAAGATGAGGGGGACAACAGAGACTGACTATATGGTGGAGTGTGTACGTAAACGAAACCCTGGGGCGAAACGCAAGTTGTTGGATTGTGATGTGCTAATCACAAATGTAACTATTTATTTCTGATACTGATAACAACATGCTGCAGTCTGTTGAAGAGATCCCAGAATTAAAACAGATTCCTGACCACCTCTGGGCAAAAAGTAAACATAATGTAGGCCTGATTAAGAATTGTGAGCCTTTCATCATTACACCAAAAACAGACTACAGACCCTGTCATAACCAATACCCTCTCAGACGTGAAGCAATTGAAGGCATCAGGCCTGTGTTTGACGCTTTGCTGAAAGCTGGTGTGATTGTACCATGTGCTAGTTCTCCAGTGAGAACCCCCATTTTTCCAGTACGTCAGATTCGACCGGAAGGCATGCTTCCAGAGTGGAGATTTGTACAAGACCTGCAAGCCGTTAATTCAGCTGTGCAGGCCAGAGCGCCAACGGTACCAAATCCACACACCATTTTGTCTCAAATTCCATCCAATAGCAAATGGTTCTCAGTTGTTGATCCCTCAAATGCTTTTTTCAGTGTTCCTGTGCATCCTGACAGTCAATTCTGATTTGCCTTTTGTTTGATGAGAAAATGTACACGTTCACCCGTCTGTGCCAGGGCTATTGTGAATCTCCAACGATTTATAACGCTGCTCTGAGGGACAGTCTGCAGACTCTGGTGTTGCCAGAAGGAAGTGCTTTGTTGCAGTATGTGGATGATATTTTGCTTGCAAGTGAGACCAGAGAGGAATGCGTTAAAGCTACTCTGGCTCTTCTGACCCATTTGGCTGAACAGGGGCACAAAGCCAGCCTGTCCAAACTGCAGTTTGTTGCCACAGAGGTCACATTTCTGGGTCACGTGATCTTCACTGAGGGAAAAGCCCTCTCATCAAAGAGAATTGGAGTGATTCAAAAAATTCTGAAACCGGTGACAAAGAAACAGGTGATGTCGTTTTTGGGCATGACAAGCTATTGCAGACAATGGGTCACTCATTATGCTGAAATTGAGGCACCATTAGCAGCAATCGCTCATGGGAAAGGCCTGAAAGCATCAGACCCTGTCACCTGGACAGTGAAGGCTGAAAAAGCTTTCATTGACTTGAAATTGACTTTACGGACACCTCCAACACTTGGGTTACCTGACTGCTCACGACCTTTCACTCAGACTGTTGACGACATGGGGGGTTTCATGACTTCTGTGTTACTGCAAGACCACGGGGGCAAACCAAGACCTGTAGCTTATTTATCATCTAAGATTGACACAGTGGCTGCTGCAGAGAAGGCAGTCATAGCATCACATGACATAGTGGGATACTCTGACTTGACCTTGCAAGTCCCACATGCAGTGTCTCTCATCCTCCTCGAGCAGAAAACTTCACATTTGTCTGCTGCGAGGTGGCTACGATATAATGCTGTTTTGTTGGAACTGCCTAACGTTAAGGTAAAGAGATGTACTGTTCTTAACCCTGCTACTCTTTTACCAACAGCTGAGGACGGAGAGCCACACGACTGTGTGGCAACGATAACATCTATTTGTTCCCCGAGACCTGATTCGGCTGATGTGCCCATTGAAAATGCTGATTTTGATTTCTTTGTTGATGGTTCTGCTTCTAGGGATTGAGACACAGGAAACAACATCACAGGTTTTGCTGTCACAACTCTCCATGACACTGTCATGGCAAAACCTCTGTCTTCTTCACACTCAGCACAGGCGGCTGAGTTGGTGGCTTTGACAGAGGCATGCAAGATGGCTAAAGGAAAATCTGTTAACATTTACACAGACAGCAGATATGCTTGGGGTGTGGTTCATGACTTTGGGCAGATATGGAAAAACAGAGATTTTCTCACTTCCACAGGGAGACCGATAGCTCATCATGTGCTGGTTGCTGCTCTCCTCGACGCCATTTTGTTACCTAAACATATTGCTGTGTGTAAATGTGAGGTTCACACTAACGACACTGACTCCATCTCTCTAGGTAATGCACAAGCAGACGCAGCTGCAAAAGCAGCCTCCAAGCGGCCAGTGTCTCCTGATACACTGGGCGCCTCACTAACCTTCAACTCTACTCCCCCTGTTGTGACTACAGTGGAGATAGCTGCAGATAAGAGCCTCACAGGCTGAAAAACACTGTTGGAAGAAAGCAGGCTGCTCTGTGGTAGACAGGGTGTGGACAGGCCCTGATGGCCTGCCTTGTCTCCCCAGGTATCTTTTCCCTCACTATGCGAAGTTGACACACGGATTGGATCATGTGTCAAAGGGGGGAATGGTAAGTGAGGTACGAAGACATTGGTTCACAAGAGGGTTCACAACCTATGCCACTGACTTCTGTAAAAGATGTGTGATTTGTTCCACAAACAATGTGGGAAGAGGTTTAAAACTTCCACAGGTTGCTCACCCACCACCAGACAAACCTTTTGAACACCTGCAAATGGATTTTATTGAACTAACACCAAGTGAAGGGAAAAGGTTTGTTTTGGTTATTGTGTGCATGTTTTCAAAATGGGTTGAGGCTTTACCCACAGCAAAACAGGACGCAGCAGCAGTGGCAAAGGCCTTGATGCACATGATAATTCCCAGATGGGGAATTCCAGCAAAAATCAGCTCAGACAATGGAACTCCTTTTGTAAGTGTTGCAATAAAAATGGTTGGTGAGTACATGGGCATTGATTTAAGACAGCATTGTGCATACCACCCAGCCTCAGGTGGAGCATGTGAAAGAGAAAACGGCACTTTGAAAAACAAACTCGCAAAAGTGTGTGAGGCCGCTAAAGTGTCCTGGACTAAAGCCCTCCCCATTGTGCTAATGCATATGAGGGTCAGAAGGAGAAGCAGAAGCGATTTGAGCCCGTTTGAAATCCTGTTTGGGAGGCCTCTGAACACTGGGATTGGGCCCGCTAAGAGACAGCTGCTAGACACTGGCCTGTGTGAAGATGAAATGTTACAATATTGTGCAACCTTGTCGTCTGTTTTGTCTGATATTCACAAACAGGTGAAAGCTGCCCTGCCCAGACCAGCAGAGACGAAACTCCATGACCTCAATGTGGGCGACTACATTGTGGTGAAGGACTTCCGACGAAAGAACTAGAAAGCTCGCAGAGGAACGGACCGTTCCAGGTGCTTTTGGTGACAGAGACAGCGGTAAAGGTTGCAGTGAGGGCTACGTGGATACATGCCAGTCACTGCAGACGGGTTCCGGATCCAAACGCACAACATGTACCTGATCGAGAGGCCAAGACCGGCCCATCCCCTTATGCGGCTCGGATGCGGCCTAAGGGTGGCATCCTGCTGGTCATTTCCATCTGGGTGGGAGTGATTGTGCTGTGCGTGAAAGAAATCCAATGTCAGAGGGTAAAGAACAACAGCACAACAGTCTCACCTCATCCTGACAATGAATCTGAAATAGCACACACACCTCACCGGCTGGTGAGGAGACCTGCTGTGCTTTCTCCCACCACAACATCGAGACTGGAAGACGGACTCCTCTAAAGTTTTTATTTTTCTTATCAAATCAAGTTGATTCTTCAATATCTCAGATAAATCCAATCAATTTTATATATATATATATATATATATATATATATATATATATTATATATATATAATCATGGTTTGATTTTATTTTTCCTTTTTTATTCTCATGTTATTCAATTTGTTATAATTCATTGTAATCCTTTTCTTTATTAATTCTTATTATTATACGAAAGTAAGTACAGGACAGTGTGAGTTCCAAAAACCAGAGGGTTTTTTGTCTTTTATTCATTGTGTGTTATGTTTGAGTTATCTTTGCCATATTATTTGAAGTAGATTAGCTCAGTAGTAGAGACAGGGCTTTTTCCTCATCATATCTGAGGTTTTTCCCTTTTCCTTAGACTAAGCGGAGTTAGGCAGATGGGTCGTTTTGCCCCCTCTTATCAAATGGGGGGGGGGGACTTTTGGCTCCTCTGTGCTTATGTTCTTCTGCCTGGGGTTTCAACTCCTACGTTGGAGACTGGGAGCGCTAGCGTTTGGCTGGTGAGAGGCAGAAAACAGGGGACATGAGGTAGATAAGTACAAAATTTTCCATTTATTATGGTTTAGCATAAGAATGCTAAAAAGGGTGGAATGTAATGGGAAATTTTGATATAACTCATGTGTGCCTATTCAAAACTGTGTAACTAATGACTGTGTGGATAGTTCTAATGAAGTTTTTGAACCTAACCTTTGTACAACCTTTATGGTTGTGTGAAAGACCTCTTTGTGAACTGACGAAGAACACATGTAGACAATATATGTGGATGTCTTTGCCCTTCTCGTTGTGATAAGTGTGTTGTTCATACATTGCGTTGGGGGAGAGGCAAGCAGGTGAAGACTCAGCACAGAGACAATCCCATGAGAAAGAGTATCGTATTTTGTCTTTTTCCCATGAGAGAGAGTATCGTATGTTGTCTTTGTGGAATGTGTTTTTGGAACTATAAGACTGTGGCCCTGGGTAACATCTTCAGGCCACTCACTCACTGACTGTACTACTGTTCGGTTGTGTTTGTGTGACTCCATTCATGAATGTTTATTAAACTCAAGAAAGACAGCTGACGCGTGAAGATCTTCTTTTTCAATTATTGAACAAGGTAAAACATTTTTGCCACCACACTCATGTTCTCACATGATGAGTGGAGTTTGGAGACCTTCCATTGACAATTTGCCAAAAATCACAACAAATGAGACAGTTCATGACATCACTGACATGAAACCTCCATCAACTGAAACGCCTCCATATACGAAGCCAGTTGTCAGTGAGGATGATCTAAAAGGAAAACCATCCATCAACTTTGGAAATTTTCAGAAAGCAATCAACATTCCTCATACGACTAGAGCAAAGTGCCCATTCAGGTGCAAAGGGTATCTCATGTGGAGTGCCAATGCCTTAACCCCTTCGAGATCTCTATCACTTCCAGGGGATCAGAAAGCATCATGGAATGGGTGAGTAACTGAAACCTTACTTTACAGCAAACAATTTGTAGGCCTACTGTATCTCAATTTATTGTCATTGTATTCTTCCATTAGAGAATATTAATTATGGATGAAGCTGTATTTTTAGAACATATTCAAATTAAAATGACTCAATGTGAGTGAATACTGTTCAGAATCAACAGTTGTGCGTTTTTGGTGAAGCTTTTGAGTTTTTGACGTCGGCAGATGTCAAACAGTAATCTTACGTCAAATTGTACAGAAAATGACTCAGATGAGTGAATACTGTTCAGAATCAACAGTTGTGCGTTTTTGGTGAAGCTTTTGAGTTTTTGACGTCGGCAGATATCAAACAGTAATTTTAGGATACAGTCATCTTAAAATGACTAAATGTGAGTGAATACTGTTCAAAATCAACAGTTGTGCGTTGTTGGTGAAGCTTTTGAGTTTTTGACGTCGGCAGATTTCAAACAGTAATCTTAGGATACAGTCATCTTAAAATGACTCAAATGAGTGAATACTGTTCAGAATCAACAGTTGTGCGTTTTTGGTGAAGCTTTTGAGTTTTTGACGTCGGCAGATATCAAACAGTAATCTTAGGTCACATTGCACAGAAAATGACTCAGATGGGTGAATACTGTTCAGAATCAACAGTTGTGCGTTTTTGGTGAAGCTGTTGAGTTTTTGGCGTCGGCAGATATCAAACAGTAATCTTAGGATACTGTCATCTTAAAATTACTAAAGGTGATTGAATACTGTTCAGAATCAACAGTTGTGCGTTGTTGGTGAAGCTTTTGAGTTTTTGACGTCGGCAGATTTCAAACAGTAATCTTAGGATACAGGCATCTTAAAATGACTCAGATGAGTGAATACTGTTCAGAATCAACAGTTGTGCGTTTTTGGTGAAGCTTTTGAGTTTTTGACGTCGGCAGATATCAAACAGTAATCTTAGGTCACATTGCACAGAAAATGACTCAGATGGGTGAATACTGTTCAGAATCAACAGTTGTGCGTTTTTGGTGAAGCTGTTGAGTTTTTGGCGTCGGCAGATATCAAACAGTAATCTTAGGATACTGTCATCTTAAAATTACTAAAGGTGATTGAATACTGTTCAGAATCAACAGTTGTGCGTTGTTGGTGAAGCTTTTGAGTTTTTGACGTCGGCAGATTTCAAACAGTAATCTTAGGATACAGGCATCTTAAAATGACTCAGATGAGTGAATACTGTTCAGAATCAACAGTTGTGCGTCTTTGGTGAAGCTTTTGAGTTTTTGGCGTCGGCAGATATCAAACAGTAATCTTAAGTCAAATTGCACAGAAAATGACTCAGATGAGTGAATACTGTTCAGAATCAACAGTTGTGCTGTTTTGGTGAAGCTTTTGAGTTTTTGATGTCAGCAGATGTCAAACAGTAATATTACGTCAAATTGCACAGAAAATGACTAAATGTGAGTGAATACTGTTCAGAATCAACAGTTGTGCGTTTTTGGTGAAGCTTTTGAGTTTTTGACGTCGGCAGATATCAAAAAGTAATCTTAGATCAAATTACAGAGAAAATGACTCAGATGAGTGAATACTGTTCAGAATCAACAGTTGAGCGTTTTTGGTGAAGCTTTTGAGTTTTTGACCTCAGCAGATGTCAAACAGTAATCTTAGGATACAGTCGTCTTAAAATGACTGAATGTGAGTGAATACTGTTCAGAATCAACAGTTGTGCGTTTTTGGTGAAGCTTTTGAGTTTTTGACGTCGGCAGATATTAAACAGTAATCTTAGGATACAGTCATCTTAAAATGACTGAATGTGAGTGAATACTGTTCAGAATCAACAGTTGTGCGTTTTTGGTGAAGCTTTTGAGTTTTAGACGTCGGCAGATGTCAAACAGTAATCTTAGGATACAGTCATCTTAAAATGACTGAATGTGAGTGAATACTGTTCAGAATCAACAGTTGTGCGTTTTTGGTGAAGCTTTTGAGTTTTAGACGTCGGCAGATATCAAACAGTAATCTTAATTCAAATTGCACAGAAAATGACTCAGATGAGTGAATACTGTTCAGAATCAACAGTTGTGCGTTTTTGGTGAAGCTTTTGACATCGGCAGATATCAAACAGTAATCTTAGGTCAAATTGCACAGAAAATGACTAAATGTGAGTGAATACTGTTCAGATTCAACAGTTGTGCGTTTCTGGTGAAGCTTTTGAGTTTTTGACGTCGGCAGATATCAAACAGTAATCTTAGGTCAAATTGCACAGAAAATGACTAAATGTGAGTGAATACTGTTCAGAATCAACAGTTGTGCGTTTTTGGTGAAGCTTGTGACGTCGGCAGATATCAAGAGTAATCTTGGGTCAAATTGCACAGAAAAAAACTCAGATGAGTGAATACTGTTCAGAATCAACAGTTGTGCGTTTTTGGTGAAGCTTTTGAGTTTTTGACGTCGGCAGATATCAAGCAGTAGTCTTACATCAAATTGCACAGAAAATGACTAAATGTGAGTGAATACTGTGCAGAATCAACAGTTGTGCGTTTTTGGTGAAGCTTTTCATGTCGGCAGATATCAAACAGTAATCTTAGGTCAAATTGCACAGAAAAGGACTCAGATGAGTGAATACTGTTCAGAATCAACAGTTGTGCGTTTTTGGTGAAGCTTTTGAGTTTGTGACGTCGGCAGATATCACACAGTAATCTTAGGTCAAATTGCACAGAAAATGACTCAGATGAGTGAATACTGTTCAGAATCAACAGTTGTGCGTTTTTGGTGAAGCTTTTGAAGTCGGCAGATATCAAACAGTAATCTTAGGTCAAATTGCACAGAAAAAGACTCAGATGAGTGAATACTGTTCAGAATCAACAGTTGTGCGTTTTTGGTGAAGCTTTTGAGTTTTTGACGTCGGCAGATATCAAACAGTAATCTTAGGATACAGTCATCTTAAAATGACTAAATGTGAGTGAATACAGTTCAGAATCAACAGTTGTGCGTTTTTGGTGAAGCTTTTGACGTCGGCAGATGTCAAACAGTAATCTTAGGTCAAATTGCACAGAAAATGACTAAATGTGAGTGAATACTGTTCAGAATCAACAGTTGTGCGTTTTTGGTGAAGCTTTTCATGTCGGCAGATATCAAACAGTAATCTTAGGTCAAATTGCACAGAAAAAGACTCAGATGAGTGAATACTGATCAGAATCAACAGTTGTGCGTTTTTGGTGAAGCTTTTGGCTTAGGCAGATGTCAAACAGTAATTTTAGGTCAAATTGCACAGAAAAAGACTCAGATGAGTGAATACTGTTCAGAATCAACAGTTGTGCGTTTTTGGTGAAGCTTTTGACTTCGGCAGATATCAAACAGTAATCTTAGGTCAAATTGCACAGAAAAAGACTCAGATGAGTGAATACTGTTCAGAATCAACAGTTGTGCGTTTTTGGTGAAGATTTTGACGTCGGCAGATATCAAACAGTAATCTTAAGTCAAATTGCACAGAAATGGACTCAGATGAGTGAATACTGTTCAGAATCAACAGTTGTGCGTTTTTGGTGAAACTTTTGACGTCGGCAGATATCAAACAGTAATCTTAGGTCAAATTGCACAGAAAATGACTAAATGTGAGTGAATACTGTTCAGAATCAACAGTTGTGCGTTTTTGGTGAAACTTTTGAGTTTTTGACGTCGGCAGATATCAAATGGAAGTCTTACATCAAATTGCACAGAAAATGACTAAATGTGAGTGAATACTCTTCAGAATCAACAGTTGTGCGTTTTTGGTGAAGCTTTTCATGTCGGCAGATATCAAACAGTAATCTTAGGTCAAATTGCACAGAAAAAGACTCAGATGAGTGAATACTGATCAGAATCAACAGTTGTGCGTTTTTGGTGAAGCTTTTGGCTTAGGCAGATGTCAAACAGTAATTTTAGGTCAAATTGCACAGAAAAAGACTCAGATGAGTGAATACTGTTCAGAATCAACAGTTGTGCGTTTTTGGTGAAGCTTTTGACTTCGGCAGATATCAAACAGTAATCTTAGGTCAAATTGCACAGAAAAAGACTCAGATGAGTGAATACTGTTCAGAATCAACAGTTGTGCGTTTTTGGTGAAGATTTTGACGTCGGCAGATATCAAACAGTAATCTTAAGTCAAATTGCACAGAAATGGACTCAGATGAGTGAATACTGTTCAGAATCAACAGTTGTGCGTTTTTGGTGAAACTTTTGACGTCGGCAGATATCAAACAGTAATCTTAGGTCAAATTGCACAGAAAATGACTAAATGTGAGTGAATACTGTTCAGAATCAACAGTTGTGCGTTTTTGGTGAAGCTTTTGAGTTTGTGACGTCGGCAGATATCACACAGTAATCTTAGGTCAAATTGCACAGAAAATGACTCAGATGAGTGAATACTGTTCAGAATCAACAGTTGTGCGTTTTTGGTGAAGCTTTTGAAGTCGGCAGATATCAAACAGTAATCTTAGGTCAAATTGCACAGAAAAAGACTCAGATGAGTGAATACTGTTCAGAATCAACAGTTGTGCGTTTTTGGTGAAGCTTTTGAGTTTTTGACGTCGGCAGATATCAAACAGTAATCTTAGGATACAGTCATCTTAAAATGACTAAATGTGAGTGAATACAGTTCAGAATCAACAGTTGTGCGTTTTTGGTGAAGCTTTTGACGTCGGCAGATGTCAAACAGTAATCTTAGGTCAAATTGCACAGAAAATGACTAAATGTGAGTGAATACTGTTCAGAATCAACAGTTGTGCGTTTTTGGTGAAGCTTTTCATGTCGGCAGATATCAAACAGTAATCTTAGGTCAAATTGCACAGAAAAAGACTCAGATGAGTGAATACTGATCAGAATCAACAGTTGTGCGTTTTTGGTGAAGCTTTTGGCTTAGGCAGATGTCAAACAGTAATTTTAGGTCAAATTGCACAGAAAAAGACTCAGATGAGTGAATACTGTTCAGAATCAACAGTTGTGCGTTTTTGGTGAAGCTTTTGACTTCGGCAGATATCAAACAGTAATCTTAGGTCAAATTGCACAGAAAAAGACTCAGATGAGTGAATACTGTTCAGAATCAACAGTTGTGCGTTTTTGGTGAAGATTTTGACGTCGGCAGATATCAAACAGTAATCTTAAGTCAAATTGCACAGAAATGGACTCAGATGAGTGAATACTGTTCAGAATCAACAGTTGTGCGTTTTTGGTGAAACTTTTGACGTCGGCAGATATCAAACAGTAATCTTAGGTCAAATTGCACAGAAAATGACTAAATGTGAGTGAATACTGTTCAGAATCAACAGTTGTGCGTTTTTGGTGAAACTTTTGAGTTTTTGACGTCGGCAGATATCAAATGGAAGTCTTACATCAAATTGCACAGAAAATGACTAAATGTGAGTGAATACTCTTCAGAATCAACAGTTGTGCGTTTTTGGTGAAGCTTTTCATGTCGGCAGATATCAAACAGTAATCTTAGGTCAAATTGCACAGAAAAAGACTCAGATGAGTGAATACTGATCAGAATCAACAGTTGTGCGTTTTTGGTGAAGCTTTTGGCTTAGGCAGATGTCAAACAGTAATTTTAGGTCAAATTGCACAGAAAAAGACTCAGATGAGTGAATACTGTTCAGAATCAACAGTTGTGCGTTTTTGGTGAAGCTTTTGACTTCGGCAGATATCAAACAGTAATCTTAGGTCAAATTGCACAGAAAAAGACTCAGATGAGTGAATACTGTTCAGAATCAACAGTTGTGCGTTTTTGGTGAAGATTTTGACGTCGGCAGATATCAAACAGTAATCTTAAGTCAAATTGCACAGAAATGGACTCAGATGAGTGAATACTGTTCAGAATCAACAGTTGTGCGTTTTTGGTGAAACTTTTGACGTCGGCAGATATCAAACAGTAATCTTAGGTCAAATTGCACAGAAAATGACTAAATGTGAGTGAATACTGTTCAGAATCAACAGTTGTGCGTTTTTGGTGAAGCTTTTGATTTTTTGACATCAGCAGATGTCAAACAGTAATCTTACTTCAAATTGCATAGAAAATGACTAAATGTGAGTGAATACTGTTCAGAATCAACAGTTGTGCGTTTTTGGTGAAACGTTTGAGTTTTTGACGTCAGCAGATAACAAATAGTAATCTTAGGATGCAGTCATCTTAAAATGACTAAATGTGAGTGAATACTCTTCAGAATCAACAGTTGTGCGTTTTTGGTGAAGCTTTTGAGTTTTTGACGTCAGCAGATATCAAATAGTAATCTTAGGATGCAGTCATCTTAAAATGACTAAATGTGAGTGAATACTCTTCAGAATCAACAGTTGTGCGTTTTTGGTGAAGCTTTTGAGTTTTTGACGTCGGCAGATGTCAAACAGTAATCTTACGTCAAATTGCACAGAAAATGACTAAATGTGAGTGAATACTGTTCAGAATCAACAGTTGTGCGTTTTTGGTGAAGCTTTTGAGTTTTTGACGTCGGCAGATGTCAAACAGTAATCTTACTTCAAATTGCACAGAAAAAGACTCAGATGAGTGAATACTGTTCAGAATCAACAGTTGTGCGTTTTTGGTGAAGCTTTTGAGTTTTTGACGTCAGCAGATATCAAATAGTAATCTTAGGATGCAGTCATCTTAAAATGACTAAATGTGAGTGAATGCTCTTCAGAATCAACAGTTGTGCGTTTTTGGTGAAGCTTTTGATTTTTTGACATCAGCAGATGTCAAACAGTAATCTGACTTCAAATTGCATAGAAAATGACTAAATGTGAGTGAGTACTGTTCAGAATCAACAGTTCTGCGTTTTATTGAAGCTTTTGATGTCGGCAGATATCAAACAGTAATCTTAGGTCAAATTGCACAGAAAATGACTCAGATGAGTGAATACTGTTCAGAATC
The DNA here is from genome assembly GCF_046630095.1 of Trachinotus anak. NCBI lineage: Eukaryota > Metazoa > Chordata > Actinopteri > Carangiformes > Carangidae > Trachinotus > Trachinotus anak. The sequence continues at coordinate 28,519,612 of NW_027273883.1, forward strand.
AACAGTTGTGCGTTTTTGGTGAAGCTTTTGAGTTTTTGACGTCGGCAGATATTAAACAGTAATCTTAGGATACAGTCATCTTAAAATGACTGAATGTGAGTGAATACTGTTCAGAATCAACAGTTGTGCGTTTTTGGTGAAGCTTTTGAGTTTTAGACGTCGGCAGATGTCAAACAGTAATCTTAGGATACAGTCATCTTAAAATGACTGAATGTGAGTGAATACTGTTCAGAATCAACAGTTGTGCGTTTTTGGTGAAGCTTTTGAGTTTTTGACGTCGGCAGATATCAAACAGTAATCTTAATTCAAATTGCACAGAAAATGACTCAGATGAGTGAATACTGTTCAGAATCAACAGTTGTGCGTTTTTGGTGAAGCTTTTGACATCGGCAGATATCAAACAGTAATCTTAGGTCAAATTGCACAGAAAATGACTAAATGTGAGTGAATACTGTTCAGATTCAACAGTTGTGCGTTTCTGGTGAAGCTTTTGAGTTTTTGACGTCGGCAGATATCAAACAGTAATCTTAGGTCAAATTGCACAGAAAATGACTAAATGTGAGTGAATACTGTTCAGAATCAACAGTTGTGCGTTTTTGGTGAAGCTTGTGACGTCGGCAGATATCAAGAGTAATCTTGGGTCAAATTGCACAGAAAAAAACTCAGATGAGTGAATACTGTTCAGAATCAACAGTTGTGCGTTTTTGGTGAAGCTTTTGAGTTTTTGACGTCGGCAGATATCAAGCAGTAGTCTTACATCAAATTGCACAGAAAATGACTAAATGTGAGTGAATACTGTGCAGAATCAACAGTTGTGCGTTTTTGGTGAAGCTTTTCATGTCGGCAGATATCAAACAGTAATCTTAGGTCAAATTGCACAGAAAAGGACTCAGATGAGTGAATACTGTTCAGAATCAACAGTTGTGCGTTTTTGGTGAAGCTTTTGAGTTTGTGACGTCGGCAGATATCACACAGTAATCTTAGGTCAAATTGCACAGAAAATGACTCAGATGAGTGAATACTGTTCAGAATCAACAGTTGTGCGTTTTTGGTGAAGCTTTTGAAGTCGGCAGATATCAAACAGTAATCTTAGGTCAAATTGCACAGAAAAAGACTCAGATGAGTGAATACTGTTCAGAATCAACAGTTGTGCGTTTTTGGTGAAGCTTTTGAGTTTTTGACGTCGGCAGATATCAAACAGTAATCTTAGGATACAGTCATCTTAAAATGACTAAATGTGAGTGAATACAGTTCAGAATCAACAGTTGTGCGTTTTTGGTGAAGCTTTTGACGTCGGCAGATGTCAAACAGTAATCTTAGGTCAAATTGCACAGAAAATGACTAAATGTGAGTGAATACTGTTCAGAATCAACAGTTGTGCGTTTTTGGTGAAGCTTTTCATGTCGGCAGATATCAAACAGTAATCTTAGGTCAAATTGCACAGAAAAAGACTCAGATGAGTGAATACTGATCAGAATCAACAGTTGTGCGTTTTTGGTGAAGCTTTTGGCTTAGGCAGATGTCAAACAGTAATTTTAGGTCAAATTGCACAGAAAAAGACTCAGATGAGTGAATACTGTTCAGAATCAACAGTTGTGCGTTTTTGGTGAAGCTTTTGACTTCGGCAGATATCAAACAGTAATCTTAGGTCAAATTGCACAGAAAAAGACTCAGATGAGTGAATACTGTTCAGAATCAACAGTTGTGCGTTTTTGGTGAAGATTTTGACGTCGGCAGATATCAAACAGTAATCTTAAGTCAAATTGCACAGAAATGGACTCAGATGAGTGAATACTGTTCAGAATCAACAGTTGTGCGTTTTTGGTGAAACTTTTGACGTCGGCAGATATCAAACAGTAATCTTAGGTCAAATTGCACAGAAAATGACTAAATGTGAGTGAATACTGTTCAGAATCAACAGTTGTGCGTTTTTGGTGAAACTTTTGAGTTTTTGACGTCGGCAGATATCAAATGGAAGTCTTACATCAAATTGCACAGAAAATGACTAAATGTGAGTGAATACTCTTCAGAATCAACAGTTGTGCGTTTTTGGTGAAGCTTTTCATGTCGGCAGATATCAAACAGTAATCTTAGGTCAAATTGCACAGAAAAAGACTCAGATGAGTGAATACTGATCAGAATCAACAGTTGTGCGTTTTTGGTGAAGCTTTTGGCTTAGGCAGATGTCAAACAGTAATTTTAGGTCAAATTGCACAGAAAAAGACTCAGATGAGTGAATACTGTTCAGAATCAACAGTTGTGCGTTTTTGGTGAAGCTTTTGACTTCGGCAGATATCAAACAGTAATCTTAGGTCAAATTGCACAGAAAAAGACTCAGATGAGTGAATACTGTTCAGAATCAACAGTTGTGCGTTTTTGGTGAAGATTTTGACGTCGGCAGATATCAAACAGTAATCTTAAGTCAAATTGCACAGAAATGGACTCAGATGAGTGAATACTGTTCAGAATCAACAGTTGTGCGTTTTTGGTGAAACTTTTGACGTCGGCAGATATCAAACAGTAATCTTAGGTCAAATTGCACAGAAAATGACTAAATGTGAGTGAATACTGTTCAGAATCAACAGTTGTGCGTTTTTGGTGAAGCTTTTGATTTTTTGACATCAGCAGATGTCAAACAGTAATCTTACTTCAAATTGCATAGAAAATGACTAAATGTGAGTGAATACTGTTCAGAATCAACAGTTGTGCGTTTTTGGTGAAACGTTTGAGTTTTTGACGTCAGCAGATAACAAATAGTAATCTTAGGATGCAGTCATCTTAAAATGACTAAATGTGAGTGAATACTCTTCAGAATCAACAGTTGTGCGTTTTTGGTGAAGCTTTTGAGTTTTTGACGTCAGCAGATATCAAATAGTAATCTTAGGATGCAGTCATCTTAAAATGACTAAATGTGAGTGAATACTCTTCAGAATCAACAGTTGTGCGTTTTTGGTGAAGCTTTTGAGTTTTTGACGTCGGCAGATGTCAAACAGTAATCTTACGTCAAATTGCACAGAAAATGACTAAATGTGAGTGAATACTGTTCAGAATCAACAGTTGTGCGTTTTTGGTGAAGCTTTTGAGTTTTTGACGTCGGCAGATGTCAAACAGTAATCTTACTTCAAATTGCACAGAAAAAGACTCAGATGAGTGAATACTGTTCAGAATCAACAGTTGTGCGTTTTTGGTGAAGCTTTTGAGTTTTTGACGTCAGCAGATATCAAATAGTAATCTTAGGATGCAGTCATCTTAAAATGACTAAATGTGAGTGAATGCTCTTCAGAATCAATAGTTGTGCGTTTTTGGTGAAGCTTTTGATTTTTTGACATCAGCAGATGTCAAACAGTAATCTGACTTCAAATTGCATAGAAAATGACTAAATGTGAGTGAGTACTGTTCAGAATCAACAGTTCTGCGTTTTATTGAAGCTTTTGATGTCGGCAGATATCAAACAGTAATCTTAGGTCAAATTGCACAGAAAATGACTCAGATGAGTGAATACTGTTCAGAATCAACAGTTGTGCGTTTTTGGTGAAGCTTTTGAGTTTTTGACATCAGCAGATATCAAACAGTAATCTTAGGTCAAATTGCACAGAAAAAGACTCAGATGAGTGAATACTCTTCAGAATCAACAGTTGTGCTTTTTTGGTGAAGCTTTTGATGTCGGCAGATATCAAACAGTAATCTTAGGTTAAATTGCACAGAAAAAGACTCAGATGAGTGAATACTGTTCAGAATCAACAGTTGTGCGTTTTTGGTGAAGCTTTTGAGTTTTTGACGTCAGCAGATATCAAATAGTAATCTTAGGATGCAGTCATCTTAAAATGACTAAATGTGAGTGAATACTGTTCAGAATCAACAGTTGTGCGTTTTTGGTGAAGCTTTTGATTTTTTGACATCAGCAGATGTCAAACAGTAATCTTACTTCAAATTGCATAGAAAATGACTAAATGTGAGTGAATACTGTTCAGAATCAACAGTTGTGCGTTTTTGGTGAAACTTTTGAGTTTTTGACGTCAGCAGATATCAAATAGTAATCTTAGGATGCATTCATCTTAAAATGACTAAATGTGAGTGAATACTGTTCAGAATCAACAGTTGTGCGTTTTTGGTGAAGCTTTTGAGTTTTTGACGTCAGCAGATATCAAATAGTAATCTTAGGATGCAGTCATCTTAAAATGACTAAATGTGAGTGAATACTCTTCAGAATCAACAGTTGTGCGTTTTTGGTGAAGCTTTTGATTTTTTTGACATCAGCAGATGTCAAACAGTAATCTTACTTCAAATTGCATAGAAAATGACTAAATGTGAGTGAGTACTGTTCAGAATCAACAGTTGTGCGTTTTATTGAAGCTTTTGATGTCGGCAGATGTCAAACAGTAATCTGAGGTCAAATTGCACAGAAAATGACTCAGATGAGTGAATACTGTTCAGAATCAACAGTTGTGCGTTTTTGGTGAAGCTTTTGAGTTTTTGACGTCGGCAGATGTCAAACAGTAATCTTACGTCAAATTGCACAGAAAATGACTAAATGTGAGTGAATACTGTTCAGAATCAACAGTTGTGCGTTTTTGGTGAAGCTTTTGAGTTTTTGACGTCGGCAGATGTCAAACAGTAATCTTACGTCAAATTGCACAGAAAAAGTCTCAGATGAGTGAATACTGTTCAGAATCAACAGTTGTGCGTTTTTGGTGAAGCTTTTTACATCGGCAGATGTCAAACAGTAATCTTACGTCAAATTGCACAGAAAATGACTAAATGTGAGTGAATACTGTTCAGAATCAACAGTTGTGCGTTTTTGGTGAAGCTTTTGAGTTTTTGACGTCGGCAGATGTCAAACAGTAATCTTACGTCAAATTGCACAGAAAAAGTCTCAGATGAGTGAATACAGTTCAGAATCAACAGTTGTGCGTTTTTGGTGAAGCTTTTGAGTTTTTGACGTCAGCAGATATCAAATAGTAATCTTAGGATGCAGTCATCTTAAAATGACTAAATGTGAGTGAATACTGTTCAGAATCAACAGTTGTGCGTTTTTGGTGAAGCTTTTGACTTCGGCAGATATCAAACAGTAATCTTAGGTCAAATTGCACAGAAAAAGACTCAGATGAGTGAATACTGTTCAGAATCAACAGTTGTGCGTTTTTGGTGAAGATTTTGACGTCGGCAGATATCAAACAGTAATCTTAAGTCAAATTGCACAGAAATGGACTCAGATGAGTGAATACTGTTCAGAATCAACAGTTGTGCGTTTTTGGTGAAACTTTTGACGTCGGCAGATATCAAACAGTAATCTTAGGTCAAATTGCACAGAAAATGACTAAATGTGAGTGAATACTGTTCAGAATCAACAGTTGTGCGTTTTTGGTGAAGCTTTTGATTTTTTGACATCAGCAGATGTCAAACAGTAATCTTACTTCAAATTGCATAGAAAATGACTAAATGTGAGTGAATACTGTTCAGAATCAACAGTTGTGCGTTTTTGATGAAACGTTTGAGTTTTTGACGTCAGCAGATAACAAATAGTAATCTTAGGATGCAGTCATCTTAAAATGACTAAATGTGAGTGAATACTCTTCAGAATCAACAGTTGTGCGTTTTTGGTGAAGCTTTTGAGTTTTTGACGTCAGCAGATATCAAATAGTAATCTTAGGATGCAGTCATCTTAAAATGACTAAATGTGAGTGAATGCTCTTCAGAATCAACAGTTGTGCGTTTTTGGTGAAGCTTTTGATTTTTTGACATCAGCAGATGTCAAACAGTAATCTGACTTCAAATTGCATAGAAAATGACTAAATGTGAGTGAGTACTGTTCAGAATCAACAGTTCTGCGTTTTATTGAAGCTTTTGATGTCGGCAGATATCAAACAGTAATCTTAGGTCAAATTGCACAGAAAATGACTCAGATGAGTGAATACTGTTCAGAATCAACAGTTGTGCGTTTTTGGTGAAGCTTTTGAGTTTTTGACATCAGCAGATATCAAACAGTAATCTTAGGTCAAATTGCACAGAAAAAGACTCAGATGAGTGAATACTCTTCAGAATCAACAGTTGTGCTTTTTTGGTGAAGCTTTTGATGTCGGCAGATATCAAACAGTAATCTTAGGTTAAATTGCACAGAAAAAGACTCAGATGAGTGAATACTGTTCAGAATCAACAGTTGTGCGTTTTTGGTGAAGCTTTTGAGTTTTTGACGTCAGCAGATATCAAATAGTAATCTTAGGATGCAGTCATCTTAAAATGACTAAATGTGAGTGAATACTGTTCAGAATCAACAGTTGTGCGTTTTTGGTGAAGCTTTTGATTTTTTGACATCAGCAGATGTCAAACAGTAATCTTACTTCAAATTGCATAGAAAATGACTAAATGTGAGTGAATACTGTTCAGAATCAACAGTTGTGCGTTTTTGGTGAAACTTTTGAGTTTTTGACGTCAGCAGATATCAAATAGTAATCTTAGGATGCATTCATCTTAAAATGACTAAATGTGAGTGAATACTGTTCAGAATCAACAGTTGTGCGTTTTTGGTGAAGCTTTTGAGTTTTTGACGTCAGCAGATATCAAATAGTAATCTTAGGATGCAGTCATCTTAAAATGACTAAATGTGAGTGAATACTCTTCAGAATCAACAGTTGTGCGTTTTTGGTGAAGCTTTTGATTTTTTTGACATCAGCAGATGTCAAACAGTAATCTTACTTCAAATTGCATAGAAAATGACTAAATGTGAGTGAGTACTGTTCAGAATCAACAGTTGTGCGTTTTATTGAAGCTTTTGATGTCGGCAGATGTCAAACAGTAATCTGAGGTCAAATTGCACAGAAAATGACTCAGATGAGTGAATACTGTTCAGAATCAACAGTTGTGCGTTTTTGGTGAAGCTTTTGAGTTTTTGACGTCGGCAGATGTCAAACAGTAATCTTACGTCAAATTGCACAGAAAATGACTAAATGTGAGTGAATACTGTTCAGAATCAACAGTTGTGCGTTTTTGGTGAAGCTTTTGAGTTTTTGACGTCGGCAGATGTCAAACAGTAATCTTACGTCAAATTGCACAGAAAAAGTCTCAGATGAGTGAATACTGTTCAGAATCAACAGTTGTGCGTTTTTGGTGAAGCTTTTTACATCGGCAGATGTCAAACAGTAATCTTACGTCAAATTGCACAGAAAATGACTAAATGTGAGTGAATACTGTTCAGAATCAACAGTTGTGCGTTTTTGGTGAAGCTTTTGAGTTTTTGACGTCGGCAGATGTCAAACAGTAATCTTACGTCAAATTGCACAGAAAAAGTCTCAGATGAGTGAATACTGTTCAGAATCAACAGTTGTGCGTTTTTGGTGAAGCTTTTGAGTTTTTGACGTCAGCAGATATCAAATAGTAATCTTAGGATGCAGTCATCTTAAAATGACTAAATGTGAGTGAATACTGTTCAGAATCAACAGTTGTGCGTTTTTGGTGAAGCTTTTGATTTTTTGACATCAGCAGATGTCAAACAGTAATCTTACTTCAAATTGCATAGAAAATGACTAAATGTGAGTGAATACTGTTCAGAATCAACAGTTGTGCGTTTTTGGTGAAACTTTTGAGTTTTTGACGTCAGCAGATATCAAATAGTAATCTTAGGATGCATTCATCTTAAAATGACTAAATGTGAGTGAATACTGTTCAGAATCAACAGTTGTGCGTTTTTGGTGAAGCTTTTGAGTTTTTGACGTCAGCAGATATCAAATAGTAATCTTAGGATGCAGTCATCTTAAAATGACTAAATGTGAGTGAATACTCTTCAGAATCAACAGTTGTGCGTTTTTGGTGAAGCTTTTGATTTTTTTGACATCAGCAGATGTCAAACAGTAATCTTACTTCAAATTGCATAGAAAATGACTAAATGTGAGTGAGTACTGTTCAGAATCAACAGTTGTGCGTTTTATTGAAGCTTTTGATGTCGGCAGATGTCAAACAGTAATCTTAGGTCAAATTGCACAGAAAATGACTCAGATGAGTGAATACTGTTCAGAATCAACAGTTGTGCGTTTTTGGTGAAGCTTTTGAGTTTTTGACGTCGGCAGATGTCAAACAGTAATCTTACGTCAAATTGCACAGAAAATGACTAAATGTGAGTGAATACTGTTCAGAATCAACAGTTGTGCGTTTTTGGTGAAGCTTTTGAGTTTTTGACGTCGGCAGATGTCAAACAGTAATCTTACGTCAAATTGCACAGAAAAAGTCTCAGATGAGTGAATACTGTTCAGAATCAACAGTTGTGCGTTTTTGGTGAAGCTTTTACATCGGCAGATGTCAAACAGTAATCTTACGTCAAATTGCACAGAAAATGACTAAATGTGAGTGAATACTGTTCAGAATCAACAGTTGTGCGTTTTTGGTGAAGCTTTTGAGTTTTTGACGTCGGCAGATGTCAAACAGTAATCTTACGTCAAATTGCACAGAAAAAGTCTCAGATGAGTGAATACTGTTCAGAATCAACAGTTGTGCGTTTTTGGTGAAGCTTTTGAGTTTTTGACGTCAGCAGATATCAAATAGTAATCTTAGGATGCAGTCATCTTAAAATGACTAAATGTGAGTGAATACTGTTCAGAATCAACAGTTGTGCGTTTTATTGAAGCTTTTGATGTCGGCAGATGTCAAACAGTAATCTTAGGTCAAATTGCACAGAAAAAGACTCAGATGAGTGAATACTGTTCAGAATCAACAGTTGTGCGTTTTTGGTGAAGCTTTTGATTTTTTGACATCAGCAGATGTCAAACAGTAATCTTACGTCAAATTGCATAGAAAAAGACTCAGATGAGTGAATACTGTTCAGAATCAACAGTTGTGCGTTTTATTGAAGCTTTTGATGTCGGCAGATATCAAACAGTAATCTTAGGTCAAATTGCACAGAAAATGACTAAATGTGAGTGAATACAGTTCAGAATCAACAGTTGTGCGTTTTTGGTGAAGCTTTTGACATCGGCAGATGTCAAACAGTAGTCTTACATCAAATTGCACAGAAAATGACTAAATGTGAGTGAATACTCTTCAGAATCAACAGTTGTGCGTTTTTGGTGAAGCTTTTGAGTTTTTGACGTCGGCAGATGTCAAACAGTAATCTTAGGATGCAGTCATCTTAAAATGACTAAATGTGAGTGAATACTGTTCAGAATCAACAGTTGTGCGTTTTTGGTGAAGCTTTTGACATCGGCAGATGTCAAACAGTAATCTTAGGTCAAATTGCACAGAAAATGACTAAATGTGAGTGAATACAGTTCAGAATCAACAGTTGTGCGTTTTTGGTGAAGCTTTTGACATCGGCAGATGTCAAACAGTAGTCTTACATCAAATTGCACAGAAAATGACTAAATGTGAGTGAATACTGTTCAGAATCAACAGTTGTGCGTTTTTGGTGAAGCTTTTGACATCGGCAGATGTCAAACAGTAATCTTAGGTCAAATTGCACAGAAAATGACTAAATGTGAGTGAATACACTTCAGAATCAACAGTTGTGCGTTTTTGGTGAAGCTTTTGAGTTTTTGACGTCGGCAGATTTCAAACAGTAATCTTACGTTAAATTGCACATAAAAAGACTCAGATGAGTGAATTCTCTTCAACATCAACAGTTGTGTGTTTTTGTAGAAGCTTTTGACGTCGGCAGATGTCAAAGAGTAATCTGAGGTCAAATTGCACAGAAAATGACTCAGATGAGTGAATACTGTTCAGAATCAACAGTTGTGCGTTTTTGGTGAAGCTTTTGATTTTTTGACATCAGCAGATGTCAAACAGTAATCTTACTTCAAATTGCATAGAAAATGACTAAATGTGAGTGAATACTGTTCAGAATCAACAGTTGTGCGTTTTTGGTGAAACTTTTGAGTTTTTGACGTCAGCAGATATCAAATAGTAATCTTAGGATGCATTCATCTTAAAATGACTAAATGTGAGTGAATACTGTTCAGAATCAACAGTTGTGCGTTTTTGGTGAAGCTTTTGAGTTTTTGACGTCAGCAGATATCAAATAGTAATCTTAGGATGCAGTCATCTTAAAATGACTAAATGTGAGTGAATACTCTTCAGAATCAACAGTTGTGCGTTTTTGGTGAAGCTTTTGATTTTTTTGACATCAGCAGATGTCAAACAGTAATCTTACTTCAAATTGCATAGAAAATGACTAAATGTGAGTGAGTACTGTTCAGAATCAACAGTTGTGCGTTTTATTGAAGCTTTTGATGTCGGCAGATGTCAAACAGTAATCTTAGGTCAAATTGCACAGAAAATGACTCAGATGAGTGAATACTGTTCAGAATCAACAGTTGTGCGTTTTTGGTGAAGCTTTTTACATCGGCAGATGTCAAACAGTAATCTTACGTCAAATTGCACAGAAAATGACTAAATGTGAGTGAATACTGTTCAGAATCAACAGTTGTGCGTTTTTGGTGAAGCTTTTGAGTTTTTGACGTCGGCAGATGTCAAACAGTAATCTTACGTCAAATTGCACAGAAAAAGTCTCAGATGAGTGAATACTGTTCAGAATCAACAGTTGTGCGTTTTTGGTGAAGCTTTTGAGTTTTTGACGTCAGCAGATATCAAATAGTAATCTTAGGATGCAGTCATCTTAAAATGACTAAATGTGAGTGAATACTGTTCAGAATCAACAGTTGTGCGTTTTATTGAAGCTTTTGATGTCGGCAGATGTCAAACAGTAATCTTAGGTCAAATTGCACAGAAAAAGACTCAGATGAGTGAATACTGTTCAGAATCAACAGTTGTGCGTTTTTGGTGAAGCTTTTGATTTTTTGACATCAGCAGATGTCAAACAGTAATCTTACGTCAAATTGCATAGAAAAAGACTCAGATGAGTGAATACTGTTCAGAATCAACAGTTGTGCGTTTTATTGAAGCTTTTGATGTCGGCAGATATCAAACAGTAATCTTAGGTCAAATTGCACAGAAAATGACTAAATGTGAGTGAATACAGTTCAGAATCAACAGTTGTGCGTTTTTGGTGAAGCTTTTGACATCGGCAGATGTCAAACAGTAGTCTTACATCAAATTGCACAGAAAATGACTAAATGTGAGTGAATACTCTTCAGAATCAACAGTTGTGCGTTTTTGGTGAAGCTTTTGAGTTTTTGACGTCGGCAGATGTCAAACAGTAATCTTAGGATGCAGTCATCTTAAAATGACTAAATGTGAGTGAATACTGTTCAGAATCAACAGTTGTGCGTTTTTGGTGAAGCTTTTGACATCGGCAGATGTCAAACAGTAATCTTAGGTCAAATTGCACAGAAAATGACTAAATGTGAGTGAATACAGTTCAGAATCAACAGTTGTGCGTTTTTGGTGAAGCTTTTGACATCGGCAGATGTCAAACAGTAGTCTTACATCAAATTGCACAGAAAATGACTAAATGTGAGTGAATACTGTTCAGAATCAACAGTTGTGCGTTTTTGGTGAAGCTTTTGACATCGGCAGATGTCAAACAGTAATCTTAGGTCAAATTGCACAGAAAATGACTAAATGTGAGTGAATACACTTCAGAATCAACAGTTGTGCGTTTTTGGTGAAGCTTTTGAGTTTTTGACGTCGGCAGATTTCAAACAGTAATCTTACGTTAAATTGCACATAAAAAGACTCAGATGAGTGAATTCTCTTCAACATCAACAGTTGTGTGTTTTTGTAGAAGCTTTTGACGTCGGCAGATGTCAAAGAGTAATCTGAGGTCAAATTGCACAGAAAATGACTCAGATGAGTGAATACTGTTCAGAATCAACAGTTGTGCGTTTTTGGTGAAGCTTTTGAGTTTTTGACGTCAGCAGATATCAAATAGTAATCGTAGGATGCAGTCATCTTAAAATGACTAAATGTGAGTGAATACTGTTCAGAATCAACAGTTGTGCGTTTTTGGTGAAGCTTTTGATTTTTTGACATCAGCAGATATCAGTAATCTGATGTCAAATTGCACAGAAAAAGACTCAGATGAGTGAATACTGTTCAGAATCAACAGTTGTGCGTTTTTGGTGAAGCTTTTGACATCGGCAGATGTCAAACAGTAATCTTAGGTCAAATTGCACAGAAAATGACTAAATGTGAGTGAATACAGTTCAGAATCAACAGTTGTGCGTTTTTGGTGAAGCTTTTGACATCGGCAGATGTCAAACAGTAGTCTTACATCAAATTGCACAGAAAATGACTAAATGTGAGTGAATACTCTTCAGAATCAACAGTTGTGCGTTTTTGGTGAAGCTTTTGAGTTTTTGACGTCGGCAGATGTCAAACAGTAATCTTACGTTAAATTGCACAGAAAAAGACACAGATGAGTGAATACTGTTCAGAATCAACAGTTGTGTGTTTTTGTAGAAGCTTTTGACGTCGGCAGATGTCAAAGAGTAATCTGAGGTCAAATTGCACAGAAAATGACTCAGATGAGTGAATACTGTTCAGAATCAACAGTTGTGCGTTTTTGGTGAAGCTTTTGACATCGACAGATGTCAAACAGTAGTCTTACATCAAATTGCACAGAAAATGACTAAATGTGAGTGAATACTCTTCAGAATCAACAGTTGTGCGTTTTTGGTGAAGCTTTTGAGTTTTTGACATCGGCAGATGTCAAACAGTAATCTTAGGATGCAGTCATCTTAAAATGACTAAATGTGAGTGAATACTGTTCAGAATCAACAGTTGTGCGTTTTTGGTGAAGCTTTTGACATCGGCAGATGTCAAACAGTAATCTTAGGTCAAATTGCACAGAAAATGACTAAATGTGAGTGAATACACTTCAGAATCAACAGTTGTGCGTTTTTGGTGAAGCTTTTGAGTTTTTGACGTCGGCAGATGTCAAACAGTAATCTTACGTTAAATTGCACATAAAAAGACTCAGATGAGTGAATTCTCTTCAACATCAACAGTTGTGTGTTTTTGTAGAAGCTTTTGACGTCGGCAGATGTCAAAGAGTAATCTTAAGTCAAATTGCACAGAAAAAGACTCAGATGAGTGAATACTGTTCAGAATCAACAGTTGTGCGTTTTTGGTGAAGCTTTTGATTTTTTGACATCAGCAGATGTCAAACAGTAATCTTACTTCAAATTGCATAGAAAATGACTAAATGTGAGTGAATACTGTTCAGAATCAACAGTTGTGCGTTTTATTGAAGCTTTTGATGTCGGCAGATATCAAACAGTAATCTTAGGTCAAATTGCACAGAAAATGACTCAGATGAGTGAATACTGTTCAGAATCAACAGTTGTGCGTTTTTGGTGAAGCTTTTGATATCGGCAGATATCAAACAGTAATCTTAGGTCAAATTGCACAGAAAAAGACTCAGATGAGTGAATACTGTTCAGAATCAACAGTTGTGCGTTTTATTGAAGCTTTTGATGTCGGCAGATATCAAACAGTAATGTTAGGTCTAATTGCACAGAAAATGACTCAGATGAGTGAATACTGTTCAGAATCAACAGTTGTGCGTTTTTGGTGAAGCTTTTGAGTTTTTGACGTCGGCAGATATCAAACAGTAATCTTAGGTCAAATTGCACAGAAAAAGACTCAGATGAGTGAATACTGTTCAGAATCAACAGTTGTGCGTTTTTGGTGAAGTTTTTGACATCGGCAGATGTCAAACAGTAATCTTAGGTCAAATTGCACAGAAAATGACTAAATGTGAGTGAATACAGTTCAGAATCAACAGTTGTGCGTTTTTGGTGAAGCTTTTGACGTCGGCAGATGTCAAACAGTAATCTTAGGTCAAATTGCACAGAAAATGACTAAATGTGAGTGAATACTGTTCAGAATCAACAGTTGTGCGTTTTTGGTGAAGCTTTTGAGTTTTTGACGTCGGCAGATGTCAAACAGTAATCTTACGTCAAATTGCACAGAAAAAGACTCAGATGAGTGAATACTCTTCAGCATCAACAGTTGTGTGTTTTTGGTGAAGCTTTTGACGTCGGCAGATGTCAAAGAGTAATCTTAGGTCAAATTGCACAGAAAAAGACTCAGATGAGTGAATACTGTTCAGAATCAACAGTTGTGCGTTTTTGGTGAAGCTTTTGAGTTTTTGACGTCAGCAGATATCAAATAGTAATCTTAGGATGCAGTCATCTTAAAATGACTAAATGTGAGTGAATACTCTTCAGAATCAACAGTTTTGCGTTTTTGGTGAAGCTTTTGATTTTTTGACATCAGTAGATGTCAAACAGTAATCTTACTTCAAATTGCATAGAAAATGACTAAATGTGAGTGAATACTGTTCAGAATCAACAGTTGTGCGTTTTTGGTGAAGCTTTTGATATCGGCAGATATCAAACAGTAATCTTAGGTCAAATTGCACAGAAAAAGACTCAGATGAGTGAATACTGTTCAGAATCAACAGTTGTGCGTTTTATTGAAGCTTTTGATGTCGGCAGATGTCAAACAGTAATCTTAGGTCAAATTGCATAGAAAAAGACTCAGATGTGAGTGAATACTGTTCAGAATCAACAGTTGTGCGTTTTTGGTGAAGCTTTTGAGTTTTTGACGTCAGCAGATATCAAATAGTAATCTTAGGATGCAGTCATCTTAAAATGACTAAATGTGAGTGAATACTCTTCAGAATCAACAGTTGTGCGTTTTTGGTGAAGCTTTTGAGTTTTTGACATCAGCAGATATCACACAGTAATCTTAGGTCAAATTGCACAGAAAATGACTCAGATGAGTGAATACTGTTCAGAATCAACAGTTGTGCGTTTTTGGTGAAGCTTTTGACGTCGGCAGATGTCAAACAGTAGTCTTACATCAAATTGCACAGAAAATGACTAAATGTGAGTGAATACTGTTCAGAATCAACAGTTGTGCGTTTTTGGTGAAGCTTTTGAGTTTTTGACGTCGGCAGATGTCAAACAGTAATCTTACGTCAAATTGCACAGAAAAAGACTCAGATGAGTGAATACTCTTCAGCATCAACAGTTGTGTGTTTTTGGTGAAGCTTTTGACGTCGGCAGATGTCAAATAGTAATCTTAGGTCAAATTGCACAGAAAAAGACTCAGATGAGTGAATACTGTTCAGAATCAACAGTTGTGCGTTTTTCGTGAAGCTTTTGAAATCGGCAGATGTCAAACAGTAATCTTAGGTCAAATTGCACAGAAAAAGACTCAGATGAGTGAATACTGTTCAGAATCAACAGTTGTGCGTTTTTGGTGAAGCTTTTGAGTTTTTGACGTCAGCAGATATCAAATAGTAATCTTAGGATGCAGTCATCTTAAAATGACTAAATGTGAGTGAATACTCTTCAGAATCAACAGTTTTGCGTTTTTGGTGAAGCTTTTGATTTTTTTGACATCAGTAGATGTCAAACACTAATCTTACTTCAAATTGCATAGAAAATGACTAAATGTGAGTGAATACTGTTCAGAATCAACAGTTGTGCGTTTTTGGTGAAGCTTTTGATATCGGCAGATATCAAACAGTAATCTTAGGTCAAATTGCATAGAAAAAGACTCAGATGAGTGAATACTGTTCAGAATCAACAGTTGTGCGTTTTATTGAAGCTTTTGATGTCGGCAGATGTCAAACAGTAATCTTAGGTCAAATTGCATAGAAAAAGACTCAGATGTGAGTGAATACTGTTCAGAATCAACAGTTGTGCGTTTTTGGTGAAGCTTTTGAGTTTTTGACGTCAGCAGATATCAAATAGTAATCTTAGGATGCAGTCATCTTAAAATGACTAAATGTGAGTGAATACTCTTCAGAATCAACAGTTGTGCGTTTTTGGTGAAGCTTTTGAGTTTTTGACATCAGCAGATATCACACAGTAATCTTAGGTCAAATTGCACAGAAAATGACTCAGATGAGTGAATACTGTTCAGAATCAACAGTTGTGCGTTTTTGGTGAAGCTTTTGAGTTTTTGACGTCGGCAGATATCAAACAGTAATCTTAGGTCAAATTGCACAGAAAAAGACTCAGATGGATGAATACTGTTCAGAATCAACAGTTGTGAATTTTTGGTGAAGCTTTTGAGTTTTTGACGTCGGCAGATATCAAACAGTAATCTTAGGTCACATTGCACAGAAAAAGACTCAGATGAGTGAATACTGTTCAGAATCAACAGTTGTGCGTTTTTGGTGAAGCTTTTTACATCGGCAGATGTCAAACAGTAATCTTACGTCAAATTGCACAGAAAATGACTAAATGTGAGTGAATACTGTTCAGAATCAACAGTTGTGCGTTTTTGGTGAAGCTTTTGAGTTTTTGACGTCGGCAGATGTCAAACAGTAATCTTACGTCAAATTACACAGAAAAAGACTCAGATGAGTGAATACTGTTCAGAATCAACAGTTGTGCGTTTTTGGTGAAGCTTTTGAGTTTTTGACGTCAGCAGATATCAAATAGTAATCTTAGGATCCAGTCATCTTAAAATGACTAAATGTGAGTGAATGCTCTTCAGAATCAACAGTTGTGCGTTTTTGGTGAAGCTTTTGACGTCGGCAGATGTCAAACAGTAATCTTAGGTCAAATTGCACAGAAAATGACTAAATGTGAGTGAATACTGTTCAGAATCAACAGTTGTGCGTTTTTGGTGAAGTTTTTGACGTCGGCAGATGTCAAATAGTAATCTTAGGTCAAATTGCACAGAAAAAGACTCAGATGAGTGAATACTCTTCAGCATCAACAGTTGTGTGTTTTTGGTGAAGCTTTTGACGTCGGCAGATGTCAAATAGTAATCTTAGGTCAAATTGCACAGAAAAAGACTCAGATGAGTGAATACTGTTCAGAATCAACAGTTGTGCGTTTTTCGTGAAGTTTTTGAAATCGGCAGATGTCAAACAGTAATCTTAGGTCAAATTGCACAGAAAAAGACTCAGATGAGTGAATACTGTTCAGAATCAACAGTTGTGCGTTTTTGGTGAAGCTTTTGACGTCGGCAGATGTCAAACAGTAATCTTAGGTCAAATTGCACAGAAAATGACTAAATGTGAGTGAATACTGTTCAGAATCAACAGTTGTGCGTTTTTGGTGAAGCTTTTGAGTTTTTGACATCGGCAGATGTCAAACAGTAATCTTAGGTCAAATTGCACAGAAAATGACTAAATGTGAGTGAATACAGTTCAGAATCAACAGTTGTGCGTTTTTGGTGAAGCTTTTGAGTTTTTGACGTCGGCAGATGTCAAACAGTAATCTTAGGTCAAATTGCACAGAAAATGACTAAATGTGAGTGAATACAGTTCAGAATCAACAGTTGTGCGTTTTTGGTGAAGCTTTTGATTTTTTGACATTAGCAGATGTCAAACAGTAATCTTACTTCAAATTGCACAGAAAATGACTAAATGTGAGTGAATACTGTTCAGAATCAACAGTTGTGCGTTTTATTGAAGCTTTTGATGTCGGCAGATATCAAACAGTAATCTTACGTTAAATTGCACATAAAAAGACTCAGATGAGTGAATTCTCTTCAACATCAACAGTTGTGTGTTTTTGTAGAAGCTTTTGACGTCGGCAGATGTCAAAGAGTAATCTTAGGTCAAATTGCACAGAAAAAGACTCAGATGAGTGAATACTGTTCAGAATCAACAGTTGTGCGTTTTTGGTGAAGCTTTTGAGTTTTTGACGTCAGCAGATATCAAATAGTAATCTTAGGATGCAGTCATCTTAAAATGACTAAATGTGAGTGAATACACTTCAGAATCAACAGTTGTGCGTTTTTGGTGAAGCTTTTGATTTTTTGACATCAGCAGATGTCAAACAGTAATCTTACTTCAAATTGCATAGAAAATGACTAAATGTGAGTGAATACTGTTCAGAATCAACAGTTGTGCGTTTTATTGAAGCTTTTGATGTCGGCAGATGTCAAACAGTAATCTTAGGTCAAATTGCATAGAAAAAGACTCAGATGTGAGTGAATACTGTTCAGAATCAACAGTTGTGCGTTTTTGGTGAAGCTTTTGAGTTTTTGACGTCAGCAGATATCAAATAGTAATCTTAGGATGCAGTCATCTTAAAATGACTAAATGTGAGTGAATACTCTTCAGAATCAACAGTTGTGAATTTTTGGTGAAGCTTTTGAGTTTTTGACGTCGGCAGATATCAAACAGTAATCTTTGGTCAAATTGCACAGAAAAAGACTCAGATGAGTGAATACTGTTCAGAATCAACAGTTGTGCGTTTTTGGTGAAGCTTTTTACATCGGCAGATGTCAAACAGTAATCTTAGGTCAAATTGCACAGAAAATGACTAAATGTGAGTGAATACTGTTCAGAATCAACAGTTGTGCGTTTTTGGTGAAGCTTTTGAGTTTTTGACGTCGGCAGATGTCAAACAGTAATCTTACGTCAAATTACACAGAAAAAGACTCAGATGAGTGAATACTGTTCAGAATCAACAGTTGTGCGTTTTTGGTGAAGCTTTTGAGTTTTTGACGTCAGCAGATATCAAATAGTAATCTTAGGATGCAGTCATCTTAAAATGACTAAATGTGAGTGAATGCTCTTCAGAATCAACAGTTGTGCGTTTTTGGTGAAGCTTTTGACGTCGGCAGATGTCAAACAGTAATCTTAGGTCAAATTGCACAGAAAATGACTAAATGTGAGTGAATACTGTTCAGAATCAACAGTTGTGCGTTTTTGGTGAAGTTTTTGACGTCGGCAGATGTCAGATAGTAATCTTAGGTGAAATTGCACAGAAAAAGACTCAGATGAGTGAATACTCTTCAGCATCAACAGTTGTGTGTTTTTGGTGAAGCTTTTGACGTCGGCAGATGTCAAATAGTAATCTTAGGTCAAATTGCACAGAAAAAGACTCAGATGAGTGAATACTGTTCAGAATCAACAGTTGTGCGTTTTTGGTGAAGCTTTTGACGTCGGCAGATGTCAAACAGTAATCTTAGGTCAAATTGCACAGAAAATGACTAAATGTGAGTGAATACTGTTCAGAATCAACAGTTGTGCGTTTTTGGTGAAGCTTTTGAGTTTTTGACATCGGCAGATGTCAAACAGTAATCTTAGGTCAAATTGCACAGAAAATGACTAAATGTGAGTGAATACAGTTCAGAATCAACAGTTGTGCGTTTTTGGTGAAGCTTTTGAGTTTTTGACGTCGGCAGATGTCAAACAGTAATCTTAGGTCAAATTGCACAGAAAATGACTAAATGTGAGTGAATACAGTTCAGAATCAACAGTTGTGCGTTTTTGGTGAAGCTTTTGATTTTTTGACATTAGCAGATGTCAAACAGTAATCTTACTTCAAATTGCACAGAAAATGACTAAATGTGAGTGAATACTGTTCAGAATCAACAGTTGTGCGTTTTATTGAAGCTTTTGATGTCGGCAGATATCAAACAGTAATCTTACGTTAAATTGCACATAAAAAGACTCAGATGAGTGAATTCTCTTCAACATCAACAGTTGTGTGTTTTTGTAGAAGCTTTTGACGTCGGCAGATGTCAAAGAGTAATCTTAGGTCAAATTGCACAGAAAAAGACTCAGATGAGTGAATACTGTTCAGAATCAACAGTTGTGCGTTTTTGGTGAAGCTTTTGAGTTTTTGACGTCAGCAGATATCAAATAGTAATCTTAGGATGCAGTCATCTTAAAATGACTAAATGTGAGTGAATACACTTCAGAATCAACAGTTGTGCGTTTTTGGTGAAGCTTTTGATTTTTTGACATCAGCAGATGTCAAACAGTAATCTTACTTCAAATTGCATAGAAAATGACTAAATGTGAGTGAATACTGTTCAGAATCAACAGTTGTGCGTTTTATTGAAGCTTTTGATGTCGGCAGATGTCAAACAGTAATCTTAGGTCAAATTGCATAGAAAAAGACTCAGATGTGAGTGAATACTGTTCAGAATCAACAGTTGTGCGTTTTTGGTGAAGCTTTTGAGTTTTTGACGTCAGCAGATATCAAATAGTAATCTTAGGATGCAGTCATCTTAAAATGACTAAATGTGAGTGAATACTCTTCAGAATCAACAGTTGTGAATTTTTGGTGAAGCTTTTGAGTTTTTGACGTCGGCAGATATCAAACAGTAATCTTTGGTCAAATTGCACAGAAAAAGACTCAGATGAGTGAATACTGTTCAGAATCAACAGTTGTGCGTTTTTGGTGAAGCTTTTTACATCGGCAGATGTCAAACAGTAATCTTAGGTCAAATTGCACAGAAAATGACTAAATGTGAGTGAATACTGTTCAGAATCAACAGTTGTGCGTTTTTGGTGAAGCTTTTGAGTTTTTGACGTCGGCAGATGTCAAACAGTAATCTTACGTCAAATTACACAGAAAAAGACTCAGATGAGTGAATACTGTTCAGAATCAACAGTTGTGCGTTTTTGGTGAAGCTTTTGAGTTTTTGACGTCAGCAGATATCAAATAGTAATCTTAGGATGCAGTCATCTTAAAATGACTAAATGTGAGTGAATGCTCTTCAGAATCAACAGTTGTGCGTTTTTGGTGAAGCTTTTGACGTCGGCAGATGTCAAACAGTAATCTTAGGTCAAATTGCACAGAAAATGACTAAATGTGAGTGAATACTGTTCAGAATCAACAGTTGTGCGTTTTTGGTGAAGTTTTTGACGTCGGCAGATGTCAGATAGTAATCTTAGGTGAAATTGCACAGAAAAAGACTCAGATGAGTGAATACTCTTCAGCATCAACAGTTGTGTGTTTTTGGTGAAGCTTTTGACGTCGGCAGATGTCAAATAGTAATCTTAGGTCAAATTGCACAGAAAAAGACTCAGATGAGTGAATACTGTTCAGAATCAACAGTTGTGCGTTTTTGGTGAAGCTTTTGAGTTTTTGACGTCAGCAGATATCAAATAGTAATCTTAGGATGCAGTCATCTTAAAATGACTAAATGTGAGTGAATACTGTTCAGAATCAACAGTTGTGCGTTTTTGGTGAAGCTTTTGAGTTTTTGACATCGGCAGATGTCAAACAGTAATCTTAGGTCAAATTGCACAGAAAATGACTAAATGTGAGTGAATACAGTTCAGAATCAACAGTTGTGCGTTTTTGGTGAAGCTTTTGAGTTTTTGACGTCGGCAGATGTCAAACAGTAATCTTAGGTCAAATTGCACAGAAAATGACTAAATGTGAGTGAATACAGTTCAGAATCAACAGTTGTGCGTTTTTGGTGAAGCTTTTGATTTTTTGACATTAGCAGATGTCAAACAGTAATCTTACTTCAAATTGCACAGAAAATGACTAAATGTGAGTGAATACTGTTCAGAATCAACAGTTGTGCGTTTTATTGAAGCTTTTGATGTCGGCAGATATCAAACAGTAATCTTACGTTAAATTGCACATAAAAAGACTCAGATGAGTGAATACTCTTCAACATCAACAGTTGTGTGTTTTTGTAGAAGCTTTTGACGTCGGCAGATGTCAAAGAGTAATCTTAGGTCAAATTGCACAGAAAAAGACTCAGATGAGTGAATACTGTTCAGAATCAACAGTTGTGCGTTTTTGGTGAAGCTTTTGAGTTTTTGACGTCAGCAGATATCAAATAGTAATCTTAGGATGCAGTCATCTTAAAATGACTAAATGTGAGTGAATACACTTCAGAATCAACAGTTGTGCGTTTTTGGTGAAGCTTTTGATTTTTTGACATCAGCAGATGTCAAACAGTAATCTTACTTCAAATTGCATAGAAAATGACTAAATGTGAGTGAATACTGTTCAGAATCAACAGTTGTGCGTTTTATTGAAGCTTTTGATGTCGGCAGATGTCAAACAGTAATCTTAGGTCAAATTGCATAGAAAAAGACTCAGATGTGAGTGAATACTGTTCAGAATCAACAGTTGTGCGTTTTTGGTGAAGCTTTTGAGTTTTTGACGTCAGCAGATATCAAATAGTAATCTTAGGATGCAGTCATCTTAAAATGACTAAATGTGAGTGAATACTCTTCAGAATCAACAGTTGTGCGTTTTTGGTGAAGCTTTTGAGTTTTTGACATCAGCAGATATCACACAGTAATCTTAGGTCAAATTGCACAGAAAATGACTCAGATGAGTGAATACTGTTCAGAATCAACAGTTGTGCGTTTTTGGTGAAGCTTTTGAGTTTTTGACGTCGGCAGATATCAAACAGTAATCTTAGGTCAAATTGCACAGAAAAAGACTCAGATGGATGAATACTGTTCAGAATCAACAGTTGTGAATTTTTGGTGAAGCTTTTGAGTTTTTGACGTCGGCAGATATCAAACAGTAATCTTAGGTCACATTGCACAGAAAAAGACTCAGATGAGTGAATACTGTTCAGAATCAACAGTTGTGCGTTTTTGGTGAAGCTTTTTACATCGGCAGATGTCAAACAGTAATCTTACGTCAAATTGCACAGAAAATGACTAAATGTGAGTGAATACTGTTCAGAATCAACAGTTGTGCGTTTTTGGTGAAGCTTTTGAGTTTTTGACGTCGGCAGATGTCAAACAGTAATCTTACGTCAAATTACACAGAAAAAGACTCAGATGAGTGAATACTGTTCAGAATCAACAGTTGTGCGTTTTTGGTGAAGCTTTTGAGTTTTTGACGTCAGCAGATATCAAATAGTAATCTTAGGATGCAGTCATCTTAAAATGACTAAATGTGAGTGAATGCTCTTCAGAATCAACAGTTGTGCGTTTTTGGTGAAGCTTTTGACGTCGGCAGATGTCAAACAGTAATCTTAGGTCAAATTGCACAGAAAATGACTAAATGTGAGTGAATACTGTTCAGAATCAACAGTTGTGCGTTTTTGGTGAAGTTTTTGACGTCGGCAGATGTCAAATAGTAATCTTAGGTCAAATTGCACAGAAAAAGACTCAGATGAGTGAATACTCTTCAGCATCAACAGTTGTGTGTTTTTGGTGAAGCTTTTGACGTCGGCAGATGTCAAATAGTAATCTTAGGTCAAATTGCACAGAAAAAGACTCAGATGAGTGAATACTGTTCAGAATCAACAGTTGTGCGTTTTTCGTGAAGTTTTTGAAATCGGCAGATGTCAAACAGTAATCTTAGGTCAAATTGCACAGAAAAAGACTCAGATGAGTGAATACTGTTCAGAATCAACAGTTGTGCGTTTTTGGTGAAGCTTTTGAGTTTTTGACGTCAGCAGATATCAAATAGTAATCTTAGGATGCAGTCATCTTAAAATGACTAAATGTGAGTGAATACTCTTCAGAATCAACAGTTTTGCGTTTTTGGTGAAGCTTTTGATTTTTTGACATCAGTAGATGTCAAACAGTAATCTTACTTCAAATTGCATAGAAAATGACTAAATGTGAGTGAATACTGTTCAGAATCAACAGTTGTGCGTTTTTGGTGAAGCTTTTGATATCGGCAGATATCAAACAGTAATCTTAGGTCAAATTGCACAGAAAAAGACTCAGATGAGTGAATACTGTTCAGAATCAACAGTTGTGCGTTTTATTGAAGCTTTTGATGTCGGCAGATGTCAAACAGTAATCTTAGGTCAAATTGCATAGAAAAAGACTCAGATTAGAGTGAATACTGTTCAGAATCAACAGTTGTGCGTTTTTGGTGAAGCTTTTGAGTTTTTGACGTCAGCAGATATCAAATAGTAATCTTAGGATGCAGTCATCTTAAAATGACTAAATGTGAGTGAATACTCTTCAGAATCAACAGTTGTGCGTTTTTGGTGAAGCTTTTGAGTTTTTGACATCAGCAGATATCACACAGTAATCTTAGGTCAAATTGCACAGAAAATGACTCAGATGAGTGAATACTGTTCAGAATCAACAGTTGTGCGTTTTTGGTGAAGCTTTTGAGTTTTTGACGTCGGCAGATATCAAACAGTAATCTTAGGTCAAATTGCACAGAAAAAGACTCAGATGGATGAATACTGTTCAGAATATACAGTTGTAAATTTTTGGTGAAGCTTTTGAGTTTTTGACGTCGGCAGATATCAAACAGTAATCTTAGGTCAAATTGCACAGAAAAAGACTCAGATGATTGAATACTGTTCAGAATCAACAGTTGTGCGTTTTTGGTGAAGCTTTTTACATCGGCAGATGTCAAACAGTAATCTTACGTCAAATTGCACAGAAAATGACTAAATGTGAGTGAATACTGTTCAGAATCAACAGTTGTGCGTTTTTGGTGAAGCTTTTGATATCGGCAGATATCAAACAGTAATCTTAGGTCAAATTGCACAGAAAAAGACTCAGATGAGTGAATACTGTTCAGAATCAACAGTTGTGCGTTTTAATGAAGCTTTTGATGTCGGCAGATATCAAACAGTAATCTTAGGTCTAATTGCACAGAAAATGACTCAGATGAGTGAATACTGTTCAGAATCAACAGTTGTGCGTTTTTGGTGAAGCTTTTGAGTTTTTGACGTCGGCAGATATCAAACAGTAATCTTAGGTCAAATTGCACAGAAAAAGACTCAGATGAGTGAATACTGTTCAGAATCAACAGTTGTGCGTTTTTGGTGAAGTTTTTGACATCGGCAGATGTCAAACAGTAATCTTAGGTCAAATTGCACAGAAAATGACTAAATGTGAGTGAATACAGTTCAGAATCAACAGTTGTGCGTTTTTGGTGAAGCTTTTGACATCGGCAGATGTCAAACAGTAATCTTAGGTCAAATTGCACAGAAAATGACTAAATGTGAGTGAATACTGTTCAGAATCAACAGTTGTGCGTTTTTGGTGAAGTTTTTGACATCGGCAGATGTCAAACAGTAATCTTAGGTCAAATTGCACAGAAAATGACTAAATGTGAGTGAATACAGTTCAGAATCAACAGTTGTGCGTTTTTGGTGAAGCTTTTGACGTCGGCAGATGTCAAACAGTAATCTTAGGTCAAATTGCACAGAAAATGACTAAATGTGAGTGAATACTCTTCAGAATCAACAGTTGTGCGTTTTTGGTGAAGCTTTTGAGTTTTTGACATCGGCAGATGTCAAACAGTAATCTTAGGTCAAATTGCACAGAAAATGACTAAATGTGAGTGAATACAGTTCAGAATCAACAGTTGTGCGTTTTTGGTGAAGCTTTTGAGTTTTTGACGTCGGCAGATGTCAAACAGTAATCTTAGGTCAAATTGCACAGAAAATGACTAAATGTGAGTGAATACAGTTCAGAATCAACAGTTGTGCGTTTTTGGTGAAGCTTTTGATTTTTTGACATTAGCAGATGTCAAACAGTAATCTTACTTCAAATTGCACAGAAAATGACTAAATGTGAGTGAATACTGTTCAGAATCAACAGTTGTGCGTTTTATTGAAGCTTTTGATGTCGGCAGATATCAAACAGTAATCTTACGTTAAATTGCACATAAAAAGACTCAGATGAGTGAATTCTCTTCAACATCAACAGTTGTGTGTTTTTGTAGAAGCTTTTGACGTCGGCAGATGTCAAAGAGTAATCTTAGGTCAAATTGCACAGAAAAAGACTCAGATGAGTGAATACTGTTCAGAATCAACAGTTGTGCGTTTTTTGTGAAGCTTTTGAGTTTTTGACGTCAGCAGATATCAAATAGTAATCTTAGGATGCAGTCATTTTAAAATGACTAAATGTGAGTGAATACTCTTCAGAATCAACAGTTGTGCGTTTTTGGTGAAGCTTTTGAGTTATTGACGTCGGCAGATGTCAAACACTAATCTTACTTCAAATTGCATAGAAAATGACTAAATGTGAGTGAATACTGTTCAGAATCAACAGTTGTGCGTTTTTGGTGAAGCTTTTGATGTCGGCAGATATCAAACAGTAATCTTAGGTCAAATTGCACAGAAAATGACTCAGATGAGTGAATACTGTTCAGAATCAACAGTTGTGCGTTTTTGGTGAAGCTTTTGACATCGGCAGATGTCAAACAGTAATCTTAGGTCAAATTGCACAGAAAATGACTAAATGTGAGTGAATACTGTTCAGAATCAACAGTTGTGCGTTTTTGGTGAAGCTTTTGAGTTTTTGACGTCGGCAGATATCAAACAGTAGTCTTACATCAAATTGCACAGAAAATGACTAAATGTGAGTGAATACTGTTCACAATCAACAGTTGTGCGTTTTTGGTGAAGCTTTTGATGTCGGCAGATATCAAACAGTAATCTTAGGTCAAATTGCACAGAAAAAGACTCAGATGAGTGAATACTGTTCAGAATCAACAGTTGTGCGTTTTTCGTGAAGCTTTTGAAATCGGCAGATGTCAAACAGTAATCTTAGGTCAAATTGCACAGAAAAAGACTCAGATGAGTGAATACTGTTCAGAATCAACAGTTGTGCGTTTTTCGTGAAGCTTTTGAAATCGGCAGATGTCAAACAGTAATCTTAGGTCAAATTGCACAGAAAAAGACTCAGATGAGTGAATACTGTTCAGAATCAACAGTTGTGCGTTTTTTGTGAAGCTTTTGACATCGGCAGATGTCAAACAGTAATCTTAGGTCAAATTGCACAGAAAATGACTAAATGTGAGTGAATACAGTTCAGAATCAACAGTTGTGCGTTTTTGGTGAAGCTTTTGATTTTTTGACATTAGCAGATGTCAAACAGTAATCTTACTTCAAATTGCACATAAAATGACTAAATGTGAGTGCATACTGTTCAGAATCAACAGTTGTGCGTTTTATTGAAGCTTTTGATGTCGGCAGACATCAAACAGTAATCTTACGTTAAATTGCACATAAAAAGACTCAGATGAGTGAATTCTCTTCAACATCAACAGTTGTGTGTTTTTGTAGAAGCTTTTGACGTCGGCAGATGTCAAAGAGTAATCTTAGGTCAAATTGCACAGAAAAAGACTCAGATGAGTGAATACTGTTCAGAATCAACAGTTGTGCGTTTTTGGTGAAGCTTTTGAGTTTTTGACGTCAGCAGATATCAAATAGTAAGCTTAGGATGCAGTCATCTTAAAATGACTAAATGTGAGTGAATACTGTTCAGAATCAACAGTTGTGCGTTTTTGGTGAAGCTTTTGATTTTTTGACATCAGCAGATATATGTAATCTTAGGTCAAATTGCACAGAAAAAGACTCAGATGAGTGAATACTGTTCAGAATCAACAGTTGTGCGTTTTTGGTGAAGCTTTTGACATCGGCAGATGTCAAACAGTAATCTTAGGTCAAATTGCACAGAAAATGACTAAATGTGAGTGAATACAGTTCAGAATCAACAGTTGTGCGTTTTTGGTGAAGCTTTTGACATCGGCAGATGTCAAACAGTAGTCTTACATCAAATTGCACAGAAAATGACTAAATGTGAGTGAATACTGTTCAGAATCAACAGTTGTGCGTTTTTGGTGAAGCTTTTGACATCGGCAGATGTCAAACAGTAGTCTTAGGTCAAATTGCACAGAAAATGACTAAATGTGAGTGAATACTGTGCAGAATCAACAGTTGTGCGTTTTTGGTGAAGCTTTTGACATCGGCAGATGTCAAACAGTAATCTTACGTCAAATTGCACAGAAAAAGACTCAGATGAGTGAATACTATTCAGCATCAACAGTTGTGTGTTTTTGGTGAAGCTTTTGACGTCGGCAGATATCAAACAGTAATCTTAGGTCAAATTGCACAGAAAAAGACTCAGATGAGTGAATACTGTTCAGAATCAACAGTTGTGCGTTTTTGGTGAAGCTTTTGACATCGGCAGATGTCAAACAGTAATCTTAGGTCAAATTGCACAGAAAATGACTAAATGTGAGTGAATACAGTTCAGAATCAACAGTTGTGCGTTTTTGGTGAAGCTTTTTACGTCGGCAGATGTCAAACAGTAATCTTAGGTCAAATTGCACAGAAAAAGACTCAGATGAGTGAATACTGTTCAGAATCAACAGTTGTGCGTTTTTAGTGAAGCTTTTGAGTTTTGGACGTCAGCAGATATCAAACAGTAATCTTAGGATGCAGTCATCTTAAAATGACTAAATGTGAGTGAATACTCTTCAGAATCAACAGTTGTGCGTTTTTGGTGAAGCTTTTGATTTTTTGACATCAGCAGATGTCAAACAGTAATCTTACTTCAAATTGCATAGAAAATGACTAAATGTGAGTGAATACAGTTCAGAATCAACAGTTGTGCGTTTTTGGTGAAGCTTTTGACGTCGGCAGATGTCAAACAGTAATCTTAGGTCAAATTGCACAGAAAAAGACTCAGATGAGTGAATACTGTTCAGAATCAACAGTTGTGCGTTTTTAGTGAAGCTTTTGAGTTTTGGACGTCAGCAGATATCAAACAGTAATCTTAGGATGCAGTCATCTTAAAATGACTAAATGTGAGTGAATACTCTTCAGAATCAACAGTTGTGCGTTTTTGGTGAAGCTTTTGATTTTTTGACATCAGCAGATGTCAAACAGTAATCTTACTTCAAATTGCATAGAAAATGACTAAATGTGAGTGAATACTGTTCAGAATCAACAGTTGTGCGTTTTTGGTGAAGCTTTTGACGTCGGCAGATGTCAAACAGTAATCTTTAGTCAAATTGCACAGAAAAAGACTCAGATGAGTGAATACTCTTCAGCATCAACAGTTGTGCGTTTTTGGTGAAGCTTTTGACGTCGGCAGATGTCAAAGAGTAATCTTAGGTCAAATTGCACAGAAAATGACTCAGATGAGTGAATACTGTTCAGAATCAACAGTTGTGCGTTTTTGGTGAAGCTTTTGACGTCGGCAGATGTCAAAGAGTAATCTTAGGTCAAATTGCACAGAAAATGACTCAGATGAGTGAATACAGTTCAGAATCAACAGTTGTGCGTTTTTGGTGAAGCTTTTGACATCGGCAGATGTCAAACAGTAGTCTTACATCAAATTGCACAGAAAATGACTAAATGTGAGTGAATACTGTTCAGAATCAACAGTTGTGAATTTTTGGTGAAGCTTTTGAGTTTTTGACGTCGGCAGATATCAAACAGTAATCTTAGGTCAAATTGCACAGAAAAAGACTCAGATGAGTGAATACTGTTCAGAATCAACAGTTGTGCGTTTTTGGTGAAGCTTTTGACATCGGCAGATGTCAAACAGTAATCTTAGGTAAAATTGCACAGAAAATGACTAAATGTGAGTGAATACAGTTCAGAATCAACAGTTGTGCGTTTTTGGTGAAGCTTTTGACATCGGCAGATGTCAAACAGTAATCTTAGGTCAAATTGCACAGAAAATGACTAAATGTGAGTGAATACTGTTCAGAATCAACAGTTGTGCGTTTTATTGAAGCTTTTGATGTCGGCAGATGTCAAACAGTAATCTTAGGTCAAATTGCACAGAAAAAGACTCAGATGAGTGAATACTCTTCAGCATCAACAGTTGTGCGTTTTTGGTGAAGCTTTTGACGTCGGCAGATGTCAAAGAGTAATCTTAGGTCAAATTGCACAGAAAATGACTCAGATGAGTGAATACTGTTCAGAATCAACTTGTGCGTTTTTGGTGAAGCTTTTGAGTTTTTGACATCAGCAGATATCAAACAGTAATCTTAGGTCAAATTGCACAGAAAAAGACTCAGATGAGTGAATACTGTTCAGAATCAACAGTTGTGCGTTTTTGGTGAAGCTTTTGAGTTTTTGAGGTCGGCAGATGTCAAACAGTAATCTTACGTTAAATTGCACAGAAAAAGACTAAATGTGAGTGAATACTGTTAAGAATCAACAGTTGTGCGTTTCTGGTGAAGCTTTTGACGTCTTAAAATGTGTGTGTAAGGAAAACCTGCCTATTAATGGACTCAGGCTTCCAGGATGTCTTATAGCAATGCTACCACTGCAACTGAAAACCCTCAGAAGGGGCACTGGTGGCTGGTACCACAATATTCTTCTTTGCCTGGTGACTCAGCGCTGGATAGACCATTTCAACTTCCTGTTAACATTTTAGAGGATTGGTATCACTCTCTACTCTAATTGACAGTAAGTAGCTTCATGTTTCAGAACCCTTAGTTTTTCTAGAAGAGAACTTTGTTTATGAAACCTTCTCCAAAGTACTTTCATATGTAATTGTCATGTGGCTCAACTTTAACCTGCTTGTTAACAGGAACTTTGCTTTTGAAAGCTTCTTACACATTGCTTAAAGTTCAGTTAACTATCTCGATCTACTCTGCTTTGAGCAGCATTTTATGAAAGCGCGAGCTAACACATACTTAAGAGACATACTTAGAATGAGCTTTATTCAGCCACAGTTATCTTAGCTAAAACTACTCTTCCCTTCATATTACATTCGTCTTTAGTGTTTCTGGAAAGCAAACACATTTCTAAAACCTAGGAAGAAATAACAATTACGTATTAATGAGTTTAGACAATGTTTAAATGATGTTTTGAGATAGTGGCTGATTTCATAATAAACCATCTTTCTTTAATGTTCTTCATCTTCTTCGTCTTGTCAGTGCTTTCAACAATATGATATTTTCTGAGACCTCCCGGTAAGAAAAGATAGTTTTAAGAACACAGTGAACTCACTCAGTGCGAGTGAGAACTGCTCAGACTCAACAGTTGTGTGTTTTGAGCATACACTGACGCTCTTATCTAAAACTACTTTTCCCTTCATTAAGCTTTAATGTTTCTGGATAGGAAACACATTTTAAAAACTTTTTGGGAAGAATTAACAGTTTTAATCAGCCGCACTAACTCAAACAATAATTTCTAATGTTTTGAGACAGTGGCTTAAATATTCATAATAAAACATCTTTCCCTTCATCTTCTTCAGCATTTCAGTGCATAAAAACAGTTTATGAGTTTCTGAGGTCTACTGGTAAGAAAAGGTCGTTTTCAGTGAATTCAGAATCACTCATTGAGAGTGAGAACTGCTCAGAATCAACAGTTGTGTAATTTGAGCACACACTGACAAACTCTTGGCTAAAACTACTTTTCCCTTCACATTACACAAGCCCTTTGTTTTTCAGGAAAGAATACATTTTTAAAACTTTCCTGGATGAAATAACAGTTAAACTTGTTAATGAGTTCAAACTGAATTTTATTTAGCCACAGTAACTCAAAACAATCATCTTTCCCTCATCTTCTTCAGCTTGTCAATGCTTTCAACAGTATTTCACTTTCTGCCGGTAAGAAACAGCAGCTTAAAGATTTTGTGAAGCAGAATAAATCTGCAACAAATTGATAAGTTTTTTCCTCTTATTTATTTTATTTAGCTAAATACAACTATGCTTTCAATCAATAAAATAAAGAACAAAATATATTTTCATTTTACCGATAGATACAGTATTTCCAAATTCCAAATTGCTCTAAATTGCCTGAGCCATCACAATCGTATGCCCTAGAGCTTATCTATTTCTTTTACTGATGCCGGCATGTTATAAGCTCACTACGCAAGTTGTATTGGGTCCCACACATTACACAAGGACCCTGCCTCACCGTGTATCAAATGGTTGTCAATGTTTACAACTTTGATGAGAGGATGAAGCGGAACTATCCTTCTGGTCATGAAAAGAAGAAAAAACATCATGAGAGTGAATTATGACTTATCTAGTCATACATTATCCTCTAATTCAAATGTAGTTACAACTCTGGACTTATGCAAGATATCTTGAAATTTACTATAATACTGAATTTAAAATATGGATTTGCTGAGCATACTGGCCAATATGGATGCACATCTCTAAGTAAGTAATAAGTAAGTATTCAGCCAAGTCACAGTATAAATACGTTGAGCCCGTCTGCCTGAAACCCCTACTCTCTGCAGAATGCGCTAAATATATACCAGGCAGGCCATGGGCCACTAGAGATGAAGGGAAGAGCTGCCTAAGTTGTAAACATTGTAATATTCTATTTTTATTTTTTATTTTTTTACAAAATTATCCATCTTTTTCATACACTTACATACACACTAAGTTTCATGCACTTCTAATAAATTTCACTGAAGCCTTGTACAGCTGTTAAACAGTTTTGGAGTAATATGTTTCATGGGAATAACATTGGTGTCAAATCTGGAATCTTTCTTTAAAGAACAAGGAATAGATAGATTAGATGAAGTGAGAGGAGTACTGCTACACACTACTTCTGGCATTTTGCTATTATATTGTTAATGACAAGTATGTGTGTGATGACATCTGTAAAAACCTTCCTAAAGGATCACCAGTACTTATCACAGAGGATGCTGTTGCTAAAAGTCTTGCTGAATTGAAGCCGAATAAAGCCAACAGCCCAGATGGCCTGAAAGCCAGTGTACTTAAAGATTGTGCCCCTCAAGTTAAAGGAGTCCTTTCTAGTCTTTTTAACTCCCTCCTAGTTACAGGAGTGCCCAAATCTTGGAAATTCTCTTTAATAAGGGCTATACCAAAAAAGCGGAGTGCAAGTAAGCCTGGAGATTTCCAACCAACTGCTATTACCTTCATACATGTGCAAAAACCATGGAGAGAGTTTTTGTTGACCTTTTGACTACCACAGTAAGTATTGTGTTAGATCCACTGCAGTTTGCCTGACAGAGGTACCGATGATGCTGTGCTGGTGTTGCTTGACTCAGTCTCAAAGCAGCTTGTGCTTCCGAAAGGATATGTGGGGGTCCTATTTGTGGATTTCAACGCACCTTTCAATTCTATAAAGTTGCATATTATCCTGGCCAATCCTAATGTTGATAAGGGCCTGATTGTATGGATCAGAGATTTTCTTTCTTGCTGCCCCCAGAGGGTATGTGTTAATGGCACTCTGTCAGGTGTGTTGAAGCACAGGCTTCCCACAAGGTAGTGTTCTTTCACCTTTGCTTTTTTCCCTATTCACAAATTAATTTGCTCTTAATGACAGCACCTCTAAACTGATTAATATGTAGATGATATGGGCTTAGTTGGCCTGTTACAGAAAACTGATCCCTCTGGAGAGGCCTCCTATTTAGCACACTTGAAGGCCCTTGAAGCAACAATAGCCAGCTAGAAATCAATGTGTATAAAAAAAAGGAGCTGGTTATTTGTAAAAAGCAAGTGTAGTATCTGAAGTTCCCTATGGTATGTGACTTCATTGGTTTGGTATGTTTAGTTTGGGGCCCCAGGTCAAAAGGTGCCGTGGGAGATGGGTGCTTCTCTGTCTTAGGAAAATGAGGCCTTTTTTGGTATGGACCATATACTTTGTCTTAGGTTCATGAAGACAACCAACTTATATAGACAGGTAGTTAGAGCTGCTACTCAGAGGAGATTAATATTGGCTTTGACTCCTCTCTCAGGCAATCGAGAGTGCTTGATTTGATGCTGGACTTCTTTGTAATAAACCTTTTTATATACAAGCAAGACGGTGTCAGCAGAGTTTCCTTCATCATGTTCACATCATCGCTATTTGATAAACAACACAAGACCTGAAAACATAGCCAGTTTCACTTAATGGCCAACTTATTGAAACTGTGGAAACTTTTAAATATCTTGGTACAGTTCTTGATCGCCAGCTGTGCTTCTCCAAAAACACAGACTATGTTTTTAAGAAAGCGACTCAATATCCTTAGAAGATTCAGCTCACAGATTATTGAACTTGTGTACATTACACACATTGAGAGTGTCTTTACATTTCACCTTTCTGCTTGGTTTGGTGACTTAAACTGTAATTGCAAGAATAAATTAAATAGGATAGTGTCAATGGCAAGTATAATAGTGGGAAAACCCCAAAAACATCTAACCCACCTCACTGAAAGAATGAGGAAGAAAGCTAGGAGAATCACTGACAGCTCACATCCTCTTTTCAGCCAGTTTGAGCTTCTTAGGTCTGGGAAATGCTATAGAACCCCTCTGGCTAAAAGTGTATTCAAAAAGTCCTTCATTCCAAATGCCATCAGCATTCTTAACTTAAAAAAGTGACCAATGCACAGGCACGATCCAAACTGCTATTTATTTATCTACTTTAACTTATACATTTTTAACTTACTTGTTTTTATTGTACCATTTTTTTCTTTTTGGAGCGTTATGTGTTTGTATGGAGCCATCTGTATCTCCAGTAGTCTGTGTGTTGGTGAGCAAAAGACAATTTTTCACTCTGGTGGACATTAAAGATCCTGTAAAGCAAAGTCATAGATTTGTTTATAAAATCAATATATATGTTGGAGAACTATTCCTGAAAAAGTGTGAATCATGTGAAACTTGTGTGGTACTGAATTGTGCAGTTATACCATTAAACTGTGTTTTGTGTTGAGCATTCTTTTGGGCAGTGCCTAAACGGGGTACTGGTGACACACTTGGTCCCCCACTTAGCATACCCCGCCCCTAAAGCTGTAACGGTATAAAAGTATGGAATGTGCAAGCATCAGCGGTTCTCCTGCTCAGTGTTATTGCTGTTAGCTAAGCCTTCCCTCCCAAAATGTGTCTTTCCTAGAGGCTGCAATACCAACGGTGTGGTGTTATCAGTAATTAGAGAATAATGTATGAATATAATGAGTTATTCATTCATGACGTTTCCCTTCTTTTCATGATCAGAAGGATAGTTCCATTTCATTGATGATGTCATGTGAAACGTCCAAAAACCACATGTGCTTTGAACGCTTCACATGTGAAATGTCTGAAAACCACATGTGCTTCTGGATGTTTCACATGTGATATGTCCGAAAATCACATGTGCTTTGAACGCTTCACATGTGAAATGTCTGAAAACTACATGTGCTCCTGGTAGTGATGGGATTTATGGCTCTTTGGAGGGAGCCGGATCTTTGGGATCCGTTCATTTCAAAGAGCCATTGAAAAGACTGGCTCATTTGGTTCATTTTTATATTTACAGTATTCACTTTTAAGAAGCCAGCCTGGGGTTAATTCATTTTATCTTGGAAATAATCACAGGGAGGAATGATGGGCTGAGATTTGGATCAGAATAATTTCGAACTCAGATTTCCCACCAATATTTGAGTTTGAATTATTCTGAAATATTGATTATAGCTTCATTTGACATGTGTGGACAAGATTTTAAAGTCTGATATGGATTCATTGTAAATATTCCACTGCCATATCCCTCTGAGTTTACAGTGAGATCACTATTTACCCTTTGTATAAAGTGTGTGTATGTGTGTAAAACTACTTTGATTTATGTTATTCAAGCAACACCTAAACACTTATAAATACACAATAAAAAACAAAGCAGGCTACAATGAAGTTCCATGCAAAAGCTTTTAGTGCAAAATTTCCACACAAGAACATTTTTAACAATACAGAAAAACTCAAAACAATATTTTAAAATGATAGAATAATGGCTTATAATATAGGTTAAAGGTGCTGTAAAAAAATACTAAGTTGTTGGTCAGTAACACCATGTCTTGAAAAACGTTTCACACAAGAATATTTTGATAGAAAACTCAAAAACAATACTAGAATAAATTAGAGAAAAAAATGTGCATACAGCCCACTAGTACTACTAATACAAACTGTACAATGGACTAGTGAACTGTCCTGAGGTGTTATTTTTGTAAAAAAATAAAATAAAATAAAAATAGAGCTAAACCCTGAGGAGGACTCCTGAACTGTCCTTGGGTGAATAGTAGCCTATACCTGACCTACAAAAACAGGAGATCAGTCCCTTTACTCTGAACCATAACCCCAATAACAAAATAAAGTGTAAACAAAATAAATGACATTCCCAAAATAATAAAGCAGTTCCATGCTTTATGGCCTCTTCTTCTTGTCCTTCGGCAAATTTGCATTGAGGAAGACAAGTGATCTCACTTTTGCAGGCTTTTGCATATGAAATAAGGGCTCCTCCCCATGCTCTGTCCGTCTGCCGATTCCGACGCACTCGCTTTTTTTTTTTTTTTTTTTTTACTGAGGCACTCATGTGAAGGGAGCGTGCACAACTCTATAATATGCAAAAATTGCATGAATTGTTGCGCTTATTTCATATGCAATGTATATGAAATAAGCACTCCTCCCCATGCTCTCTCCATCTCACTCAGTGGAGGAGCAAGGAGGAGCTTGTGTGAGCATCTGTGTGAACCATAGGTGTGAACTCGGAGAGAGAAAAACAAGAACGGCTCCCAACCAAACGCGACTTGGTTCCCATCGTTCATGTTAATGAGCTGGTCAAAAGATTTGGTTCGTTCATGAACGTCACAACTCTAGCTCCTGGATGTTTCACATGTGATATGTCCTTAAACCACATGTGCCTTGAAGGCTTCACATGTGAAACGTCCGAAAACCACATGTACCTGGTGTTGTGCACATGTAGGGGCAATTTGGTTATTGGCGTATAATATTAATGATTATCAGTGATAATCACGTATATATATATAGATGTTTACTACAAGTAGTAACCTCGGGGCACCACTCTGTCACCAGGGACCAATGACCAAATCTCAGAAGGTTAATTGAAGGGTAAATTCGAACACTGACTGTCCTGAATCCAGCTGTTATCACAAATATAGTCAAAATAATCACAGACAACGACAAGTTAAATTATAACAGGATTTATTAATAAGAGTAATAATTATTCAAAATAACATTACTTGATATTAAACCGATTATAATTCGACTATAACTAAAATCAGTAACCGCGTGTGTGTGAGGGAGAGAGACAGAGGGGTAGAGAAAAGATGGTGACAAAGTCACGTGTCAGTAGGAGCCAAGATGGTTGCAACGTGACGTGAGTGACATACTTGCTAGAGCCAAGATGGCGGCTGGCCGCAGAGTGTGAATGGCGTGAACACATGGATGTATTATAAGACCTGGATGCCGGATCTAAAAATGGCGCCCATTCAGTTCAGCGAGTTGCTCGCCTGGCGCATACGCTGAAAAAGTTTCTGGCTTCCGGGTTACTTCCGCGTTATACGGCCCATAGAGACTGCGCAGTAGTGTCACTCCCATTGTGCCTTTGGGCAATGAGAATGAGCGAAAAACGTTCTCGATCTGGCGCTGCATGTTCACGAGTGCTCTGCTAGCGGACTTTATGATGTGTGACAGACCTTTACAGGACTGGCCTGGGGCTTTAAACCACGGATTTAAAACGGCAACAGCAACAACATTCAATTTGAAGCTTTAGAGCCTAAAGTCACATTGGAATCAACATTTTAAAAAATTATAACCAGGCAAAAACATTACGTTTAAATTGTCTTTTAGGCATTTTTAAGATATGAATGCTGCACGTGACAGATAACTACAACTCATCAGATAAAGTTATTACATTTACTTTCTCTCATTGAGAAGCATATTTATACGGCATGTCTTCTTAAAAAAAAAAAAAAAAAAAATCAAAACTGCATTGCTGTAGTTAAGCTTTATGTCCCGTCATTACTTAGCCCTCTTTCTATTTTTCACTGTTCTGTTGCACAGAACATTTGATTTGAAAATGAAAAATATATCAAAATTATTTTTTATAAAGATTTAATTTAAATGATGAATGCCACTGGACATTTAGCAAACTGTATACTGAACACACACTGAGGACGTGGGAAGTTAGAGAGACGATGTTGAGGACGTCCAGGATGGTTCTTCCCCTCAGGGACAGGAGGGAGAAGGGAAGCGGGCTGCACCACCTCAGGCCACCACTGCTGACCCAGAGGACCCTGCATCCAGGCCAGAGTCAGTTATAATTTTACGTTTGGGGGACGTTCTGCGGCGATTGTTCAGTGAAGGTTCCCCAGGAACGTTTGGGGGAACGTTCCATTGATCACTGTTACAGGTAGCTCACATAATGGACAGGCTTCACAGCGTCTAAGCTGACAACAACATGTTCACTGACAGTCTGTAAATATCAGTACTGCAACTCAGCAGACCTTATGTCTGAGTTAAACTTAAACATTTCTCACAGTAACAATCTTAACAGTTAAACACTAACATGAACCCAGTCCGTTACAATATATACAACGTTTTGTCTCATCTCCCAACGTTGGCTGCGGTTTCAGTGCCTCCAGCGCACACGTCCCCGGTGTTATATAGCTTTATATAGTTGACAATATTTTTATTCATTCTTATTTGGCAGGGGGTTTAATATGCCATTTTTCTGTGTTGTGGCAAACTCAGAACTCATGTTTTTCTGCTTTACAGAATCTTTAAGTACTTATTTTTAGTCAAATGCACATTAACAAATATATCAAATAACAAATATAACATTATTTAGCACTACTCAGAATCATTTGTTAATATATGTAACGTCTTTTCTTCTAATTTAATTGAACTTTACTGTTGACTTTGAGATTAAATACATTGTTGAAAGAAAACTGTATGGAAGGGAAGAAATGAAACAATAAATTTAAATGCTCAAGATTTTTATTAAACAGTTAATGCACATATTAAACCCAATGAAAAAAAACAACATCTTTCCTGCCTCTGCAGACCAATGAAATGGTGATATATCATGGCTCTGCAGACAGGCAGAACAAGACAGCAAAGAGCTGCTAGAGAGCACAGAGAGCAGCTAAAGAGCACAGTCACAAATACATGTATTTGTATATTTTGCTTTAGTTTGCATTTTAAAATGTGCTCCTACTACAACTACAACTGAACATGGTGTGTGTGCAGTATACTTGACAAAGCATTTCTCTACATTGCAAGCTGGTTTTTCAATGTTTGTAACCTTGGTTTTAGTTCACAGTGGCCCAACTCGAGAAGTACCTGCTGGATGAATTGGAACGCTAGCTTCGTAGACTTGGGGTAGTTGAGATGCACTGTGTATGCAAGTCCAAATAGAATGCACATAGCTTTTGGCAGGTCTTTGATGTTGTCCATCACAGCGTCTCCCTTAATGATAATCTTCAATGAGGCTGGATATTTTGCATAAAATCAGAATCAGAATCAGTTTTATTACCAAGTATGTTTCCACATACAAGGAATTTGTGCTGGTGGTTGGTGCAAACAGTAACATAAATTTAGGGTAAAATAAGAGTAGAATTTACAAGTTAAATTAAAATAATATTAAAATAAAATTAAGATAAAAAATATACAACAAAGATATGGGATATTTGCAATAATGATAAAAACATGGGGAATGTAGTGCAAAAAATATAGACAATGTAAAAAATATATAAATATAATCTGTATAGATATTTACACTGTGCATGTAACAGGAATGAACAGTAGTTCTATAGGGGGGCAGGGGGGATCAGGGGGATCGGGGGGATCAGTGACAGTGGGGCTCTCTAGCCTTGTTGATAAGGCTGATAGCAGACGCGAATAAGCTGTTTTTGTGGCGAGAAGTTTTGGTCCTGAAGGACCACAGCCTCCTGCCAGAGAGGAGTGTCTCAAAGAGTTTGTGTCCAGGGTTTGAGGAGTCAGCTACAATCTTCTCTGCACGCCTCAGGGTCCTTGAGGCGTACAGGTCCTGGAGGGATGGTAGATTGCAGCCAATCACCTTCTCAGCAGAGTGGAGCATATGCTACAGTCTGCTTTTGTCCTTCTCAGTGGCAGCAGCGTACCAGATGGTGATGGAGGAGGTGAGGATGGACTCGATGATGGAGGTGTAGAAGTTCACCATCATTGTCCTTGGCAGGTTGAACTTCTTCAGCTGCCTCAAGAATTATATCCTCTGCTGGGCTTTCTTGATGAGGGAGCTGATGTTCAGCTCCCACTTGAGATCCTGTGTGATGGTGGTTCCCAAGAAGCGGAAATGCTCCACGGTGGCCAAGGGGGAGTCGCACAGGGTGATGGGGGTGGGTGGGGCTGGGTTTTTCCTGAAGTCCACTATCATCTCCACTGTCTTCAGAGCGTTAAGCTCTAGGTTGTTCTGCCTGCACCAGGTCACCAGACGGACAGTCTCCCACCTGTAGGCAGACTCATCGCAATCAGAGATGAGTCCAATGAGAATGGTGTTGTCTGCAAACTTCAGAATCTTGACAGACTGATGGCTGGAGGTGCAGGTGTTAGTGTACAGGGAGAAGAGCAGAGGAGAAAGAACGCAGCCTTGCGGGGATCCAGTGCTGATGGTCTGGGAGTCAGACACATGCTTTCCTAGCTTCACGTGCTGCCTCCTGTCAGACAGGAAGTCGGTGATCCACCTGCAGGTGGAGTCAGGCACACTCAGCTGGGAGAGCTTGTCCTGCAGCAGAACCGGGATGATGGTGTTGAAGGCAGAGCTGAAGTCCACAAACAGGATCCTGGCATAGGTCCCTGAGGAGTCCAGGTGCTGGAGGATGAAGTGGAGAGCCATGTTGACGGCGTCGTCTACAGACCTGTTGGCTCTGTAGGCGAACTGCAGGGGGTCCAGGAGTGGGTCAGTGATGGATTTGAGGTGGGACAGGACAAGTTGCTCAAATGATTTCATGACCACAGAGGTCAGGGCAACAGGTCTGTAGTCATTTAGTCCTGTGGGCCTTGGTTTTTTGGGAAAAATAACCATCAACTAGAAATTGCATTTCCATGCTGTGTGAATGCTTAACCAGTGCTTAAGAAGCTGAAGCAATGCTGAAATAGCAAATAAATACAGGGCTATTTGATCTGAGAACAGTATCAAGGCTGTGTTTAAGGAGCGTAAATGCAGTACAATCTGACCTGAGAACAGTCTGAGAACCCAAACATGTTGTTGAAACAGCAGTAAGACGAATTATTTACTGCCAAAGGTGTAATCACAAGGACAACGCAGGAAACTGAGAAATACAGTCTTTATATTAGTATCATTGTATTTATGTGTATGTGTGTGTGTGAGAGAGAGAGAGTGAGAGAGTGAGTCTGGCTGTGCTTGTAAACATCACAGAGGGGACGGTGTTTAGCTCAGTGGGTAGAGCACCCGCCCCATTTGTTGAGGCTATAGTCCTCTCTGCAGGCGGCCCAGGTTCAAATCCCACTCAGAGCGGCCCTGTCCTGTGTGTCATTCCCCCTCTCTCTGCCTTCCCATTTCCTGTCTCTCTACTGCCCTATCAATAAAGGCCAAAAAAAATAATTAAAAAAAAAAAACATCACAGAGGCTGTTAATGATCAATTTCCTACAGTTGTGTGTAGTTGGAAGAGACAGAGAGGTATGTCAGGAACTGGTTGAAAAATATCTGATTTGTGTGTGTGGGAGAGAAATGTAAGAAACAACACAAAATTTTACAGTCATGGACAATGTACAGTGAAAGTTGTTGAGATGTGTGTAAATCCATGGCTGCTGTATGTAGTGGTGACAGAGACTGTGTTTATGTCTGTGTCTGTTGCCTTTCTGTCTGTATACCTGTGTGTGTGTGTGTGTGTGTGTGTGCGTGTTGTGTGTAAGTGTCTCTGTCTGTAGACCTGAGTGTGTGTTTGTATGTGTGTCTGTCTGTATACCTGTCTGAATGTGTCTGTCTCTGTATGTGTCTCTGTATGTGTCTGTCTGTCTGTATACCTGTCTGAATGTGTGTCTGTCTATGTATGTGTGTGTCTGTATGTGTGTCTGAAAATCCTGCTTCTGAATTTGTATTGCGGTTAATGGGGCAGTTGTATGGTATTCTTATCACTCAGAGGCTCTTAATTCAAATTCTGCAAGTCTCTGTGATTTGGTAGACACACTGCATTAAAGACTAATTTCTCTACAATTTTGTCTAGGTTACTTACAAAGCCTGGTTTGTAGAAGTCTGTGAGGTTGTCACCAAGGATAATAGGAAGCCCTCTGAGGACAAGTGTCCGAATATCTGTTGGCTCTGTAATCTTTTGAGGAGCAAAATGACAACACGTTACATAGGTATAACAAGAAATTAATGGTCTATAAGAAAGCAGAACCAAACAAGCACAGTTTAGATTATATTGTAGAACTAATACAGTAGGACTTTCCATGGCATACTGTCATTCCATAAGTAGTGATTTTTTTTCCTTTTTTTTTTTAAATTTACAAAAATGTAGTACAGGTACATACAAACAAGGACAATAATGGCAACACAGAAAGAACAGACATAACAAAACAAGGCATGACAGAGCGTAATACAAAGCACAACATACACCTAGGCGTGTGTGTGTGTGTGTGTGTGTGTGTGTGTGTGTGTACACGTGTTGATGCGTAAGGAGGTAAACCAAACAAGAATAATATAAATTGAATTATGTACATTTATATATTGAATAATAAAAATAAATCAATAATAATAATAACAATAATAGCACAGATACCAGGTGGGCCAGGCCCACCAGGTGTTCCAGAGACAGGCTGTAATTGATTATAGGGGGTAGAGTGCAATGGTGGAGCCCAGGCCGCACATGTGCTCACTTGCATGTGTGCCTGAGTGCTTGTGGTTTGCTTTTTTTTTTTTTCCTTGTCTAATGTAGTGCATTAAAAGATATGAGAGATGTGGCATCCCTCACTTGCCCTTTCTACCAGGGGCAGCAACACTGGGACACTGGGACACCGAGTTTCTTGCCCACAATCCTGTTGAATTCCATGAAGACCTGAAAAATAGAGAATACAACAGTAGTGAGGTGAGCAACCAAAACTGATCACAGGGCAGGAGGACTAAGGCCCTGTTTACACCTGGTATTAACATACATCTAAACAAAGGTGTGAATGCACCAAAAACACACACCCATAAATGTCCTTTTAGCATTTGAAATGTTCAACGTTTGCTCACTTGTTCCATCCACAAACAAACAGAGCTGACCAGTATCCTGCCTGCCATACCTTCTCATGTGCGCCTTAAAGAATAAATGTGCAACAGAATTAATTAAGAGAAGATGATGAGTTGATATGTGGAGTCCAAATAATGATAGGAAGATAGATAAGCAAAACCCTTAGCCCCTCATTGTCTCTCTCTTGAACATACCTGATCTTCTGTAAAAAGAGCAAGGCCAGCATTCCACTGTGTTGCTTATGGCCAGTTCAGACTCCATCATCTCTTTTCTTCTCAATGCAAACATCAGGTCCATCTTCTTTTGTACAAGTGGTCCATTTGGTGTTTTCTTCTACATTTCATTAACCAAGTCTTTGCGGGTGGCCTCAAGGGCTGCATGATCAAATCCCTCTGGAAAGTTTGGCAAATAGTTAAGTTCTCCTTTCTTTGCCGTCTTGATCATCTTGTCAGCTGGTTCTCCATCTGCTGAATGCCCTCCCCCTTTACCTGCATTTACCACAACATCAAGGCATCCTGACCTTCTTTGCTTCGTTCTGTAATTAGCCACTTTTTATTTTAGACTGTTTTTCCAGCCACTACAGTGACCGGTTAAGCCTTGTTCCTGTAGCCATGGATGCTTGCTTATCAATGCTGCTGCCACACTTTCTTTTTAACAATCTTTATTTAGTTTTCAGTGTTGACAACACAGCACATGACAATCTCCACAATAGTACAAAGTGAAAAACAAAAGAAAACAAAAAAACAACAAACAAACAAACAAAAAGAACAGAGCCTGTGTGAAATTGTTAGTAAGTGTTGCTGCCATCTGATTAATCATGTCTTCCTTTATATGTCAACCATTCCCCATAACTTTTTATAAAAACATCTTCTTTCATTTTCAACTTATATGTGAAATGTTCCATCACAAGTATATCATCTATAATTGACATCCACTGTTTGTAATTTGGAGTATCAGACTTAAGCCAGTTCTTAGTAATGGTCTTCTTCCCAGCCACCAGAAGTATCCTGACCAAATAGTGGTCTCCTATATGCACCACACCCTCCAAATGACCAAGGTACAACACAAGACAGGATTTAGGAATCTCATATCACAAAACATCACAGAGAACTGAGTGAACATTCCCCCAGAAGGGTTGTATTTTCGTGCAGTTCCAAAAAATGTGTGTGTGGTCTGGCTCCATGTGGTTGCATAATCTCCAACATGGCTGCTGAGCATTTGTTTACTTTTGATTTTAGGTGTAATAAAGTACCAAATTAGATTCTTCCAACTGAATTCCCTCCATTTCAGAGATTGTGTTGTAATTTGATGTGTTTTCCACATATCATATCATATCCCCTCTGGAATCCATTCACCCAGCTCCCTTTTCCATTTGGCTTTAACATATAATGTTGAATCTGTTCTAGAAGCCATCAAACAGCCATACAGAACCGCCACAGCCTTCAGAATAGCTTGGCTATAAGCTTGTTCAAGTAACTTTATGATGGGATGTATTTTATCCTCAGTTGTTTTAATACTTTTGATATAATAGTCCCTCAGTTGTAGATATTCCTGATTCATTAGATCATGTGTATTCTTTAGTTCTTGAAAGCTTTTCATTTCACCTCTTTTAATAGTTGTACATATGGCTGTAATTCCTTTTTCTGCCCAATATATCATATTTTCTCGGTGCAAATTCATCATCAAATGCAATCCATTTTAATAGTCCAATTTCCTTTCCTATTTTTAATTGTTTCACTGTGGAATGCCATATATCTAAAGTCAAGGATATCACTGGGTTAAAATTATGCTCATCTTTGATATAAGTGGGGATCTCCATTTCACCAATACTTATTTGAATTGGGTATTTTAATGTAGACATTTCAATATCTTTCCATTTAGCTACATATCCCTCATTACACCAGTAGATTAACTGACGCAGTTGTGCAGCAAGAAAATATTCTTTTAGATTTGGGAGTGCCATTCCCCCTCTGTCTTAAGATAGTTGCAGTGTGGCATAGCGTATTCTGGTTTACCTCCCCATACAAATCTTTAAAAATTTAAAAAAGAAATTGGTCTTTTGATATATCTACAGGCAAAGATAGGAACACATATAGTAGACGTAGTAGAATGTTCATTTTTACCACATTTATCCTGTCATTTAATCCCAGTGGGTAAGTAAACCATCTGTCAATATA
This sequence comes from Trachinotus anak, assembly GCF_046630095.1. NCBI lineage: Eukaryota > Metazoa > Chordata > Actinopteri > Carangiformes > Carangidae > Trachinotus > Trachinotus anak. Next base: position 28,564,061 of record NW_027273883.1, read on the forward strand.
CTATGAACATATTGACAAAAACATAAGGTGAGAACCTTATGTTTTTGTCAATATGTTCAGTTACTACTATATAATTTGGAAAGATCTTTAGTTATGTTAATGCCCAAATATTTGATTGATTTTGCTTCCCAGTTTATCTGCCATTCCCTAAGTTCTTGGTTTGGTGAACAGTTAAACATGAGGATTTGAGTTTTAGGTATATTTACTTTATAACCCGAATAAAAAACAAATCTTTCAAGAGTTTGTGTAAGCTGCTTAAATGAATTCCCTGGGTTTTTAAAAATAAATCACAATGTCATCCGTGAACAAACTTATTACATGTTCTTGTTTGTTAATTTCTGTACCTTTTATTGAACTGTCTTGTCTGATCATCTGGGCTAATGGCTCGATGTATAGGGCAAACAGTGTGGGGCTGAGGCAGCAGCCCTGTCTGGTTCCTCTCTCCAAGACAAATCTTTCTGACAGAGATCCATTGACCTTTCCTCTAGCTGTAGGTTTGTTATAGATAGACCTTATGCATTGAATTGACTTTGTGTTGAATCCAAATTTTCCCAAAGTTATATATAAAAATTCCCAATTGACTCTTTTTCCAGCTTTTTCTACATCTAAGCTGGTCAAAGCTGCTTGTATACTGTCTTTATGCATTTTATGTATAATATGCAATGTTCTTCTAATATTATCTTGCTTTTGTCTATTCCTAACTAACCCACTTTGAGCCTCATCTATTAAGTCTGGTACAAATGATTGGAGTCTTTTTGTAGTCGACATTTAGTACTGAAATCGGTCTATAATGTTGGCAATACTCCTTGTCTTTAAAGGGTTTGGGGAGTACTGTAATAATTGCTTCAGTCCAGGAGGGGGGATTCTGTCATTAGTCATAATCCAATTACAAGGAGTGTGGAGCAGTGGTGTTAGTTCTTCACTAAATTTCTTGTACCACTCGGAGGGAAATCCATCGCTACCAGGTGCCTTATTTGATTTAAATTTTTGTATTGTTTTCCAAATTTCATCTATTGTTATCTTTGCTGTAATGTGTTCATTTTGTTTAGTGCCTATTGAAGGTGGGTCCAGAGAGTCGAGGAAAGTCTTTATATCATTCTGATCTAAAGCCGATGACTCAGTGTAAAGTTCTTTGTAATAATCTCTAAAAATATTTTCAATTTCTTTTGGTTCATATTTGGGCTGGTTTGTTTTTGGGTTGTGTATTTTATTGACTGTAGTTTCTGCCTGTTGTTTCCGTAAACGTCTCGCTAACAATTTCATTGCTTTGGGACCTGATTCATAATAATTTTGTTTAAAATATCTTGCTTTTGTTTCTGTTTCACATTGGAGTAGGTTATTAACTTCCTTTCTCACCTCGCTCATTCGTTGTTTGATTTTTGGTTCAAATTTTCCTTTTCCCTTATGTTTCTATTCCAAATATCTCAATTCTGCTATATAGATTTTATACTGCTTTATTCTTTCTCTTTTGAGATTACTTGTAATTGCGATCAATTTTCCCCGTATCACTGCTTTTAAAGCGTCCCACAATATAGCAGGATCTGTTTCCTCATTGTTATTGTCCTCCAGGTAAGTCCGTATATCTGCCCTAATTTGCTCAACTACTGATTTATTATTTAATATCCCCATGTTCAATCTCCGTATTGTATCTTTCCATCTACATTTTAAGTGTATCTTCAGATAGATGGCACTATGGTCAGACACATTTGCCACTCCAATCCAGCAGTCTTTTATTTTATCTCTGTTTTCTTTCTGCATAAAAAAATTGTCAATTCTGGAGTACACTGAGTGTGTTGTTGAGTAATGACTACAATCTCTCTGCAGTGGATGTAGATCTCGCCATACATCAAAAAAGCCCATCTCCTCCCATGTATTCCTGACCAGTTTTGTGACCGATTTCTAGATGTATCCATGTCATAATCACATTAAGGTCTCCCCCACAAATATATATGCCCTCTGCTTCCAATGCAATAGTGTCAAATAGAGACTTAAAAAATTCCTTGTTACTCTCAGGTGGGGCACATATGTTCACCAACGTTATCATTGTTTGGCCCATCATCCCTTTTACAATAATATAATTTCCCTCTTTGTCTTTTATTTCCTTTTGGCACTCAAAATTGGTTGCATTAGTCATCAATATTGCTACTCCTCTATTCCGACCACTGGAGTGTGAGCTATGAAGTGTTTTTGAATCCAAATTTCTTTAATTTCTCATGTTCTGCTTTTGATAAATGACTTTCTTGTAGGAAATTTATCTGTGTCTTTTCTTTTTTAAGTTTGGTCATTATTTTAGCTCTTTTGACTGGGTTTCCTAAGCCATTGACATTCAAAGAGAGCACTTTAATTTCTTCTTGTTTGGTATCCATAAACCATGTTAGTTATGCTAACTTTGTAAAGATTCATCCACAAGTTAAACGTTCAGAAACAAGTAACACTTTCCAAAACTGTTTAGTGCTTATTTGAACTATATACAAAAAAAGTGACCTCCATAAAGAGATGTCGACAACCCTCCACTTCTGCTGACTCTCTTTTTGTTTCAAGGGGGAAAGCCTCACACAAAAAAGGGGCCCCCATCCAGTAATGAGATTCAATCCATGTAGGATTAATATACTCATACCAGTCCCTGCAGCTGCGTTTCAGTCCTTCTTAAGCCAACAGTCCATTTATCTATAACCCATCAAAGCAAACTATGACAATGACAATCACAATACTTCCACTGCATTTTCGCAGGAAAAAAAAAAATTTGAAAAGTTTTAGTTCAACTTATAAGTTGCATTCACATTAACTCCACTGCAAAACATAATCTAACATCTACTCATAAGCAACTAATGGCGCAGTCATTGCAAAATTTCGCCATGTTACTGCACTAATATACAACCTTTACATCATTTGAATCTGTAACAGACATTACAGACCGTTAGCCACAAGCTCATGAAAACACACATTAACACTAAGCTAACATTAGCTTTAAGCAGAATTTTTGCAACCGGACCGGTCTTAATCAGTGTCTTACACACTCACCTTTCAACTTTGCGTAATTAATGCTGCCTTCAAAAATCCATAACTGATTTTCAAACCCACAATTTCACAATTTCAAAGAAACGTTAACGTTACGTAGTCACCTTAGCAGCTACAAACGGAGCCGCCAGAACGTCGGCAAACGTTCATTAACACTAAATTAACTTTAGCGTTTAGTTGACTTGACTAGACCGCTATTTCACGTCGTAAAATCTTTAAAAAAGCTTTCCACAAATATTCACTGTTCAATTTGTTGCAACGAAGCTTCTGAAACCCACAGCTTTTGGTCATACGGCCAGACTCTACCACATGTGTTTTCATGTCTGCGCTCATGTCTATGAAACTATAGATACAACAGCTGGTAGTCAAAATGGCTTCCACACACAATAACCTGCTACCACCGCAAGAGGGCAGTAAATTACATGATGAATGCAAACAGGTATCAGGTCCCTCATTTTTTTCTATTTATATTAAAAAGTGAATCATTTATGATTTTCCTGTCATTGGTGTTATTTTCTTGTTTTTTTTTTCTTACAAGAAAGTCAAGTCATTTGTTTGTAGGCATCAAATCACTCAATGGCCTTAGTGCCCTAAATTTGTTTTTGTCACATCACAGACCAAATGGCCTTGCTTCTAAAATGACAAATGTCAAATTTAATTTTCCTGTGTCTACACAAACATCAGTCTGACGCATTTTGGAAAATGCACTACTTTTGAAAATGACAACTAATCCCTTATTATTTAATTTGTATGTCATATTTAGGCATACATTTCTTTATTACTGTTTTTTTATATATTACCATGGGATGTTGTGCATGTGTGTTCACTGGCACAGATGGGCTTGCTCATTCCTTAGAATTGACATCAGCCATAGCATCAGAGTCTTACTCTTGTAAGAATGGGGTGCAATCTTGGAGTACAGTAGGCCCTGTTTGACTCTCTTAATATATATGCTTCATTATGTTCAGTACTTAGTCTCTACCTTTGTAATTGTCAGTTTGGTGTTGAGCAGTGTGGAATAGGTTTTATCAGAGATTTTCACAGAAAATAATTAAGTAATTAAGTTTAAATGAAATAATGAGCTGAAAGAATGAGCTTGAAAGACTGCAGAGTCTGCTCATCACAAATAAAAACGCCTTTCCAATTTCACATAATTTTGCCTCACTGTTCATATTTGTATTTGTATTTGTATTGATTGGCAAAGCTTTAAGTATTCTAAAAATGCATGCTTTTTGTTGAGTTGACAGCTGAGTTAAAAATTTTATTATATTCAAGTGAGATGAAATTTGGAGATTTGGGTGCACTATTTGTATTACAACAAAGTCACAGAATCTAGGCTTCAGTTGTAATTTACAATTTTTCTCAGTCGCTTAATGCCACTCTTAATGCAGTTCAGAACAGTTCATTTCCCTACATTTTCTTAGAGTGTTTGTACAAACTGCCATTGTGTCTACATATATTTCATAAAGGTGTGAATCTTCACTGGTTTCATGATTCGATTCATTTATGATTCTCATGTCAATGAATTGAATCGATTCAATATCTCAATGCATCACGATGCATCACATCAGTTTTCTATATTACTTCATTACTTTATTTTCATCAACAAATACAAGCAGTCAGATATAAGCTCTCTTTTTATATTTTTATTTAACAGTATTTATGACAGCAAATACTAAAACTCATGTAGTTATGCAGTGCAACAAATTTGTCAACAAATTAGAGCATTTTCTGAGTATGGCAAACATCAAATTGAATCTGGAACACAGTAGACACCAAGTAGTATTGAATTATTAATTTATATGGTGTTGTTTCCTTGTTCATAATTTCAAAATGTAGACAGAAATTTTGACCATTAGGCCTACGTTAAACAGAAATAAATAGTATAGGCCTGGCCTACCTATTGTGTTTCATAATATCAAAATGAAAACAGAAATTTTGACTCTACGTAAAATTGTAAACAGAAATAAATAGTATAGGCTTAGCCTACTTATTGTGTGAATATGGTCAAGCTTCAAAAATAAAACATTCTGCAGTGCTATAATATACTAAATAAAAGCTATTACAAAATAACAGCACTGGGCACAAGGCACTTCCTGCAAAACATAACAAACAGTAGTCAGTGTTTAGCATTTGGGAATTTGTAGGTATTATATAAGAACACCAGCTGAACTACACACTCTGGTTTGAAAGTGGATCTTTCTGCAGTGACCACATCTCTGGCTGTGGGGAAAACCTGCTTTGCAGATACTATTGTGCAAAATACAAAATAAGAGCTATACAAAATAAAATCTTTAACAAAAGTACTGGGCAGTTTTGGAATGTGCAAATCAACACAGGCGTTAGTTTCAGCATTTGGGAAGTTGTAGGTCTTTGTGCAAAAACACCAGTTGATCTACATGTTCTGGTTTGAGAGTGGATCTTTTTGCAGTGACCACATCTCCTGCAGTGGAGAAAACATGCTCTGCAGATACACTTGTGCCAGGGATAAACAAGAATCGTTTTGACAGCTGAGATAGGAGGAAAAATTTGACCTTGTGGACCTGACACCAGTTTAAAGGGTCTTCAGTCAGAGGCAGGGATGAGGCTTTGCAGTATTTGTTAATTTCCTCTTCAGCCCTGGCATATGGTTTCTACTGTACCTTCGGTATCACTGAACAACTGTCCCAGCAAACTCACAAGCAGTGATGAGGCCTTTCTTTTGGGAGCAGAGGGGCTGCCTTCCATTGGTATTTCCTCTTACAGAGTTCCTGTTCTCTCAGACAGGGTTATTCTTGGTCATAATACACATTTTACATACATACAAAATTTTTTAAAAATATAAAAAAGCATTAACTTAGCAGATAGTGTACTCAGTCAATGCAACAGCTCACACCTATAAAGTGTTTCTATTCAATCTTAAAACTTTTACTGTTGTTATGATCATTTTAAGTTTGTTATAATTCTATACATTTTACAATAAACTTGATGAAATTACCTTCAAGGATGCTGCCTCCCCCGTCACTCCTTTGTATGCATCCAATCTCTCCTCCTCTGTCAGAAAAGCGGGGATACAGGGCAGAGGCTGTAAAAAGCATCTTCTTCTCCGCCTCACTGCTGTACCTGTTCATGAGATCTGTTCTGACAGTATTCTTGATCTAGTGAATCATGGGTGAGTCTCTGATGGTGTCTGTCATGTTTTGGAGAAGTTTTGCTATGAGAGAGACGGTTGGATTACACTCTTCAGACATAGGCATGGTCTCATCTTTCATTGGTTTTAATGTGCTGACAGTGTCCTCAGCCTTTGACACATCTGTCTCATTGAGAGTGCAGAGGTCTGACAGCAAGGTGGCACAAATTGCAGGCTGCTGTTCCAAGAACCTCTGGACCATGTCGTATGAACTGTTCCACCTTGTTGAAACATCAGTCAGCAGTTTTTGATTTTTCAAGCCCAGGCATTTCTGGCTCACTTTCAAATGGTGGCTTGCTGTAGTGCTGCAATGAAAGAATGTCAATATACGTCAGATTCTTCCAATAGGCTCCAGCCGCAGCCTGCAGATCAGGGGGTGTGGCATGATTAGGGTGTGACGTGACATCCAGTTACAATCCCCAGGGGCCATGGCTTGATCAGGGTGTGACATAGCGATCCAGTTACACCCCCAATTAGCCAATGGAGGATCAGCGAAATAACGTTAAGAAGACGAAACAGATGAAGCGCAATGGCGGAGAAGAAGCAACAGGTAATCAGACCTCCTTGCAGGATTGAAATTATTTTCTGTAGCAACGTATGTGACCAAAGCTAATAGTAGTCTAGTTAACAGTGTTTTGTTGACAGCAGGTGTGCGAACAAGATTAAGTAACCATGGCTTGATAACGTTATGTTGGTCGGTATGATCGTTAGTTTCACACTTCACTTTCCCTGTTTTTAGAAGAAACCTCAGCCTCAGAAAGAAAGACCTGTAGGACAAAGCCTAAATGATGAAGTCTGCACTTGAGTCCCCAGCCTTCATCACGAGACTGTGGATGGATGGATATAAATATAATATTTAGAAATATATATTATAATGGATGGGTAGAAAAATGAATATTATACATTGATATAAATACAGATGTAAATGGGTTAATATAACAGATGGGTAGGAATATAAAATATTCAATTAAATCCTTTCTGCATATGCAAATAGAACAAACAATTGCAATAAAGACTGTATAATAATTCAATGTGTTCAATGTTCTGTATGACCAGGTGGGTATACTTAAAAACCACATGTTTTTTGGTTCCTTTTTTTTTTGTTTTTTTGTGTGTACATTAAATATAACTGAAGGCTGTAAATAAACTTCTTCAGTTCTTGTGATTTAAAAAAAAAAAAAAATTATTATTAATGATCCACATACACAAAAGTGAATGAAAAATGACAGCCAAGAATTGATGTAACTCTGTCAACAATACTGCCCAACTCTGAGAAAGGAAAGAAAATAACCCAGGCTGTGGGAGCCTTGATAGTGAAGGATTTATTCCGTCAACACCTGTTAAGGACACTGGAGCCGCGATATAAGATCCCGTCGCATAGCCACTTTACAGAAAAGGTAATACCTGTTCTTTACTACAAAACCAAAGCAAAGATAATGGTCTCAATGAACTAAGGAAGTCGAGTAGCAATTATGTGCAATTCCTGGACTTTGGTGGCAACGGAGTCTTATGTTACAGGGATTGGGGTATGACGTGACAATCCAGTTACACACCCCATGGGGCGTGGCATGATCGAGATGGACGTAGCGATCCAGTTACACGCCCAAACCCACAGTAGGCCAATCGCAGTCATGCTGCTCCCACTCACGGAACGCCCCCTCATACAAACATGGAGTGGCTTTCCTGAGGAGATAGAGCCAGAAGGTCGGTGGTTTGATCCCTGGCTCCCCCGGTCCTCATCTCGTATTGGGAGCTTAGGTCTTTTACTTTCATTGATCTGATATATCATAGACAAATGAATATATAACTGAGATATGATTATTGACATTGCATGAATGTAGCAGTTTTTTTTAATTTACTTTTTTCTCTTTTTTTTTATTAATTATTTATTTTTTGGTCAATTGTGGTGGTGAAATTTTTTTTTCTGTATTGCTTCTTTTTGTTTCTATTTTCTGTGATTATACACTGACCTGTCTTGAGAGGGTTGCCAATATTGGTGTGTTTTGTTTTTTGTGTGTTTAACATGTATGTGGACTGCAATAAAATAATCGAATTGAAAAACAGAATTAAAACTCACCAAAACAGTTTGTACCTTCATCAGATAGAAAGATAGACCTCTCTCTCACTTTGATCCTGCTATGAATTAATGTTTTCAATGAAATTACTTTACACTTTCTTCAAAGCCAGTAGTCACACAAGTACACAGACACACTCACACACACGCACACACACACACACACACCCACATATATATATATATATATATATATGCCATGTACATATGTATATATGTATATGTTTCTTTGAGGAAAAATCAAATGTCCCAGTACAACAAATCAAGCGCACCAATCCCCTCAGCCACCGCCGTTTCGGAAGTTGACACGCATGCGCAATCACGTACTGCTGAAAGAGGAATCCCTGATCGAAATAACATGAAACACAACTGCTTATTCTGCTATTGATTTTACGGGACATTTTGCAATGAATGGAATGACATTAAACGTAGTGTTGCACGTCTCGAAGGCTGGGCTCATAGGAGACCACCGGACTCCAAGTGGAGGGGGAGAGAAGGTAGAGAGGGAGACGTCAGGACAAGGCTCCGTCCAACATGGACCAAAACACAGCACGGACGATTCAGAAGCAATTCAGAACGAGTTAAAAGCAATTTAACGTGATGTTCAAGACTGCATCTTGCTAGCAGATCTATTTTCTGGCCTAAAGTGCGACCTTGACTGGTTCTGAATTTGGGCTTTAGCAGGCAGCTGCTTTCCCCTCTTCCTAGTACTGCATACCGACACTGAATCTTTTAGTGGTATGTAGTACCGGACCGTACCGGCTCACTTTTCACCCATGTATATATGTATATATGTATATATATATGTATATATGTATGTGTGTGTGTGTGTGTGTGTGTGTGTATATATATATATATATATATATATATGCACACTACACATTTTGGTGCTAAATTTTATTGCATATTTGTACTCTGCTTGGAGGGGTTGAAATGTACACACTAATGAAATATTGAAATAGAATATATTTATTTTTCCAAATGTTAATGTTGTAATCGTAGTATAACTGTAGTAACACATGACCTCATCCTCCATGATATTTTTGCCTTTCCACTCTGTAGAAGATTACAGTAAAAACAGTGTGGTTGTGTGCATTACAGTGCACAAATGTTTTATGCAGTTGGCTCTATTGTAGTTAAATAAGACAACCATCCATTCCTATGATGCAGTGCCGTAAATGGGTGGCTACAGTAAGACCTGCAAATGTTTATGTAATACAGTGCAGTGATACTTATTTTACAGTAATGCTGAAGTAGTCATCAGTTAGGTGCATACCTGTTCCCATTTCTAAAGGTTTTAATTAAGGATGCCCCTGTAAACCTACTCACCTCAGGTTTGGACTCTCAGTTCAGCCTCTCTCACAGTATCTGACCAGCGATGACATGTACAGCCGCTTGTCATCGTTCAACCGCTGGTTATCGAGGTGGTGTTCCGCTAACGATGTGGGCTTTGTTGATAACTGGCAGACTTTCTGGGGAAGACCTGGTCTGATTAGACGGGACGGCATACATCCCACGCTGGATGGAGCTGCTCTCTTATCTAGAAACTTCACTGAGTTTATTAGAAAGCCAAAGCCATGACAAACCAGAGTTGAGACCAGGAGGCAGAGTCGCAGTCTTACACTCTTCTCTGTGCCTCTCTTAGAGCAGTCGCCTGCCATTCACCCCCTAAAAACTGTGTCTGTCCCCCGACCACCTACATTTAAATATAATAAATCAAAAGCGAACAGAGGAGGAGTTAGACATGAAAACCTAATAAAAATTAGCACAACTGTTAGTCCAGAACCAAATAACAGGAAAATTAAATGTGGATTATTGAATATCAGATCACTCTCATCTAAATCTCTACTAGTCAATGATCTGATAACTGATCATAACATTGATCTGCTCTGTCTGACTGAAACCTGGCTGCAGCAGGATGAATATGTTAGTCTGAATGAATCAACACCCCCCACTCATGTTAATGTTCATATCCCTCGAGGCACAGGCCGAGGAGGAGGGGTGGCAGCCATTTATCACTCCAATTTATTAATGAATCCCAAGCATAAGGTTAATCATAATTCATTTGAAAGCCTTATTCTTAGTCTGTCACACCCAAACCGGAAGACACAAAAACCAGTCCTTCTAGTTACTGTATATCGTCCACCTGCCCCTTACTCTGAGTTCTTATCTGAGTTCTCAGAGTTTTTATCTGAGTTAGCTCTCAGCACAGATAAAGTTATCATGGTGGGTGATTTTAACATTCACGTAGATGTTGAAAGTGACAGCCTGAGTCATGCATTTAATTCATTATTAGACTCAATTGGCTTCTCTCAGCATGTTAATGAACCCACTCACTCTTTTAACCATACCCTTGATCTGGTTCTGACTTATGGGATTGACATCGAATATTTAACAGTTTCTCCCAGAAACCCTCTTTTATCTGACCATTCTCTGTTAACATTTGAGTTTTCAGTCATGGACTACACAGCATCTGGGGAAAAAATCTATTACAGCAGGTGTCTCTCTGACAATACCATTAGCAAATTTAAAGAAAGGATCCCATCAGTACTTAGCCCACTGCCATGTATCAATGCAGTAGGGAACAGCTCTCTTAACTTCACATCCACACAGGTTGATGATTTTGTTGATAGTACTGTAGCCTCACTGCGTGCAACTCTAGATACTGTGGCCCCTCTGAGGAGGAAGGTAGTGAGTCAGAGAAGGCTAGCTCCATGGTACAACTCAGAAACACGAGCTTTAAAGCAAAATTCAAGGAAGCTAGAAAGGAAGTGGCGTTCTACTAACCTGGAAGAATCTCTAAAGGCTTGGAAAGACAGCCTATTGGCGTATAAAAAAAGCCTCCGTAAAGCCAGAACATCCTATTATTCATCATTGATAGAAGAAAACAAGAACAATCCCAGGTTTCTGTTCAGCACTGTAGCCAGGCTGACAGACAGCCACAGCTCTGTTGACCCATCTATACCTTTAGCCCTCAGTTATAATGACTTCATGAGCTTCTTTACAGATAAAATTGTCTCTGTTAGAGAAAAAATTCACCATCTCCTCCCCACAGCTGGCTCAGATGTACTGTCCAGTTCAGCAGCCTCAGAGTCCACTGTAACTGGCTTATATTTTGACTGTTTCTCTCCTGTACATCTCCCTGAGCTCACTTCAACAGTTTCTTTATCTAAACCATCAACTTGTCTTCTTGACCCCGTTCCAACAAGGTTGTTCAAAGAGGTTTTTCCTTTACTTGACACCTCTATATTAAGTCTGATTAACTTATCTTTATCAACTGGTTATGTACCGCAGGCTTTTAAAGTTGCAGTAATTAAACCTCTACTTAAAAAGCCTACTCTTGATCCTCATGTTTTAGCCAATTATAGACCTATAGCCAACCTCCCCTTTATTTCCAAAATCCTTGAGAAGGTCGTTGCAAACCAGTTATGTGATTATTTGCACAGGAATGGTTTGTTTGAAGATTTTCAGTCAGGTTTTAGAGTCCATCATAGCACAGAAACTGCTCTGGTTAAAGTTACCAATGATCTCCTCATAGCTTCAGACAATGGACTTGTCTCTGTACTTGTCCTACTAGATCTTAGTGCCGCATTTGACACCATCGATCATAAGATTTTATTACAGAGACTAGAACATATGGTCGGCATCAAAGGAACCACACTAAGCTGGTTTAAGTCATATCTGTCAGATAGACTCCAGTTTGTTCATGTTAATAATGACTCCTCTATCATAACTAAAGTCAGTCATGGAGTTCCACAAGGTTCTGTGCTAGGACCAATGCTCTTCAGTCTATATATGCTTCCTCTGGGAAACATTATTAGGAGGCACCAGATGAATTTTCATTGTTACGCAGATGACACCCAGCTGTACTTATCCATGAAGCCAGGTGAGACTAACCAGGTAGCCAAGCTTCAGGTCTGTCTTAAGGACATAAAAATCTGGATGACCAGTAATTTCTTACTCTTAAATTCAGACAAAACTGAAGTTATTGTAATTGGCCCAAAACACCTCAGAGATACACTATGTGATAATATACTGACTCTGGATGACATCACCTTGGCCTCCAGTGCTACAGTCAGAAACCTTGGTGTCATTTTTGACCAGGACTTGTCCTTTACTTCACATATAAAGCAAGTCTCTAGGACAGCCTTCTTCCACCTGCGCAATATTGCTAAAATCAGACCCATTCTATGTCTAAAGGATGCTGAAAAACTAGTTCATGCATTTGTTACCTCAAGACTGGACTACTGTAACTCTTTATTGTCAGGATGTCCCAAAAATTCAGTAAAAAGCCTCCAATTGATCCAGAATGCGGCAGCACGAGTACTGACAGGAACTAGGAAACGAGATCACATCTCTCCTGTGTTAGCCTCTCTGCATTGGCTCCCTGTAAAATCCAGAATCGAATTTAAAATCCTCCTCCTCACCTACAAAGCCATTAATGGTCAGGCACCATCGTACCTTGGAGAGCTTATAGTTCCCTATTTTCCCAATAGGACACTTCGCTCTCTAAATGCAGGTCAACTTGTGGTTCCCAGAGTTTGTAAGAGTAGAATGGGGGGCAGAGCCTTCAGCTATCAGGCTCCTCTCCTGTGGAACCAGCTCCCAGTGTGGGTTCGGGAGGCAGACACCCTATCTACCTTTAAGATCAGGCTTAAAACTGTCCTGTTTAGTAAAGCTTGTAGTTAGGGCTGGCTCGGGTATGTCCTGACCCATCCCTTAGTTATGCTGCTATAGAGCTAGACTGCTGAGGGATTCCCATGATTCACTGGGCGCTCTCTCCCTATTTCTGTCTCTCTCCCCCTCTCTCTCTCGATGACCTCATGCCATTAACTTTGTTTCCTTTTCTCTCCCGTAGTTTGTGCTTCTCCTCTCTCTCCCTCTCTCTGTCCTCATTCTGCAGGTATCTCTGCCTCGGGAGCAGCAGGATCCAGATCCACCACTACTCATCTTTACTATTAACCACTGTTACCTGTCATCATTATTATTGATAACACCATTACCTACACAGCTGTTCCTGGTCTCTCTCTCTCTCTCTCTCTCTCTTCTCTCCCCTCTCCTCCCCCTCCCCCTCTTTCTATCTTCTCCTAAACCCAACCGGTCGAGGCAGACGGCCGCCCACCCTGAGCCCGGTTCTGTTGGAGGTTTCTTCCTGTTAAAAGGGAGTTTTTCCTCCCCCCTGTCGCCAAGCGCTTGCTCGTTGTGGGAACTGTTGGGTTTTTCTCTGTAACAAAGTAAGGTCTTGACCTTACCCTGTAAAGTGCCTTGAGATAATGTATATTATGATTTGGCGCTATACAAATAAAATTGAATTGAATTGAATTGAATACAGTCACTCGTTCACATTGTGTCTGAACATTTTTTTACTCTACGTGACATTTTTTGCAGTAGCCTTCTCTTCTTCTAAGGTCAGTCAGACCTTTATTAAAATAGTAAATCATTTGATGTGTAAGTCTAAAAGCACTGGTGAGAGGGTTTTATTCATTGCTGACAATGTTGAAGTTATTAACTGACTTTGCATGTTCTGACACGTGTTAAAAAGGTTTTGATTACTGTATTTTAATGGCTTTTGCACAGGTGATTTAGTGTTTTGAGAAATGCGTGAACTGCTCTAAAAACTGCATTAAGAGTTGTGAGAATGACGTTTCTGATGAGAGAATTGTATGAAAACAATTGAGAGAAACTGTAAACGCATAGTATGTAACTTCTGCTGCGTCACCACCATTGCCGAAGCTTCTCTTTCAGTGTCAGTTGTACCTGGAACTGAAATATCTACAGAGGTCTTCTCCTCTCCAAAATAAACAGACCCTATGATTATACCCATTAAAAGCATTGAAAGCAGTTTCACATTTAATCACTGTTTTGCCAACTCTGTATGGCGGACACAGGACATCAGTGAAAGGTTGGAAGCTTAGATTTACTATAGCTATAAGATTTACTGACCACTAATTTGTGAGTCAGATGTGTGGGACATTTTTACCAGCAGATGAATTATCTACACAGGTGTCCTCCTCTTCATAACAAACAGACGAGGAGGTTAAAAGAAACAACAAATAGAGCAGTTTCACATTAAAAATCACTGATTCGCTGACACTCTTCGGTGGACACAGGACATCTCAGTGTGGATGCATGGATATCCATGAGTTGATGGGACCTGAGCAGCCTAACATTTCCCAGGCTGTTTTCTCTAATAACTTAAGATCCAGACATCCAATGACTAAAATCCTTCATCCGGTAAAAATATATAGTTGAGAATGTCGAAGGTGTAAAAAGTATATCTTAAAATGCAGCTTAAAACAGGATAAAAGTAAATTTTGCAAAGCAAAGCTTCAATTATTCAATCTTCCTTGAAAACATTCAGGGCAACCACAACACTGCTGCATGCACATATGATGTAATTGACAGGAAACCAAATGACTGGACTGTTACCATGATTAAAATCATTATTTCTCTGTTTTGAGAATTACTGGAAATATCTGGGATAATGGTATACTCAGAAAAGTACATAACATAGGTCTAGTCATTTTTAGACATTTTACTGTGGGGAAGGATATATATAGGTATATATAGATGTATAGGAGTGCTGGGAATGCTGGGATTGACCCCGTCACGTTTTAGTTCGTTGTTAAGTTAAGTTGTTAAGTTGTTGTGTTCAACATTCACTGAACCTGAAACCTTCTGGCACCAGAGAGGATTCCTGTGACAGCTAGCCTGCCAACAAAGTTCTAACCACGGACGCCTAAAAATAAACTAACACTAGCATATAATACCAAAGCTTATATGTTCTCAAAATTTGTTGTTATTTGTTTCTCATGAATGGACACATCTGCTTCTCAGCAGCAGTTATCACACAGCCTTATTACCTGCCCGCACACCAACCTTAGAAAAGATTGACACTTTGTCATGTGTCGATATCTGATCATAGGCTGTTTATACAGACTTAAAAGCAGGTATGCATTTAAACGCACAAACATTCTTCCCCTTGCACATAATCATGGTGGAAATGCTCTAAAAATAGATGGTGTTAGGTGGCTGGTGATGTGTACTACTGCATAAAAATAGATTCCCTTATGAGGCTTAAGCATGCCATCAAGCTTGTATGCAGACACACCTCCACATGCACACAAACTCAACAGTTCTATCTTATTCTATCTTCAAGTTCTATCTTCAAGTGCTGATTTGAAAAAAAAACTAGGCCAGACCTGGTAGGAATGTTTCTGCACCAGCACATGACATGATGTGAAATACACCCAGGGGTTCTCTGTCCTACTCTGCTGCCCCAGATATGCCACCCACATTCACCCTCTCCCATCCAGTAGTCCCAGTCACCTTGACCAGGCACACAGAGGGAAGAGTGCTTCTATTCTGGTCCACAAAGATCACTCACTCTGGTAACCTTCCATAGCTTCCATAGCATGCTCTGATTAATGCGGAAGTCAGTTCACTTACTCTCTGACTATCTCTCATTCAGTTACACTCACTTTGCCACTTCCTCCTTACTATTACTCTATATTATTACAGTTTTTCTTTGATGCAACTCACACATCAGAAATGTAATTCTCTCAACTGCCATTGTGTCTACATATATTTCACTGCTAAAGATGTTTTCTCATTATGTTGATGCATTTCACATATGATTCCTACAACTCATGAAAATAGTTTGTACCTTCATCAGATAGAAAGTCAGACATTTCTCACTTTTATACAGTCCTGCATTGAGTTAGTGTTTTCACTTTATATTTTCTTCAAATATGTGTAAGCCAAGTGCATTTTGCATAGGTGATTTACAGTAGTGTTAAGAGAAATGCATGAATTGTAATAAGAACTGCACTAAAAGTTATGAGAATAAGAACATTTGAGGGATTTACATCAAACCGATTGAGAAAAACTGTAATTAAAATTTTTATTATTTTTTCCCCACTGTCACGTCCAACATCTCACATTTAGAATCAGGGGCCACTGGGAAAGGTGGCCACAGCCATCTGTTTAGATTGTTATAAAAAGACACCTTGTCAAGTTATACAGAGGCAGACATATCAGAATAGAGTTGTTTATAGTCAAAATAAAAGCTTTGCTAGTTTGATTAGCATTATAGATTCCACAACTTTCATACAAATGCTGCTGTATGGATTACTGAATAGTCCTACTGGACACAGTCCACAAGACCCAAAGGGCAGGAGCTTCAAAACCAGAGCCATCTATGAGTGGTCATTACAGGAAGTTCATAAGCAGTCCTGATCATGTTTTTTGCTATTAACCATGGGCTGACCTTTAATATTGAGAATCTGGCCACACCTAGAATGATTTGATATTCATCTTTATCATATATTTTTATATATTACAGCTGCACAATGTTGCAACACTTAAATTTAATAAAGCAATTAAAACTTTAAAATATATATTATTTATAAATTAATTGATTCATATTATACATATTGAATGTATGCCTATTTATTTGTTTTATTTTGATTCATTATCTTATTTCTTAATCCCGTTCATAAATAATTAAATAAAGTTTGGTGTTCCACATATCTCATTGACCATTACACAGTTGTCCTTTCAATACATCCATAACAGAGGAGGCTGCTCTTTGTTGCTCGGCCTGAATATGGGCACGTTGTCCAGTAAGAAATTCCGACGAATAAACTTCATGTTATTTTATTTTTTCTGCCAACACTATTTCCGGTCGCATTTTGGATGAGTCGGTGTTCTACACACATCAGCTGCCAACACTCCGATGATATCACGTCTGTTTGTTCCTGTCTCTGCAGTGTTTTTATGAGCACTCTTTAGGCTACGCTCTGAGAAAGCCTGTGTCGCTTTGAGTTAACTCTGCTGGAATTTTTATTTACTTTTGTACACATGGAAGCTCCGGACTTCGAAGTCATGAACTTCACGGTGGAGCAAGTGGCCTCGGTGTACCCGTTATGTGAGGAATGGAGAGAGGGCTCGGAGGGTTCCATCTTCCACCTCGCAAATATCTTCCTATTCCTCGGCTTTATGGGCGGCAGCGGCTTTTATGGACGCCTCTACCTATTCACCTTCCTAACTCTGGGTTTCTTCTGCTCTACCCTCTGGGCATGGTCGGACCCCTGCACTACGGACTCTTTTCTATGGAGTTTCGCGCTCTTTGGTGTGTCTTTGGGACAAGTCCTGCATGTCGCCTACCGGCTGAGGAGCGTCTCCTTCGAGAAGGAATTCCAGGAGCTTTACCACTGCATGTTTAAAAAACTAGGGGTGTCGCTTACACATTTTGGAAAGATAGTGGCATGCTGTGACGGAGTCATCCACACCATAGAGCAGAACCACTGTTTCGCCGTAGAGGGAAAAACCGCTATTGACAAGCTGTCGGTGCTCCTGTCAGGCAGGTGATTAAATCAACCGTAATAATGTTTTACGCCAAATTGAAGCCTATTTATAGATCTGAAAGTTGTTTTGCTAAAGGATGACTAAGATTTTTTTCTAGATTCTGTCAATTAATCATTGACATTTGCAAGTCCAGCTTGAACTAAGTGTCCTAATATAACAAGGAGCCTTATTTGTAAAATATGCATGTAATAAAAAAAACACATTCAAAAGTTTTATTTAAACAAATGTGCAAGTGGTCATGCCAAAATCCACAACACACAACTGAAGCATGTGCACTCCATGTAGATTTGGTTGATATGGCCATTTTGCTTAAAAGACCTTAAAACATAGTTGTTTGTGTGTACTAGACACTGAGAAATGAAAAGTGATTGTGAAACTGAGCCCCATAATTATACCACATTACAGTCTACCTCTACTACACCCTAACATCGCCTTCATTTAACATTGATAGAAGTGAACATATGGCTTGCTCTTTAATTCAACACACCCTCCCCCTGTCAAATACAGGTTTAGACCAAATTGAGTCCCTATTTTGGCACACCCAATGAGCTGTGAAATAGAGGCAAGGCCTGAGTGTCATCACTGTGATCTATGATCCCAGAGTGAAATACAACTAAAATACTGAGTAAATATGTATATAGATGTTTCTCAAATGAACCCTTGTTTGGGCTCAATGTTTGTCCCATCTTTGGTTTTGATGGGATTTGTAATTCTTGTTGGAAAGCTTTTATTGCATATGTAACAAGCTCACAACCTGTCTCTCCTCTGCTCTACTTGACTCCGTGTGTAGAGGGCCTAAGACACACATGGTAAAATAGAAAGCAGAGGAGAGGAGCAAACGCAACTACAAATGTCAGTGAAAGGCATTACATATTCTCACACTGAGCTGAATTAAAACATGTGCACATTTATTAGGTAAAAAGATATTTTGAATATTTTGTTTCTAAATTAATAAAAGAAAAAAAAAATTTCTTTAGTTTCTTGAGGGGCAGGGTTCCCTTATTCTTCCCCTTATTTAAAGGCTGTGACAAAAACAGCATCAATCAAGTAGCTGGAAAAAGAGGCGTGAGAATCCACAAGGCACGTGTCCTCTTGGCGCCCATCCATCCTAGATCTTAAGTCCAAATCCTCCCAGAATTCCTCCTAAATCTATACCTGCAGAAGCGGCAGAACTCTATTGATTTTGTGTCAGTTATAATTCTTTTTCTACTACAGTGGCTTAAATAATTGTATCAAAATAAATAAATAAAATAAATAATTTGAAATGGTGTGCAAGTGCATCCCAAAAAAATATGTGTCCCTGATTGACTTTAAATCTCAATGCGCTCTAGAAAAAAGCCCCATGGACCATGAAAGTCCAATGTTGGGCATTTTTGTAGGTGCAACAGTTTATCAATTTTTGGCCATCATGAATAATAACATTAAGTTAAAGGCTTTTACTGAAATTTAATCCACCTTGTCGTACCACCCTTAAAAATGGAAAGGACAGCCAATTCACTGATTCATTCTCATAAGTATCAATTATAAACTCTGATTAATAACTGACTAAATAACTACAACCCAATCAATGGAGAAGAAAAAGGGAGGTCCTCCACGCTGCTTTGTAAAGTCCATTAAGCTGCAGGCTTGTGAGGTTTCCTGGTGGGGTATAGGCCTGTCTGGCTCTGTGGCTTCAGTGTCACTAAGGGGCTTGCTGGTTCTTTCTTTGTTATAGAGTTAACTGTGCTTTATGGCTCAAAATAAGTTGGCAGATTTAGCATAGCACTAATTTTTTATCATTCTCTATATACAGGGGTCAGTGTACAGGGAAAGAAACTGTTTCTTCAGTGGTTTGCATACACAATAAGAACAAATACAATAAAAAAGACATGAAACAAGTAGGAGACAGTAGAATCCAATGAAAAAATGTGTATTCAGCTATGCAAAAGATAGATAGATAGATAAAATTTAAAAAATACTGTATTCACCCCCTTGGGGAAATTGAAATTGTCCAGCGGCTCACTAATGTAAGCAGTTTACATTTTAGTCCATGTCATGAGCCACTGCCTTGGGCTGAGGTGTTCAACAGTCTGGCAGTGGGAACAAAGGATTTCCTGAACTGCTCAGTCCTGCAATGCAGGAGATGAGACATTGCCTGCTGCTGTTAGCTGTTTCTCTGGCCTGCAATGATGTAGTGGAGAGGATGGTTGGTTTTCTAGGATGGCCTGCATCTTACAGTGCATGCGTCTCTCCACAACAGTCCTGAGTGTGTCCAGACTCCTTCAAAGCACAGACCCAGGCTTTTTAACCATCTTCTTGTCCAGTCTTCCAGTCTACTTGTGTTCTTGTCTGACATGCTCCATCAAAAGTGGCAAAACCTATGGTTGTTGCTGATGTTTGATGATGGAGGTGTTGCCTCTAGATGTCCAACATGAAATAGTTACCGAACTCAACAATCAATCACACTAAATTGCATGTATGGTGTAAGGGCTGAACCTTTCTCGCCTGTTGCACTTTGAGCCACATACTTAACACAGCAGGTGTTTTTCCCCAGCTGTTCAGCCATGACATCTGTGATACAGTATCACTGATTATCATTTTACCAGCAGTTTTTGTGTGCTGTGTGATTTAGTGTTGATATGCCCTTAATGTTACCGTGTTTCCCACTCTAAAATTTATATCAACTTTCTATCCATTTTCCTACAGAATCCGTGTGACAGTTAATGGAGAATTTCTGCATTATATCTACCCTTTCCAGTTTCTGGATTCACCTGAGTGGGACTCTCTCAGACCATCAGAGGAGGGTGTCTTCCAGGTTCATTTTAACTCATGCATGTGCAAAGAACATTCAGGCATCAATAACTCAGGAAAGGCAGTTCATCCAAACCCTGTGCCAGCATCACTCTAACTCCAGTTTTAGGTCCACAAATCTTTACTACCCCAACAAACATGTTTTTATTATTATTTCATCATGGCATGAGAAGCATAGGTGTAATTAATAACATTTACTACAATTGCATTTACAGGGTCCTGGTATTTTGAATGCTGGGTCACTAGAGTAGCTCACTGGGGCACTTAATGGAATTGAGCTGTTAAGGAGCACATGTGCTCCTAAGTTAAAAAATTTAGGAGTGCATAAAGAACATTAGGGACACACTGAAAATGAATCAAATTATGTGTAATGACTTAAACTTTAAAGTGTTTTAAACAGTATAAATTATATGAACAGAACCCACATTTATGCAGAGAAAGAGCAGGGCAAGGAATATTAATTATTGTTAATATGTAGTGCCACAAATAAATCTATGTATGGGATACTGAAGGTATGAACACCTCCATAATTAAGTTGTTCTTAGTTCTAAATGCAAAAAAAATCAGTGGACAATATTGGTTCAATGCAGTGACATCATTGGTATGTTATGAATCATTTTGTTGGAAAAAATAATAATAGAGCCTGCTTCCTCTGAATTTTGTAATACGTTTTATTTAAAATCTGCTCCTAAATACACGTTTATACACATACAATATTGAACACATCTATTTTTAGATGCAAATGTGAGTGAAATACTGGCACTGACAAGCCCTAATGGTTGAAACCTTGCTTTACCAATGACATATGACAAATTAGAATGTCAGTTGTGAAAAAGATATGTTGTCCAAAATTATTAAAAACCGTGAGCCACACTGTTGCACTGCGAAGCATGTAGCAATTATGCACACACAGCAGTTTTTGACTGAATTTCACATACTGCTGCCCCAAATACTCACTAGAGCACCAGCTACTTTAGAGAATTATTGACCCTGTTTTAGAAATGAAACAATGTATTTAGGACTGTTCAACAATTTACCTCTGCTGTAGGAACCAGTGGGCTTGGATCTGAGACATATACATGTGGAAGATCAATTCATTCATTGTCATAATTGGTAGAAATGATGGGAAAAACTATAAGACCTTATCTACTTTTACTTACTTACACACGTGAATAGCATCTTGTATCTTTTCAGCCTCATTACTCTGTTAAATGTTTTATTCTTCACAGGTAACCCTGCGTGCTGATAATCCCTGCCGATATGTGGCATGGAGGAGGAAGAAACTCTATCTGCTCTTTGCTAAGCATCGCTACATAGCTAAGATTTTTGCACTGGTTGTGCGCAATGACATTGCAGAGAAACTGTACTCCCTTAATGACAAAGCTTTCAACAGGTCTGGGCACCGCTATGATCTCCGCCTACCAAGTTACTGTCACATGCCAGGGACTGAATTAGAAAAGGCAGATGTTCTACAAGTGCCAGGACAGGGTGGAGGGATTGCTTGACATACACACACATGCATGCACGCACACACACACACACACACACACAGATTCAGTCCTCACATAACCTTGACAAATGACACATTGTTTGAAAGCTCTTTCTGTGCAAAGTATACATCAGTACAACAGCTTTTGACACAGACTGCAAAAAACATAGGCGAAGCAAAAAACCTGCAATTTCTGTCATGTACGTGCCTCTGTAACTTTGGAAAAGTGTCTCTTACACTCATTCTTACTTTTTGGTTTTTAAAATTGTTTGTAATGCTCGGAACAGGTTCAACTGGAGAAGAACTGTAATCCCCAGACTTAATTTGGGCGAAAACCACTGAAGTCAGAGGAAGCCAGAAAAACCTATGTGCTAGTTTCTAGTCATTTGGCTTGACAGATCATCTGGCATTTAATAGTAGAATTTAGCACAGTATAATGTATTAAGTCTGTAATGTAATTTCGAGATTTCGACATTTCACTTATGCAGTTTTTCCATGGAGAATTTTCTTTTCTTGGTCTTTCTGAAACATGACGGTAGGATTTTCTGTCCTTCCTGAAAAGTTAAAGGGTATTCAGTACTAGACAATAACATACTCTCATTGCTGATTTGACTCTATAGTTTTATATACTCAAGCAGAATATAAGATATTGACACAGCAGATCTTCACAACTTCACAGCCATCTTGCCATTTTGGTGTTTTTGGTCTGCTTTTCCAGCTCTGCTAGTGTAATTTTCAACATCTAGTCAAATAGCACACAGTCAAGAAGTAAAACTAACTATAATGCCTGAAGTTTTAACTGAATAACTGATTAATCTCTGATGAACCTAATCTGACTTTGCATATAACTGAGGAGAGTTTGTGAAGGTTTGTGTATGTTTGTGGCTCCATGGAAATAATTTTAGGTGCATTACACTTAAGATTGTGCTGTTCAAATAAGGTTGGTTTAATTAAAAGCAGCTCATTACTTGGATGTATACGTACTGTACATTATGAATGTATAACGTGAAATAAATAGGTGACTGCAGATGTCTTAACTGTAAAAGGTTCTGTAATGTGTGATTAGATTAGTTCAGTGGATCAGTAGCTAGGTATTATCCATGAAGCATTCTGCAAATGTAAAATGTAGATAGGTAGATGTATATGTAAATAGGCTCATGACATCTGTATTTTATTGTAAAAATAAATTATACTTTATTTTCCTGTGTAGATATGTGTGTGTGTGTGTGTATTATATGTATATAGATAGATAAATATTCCCCATACTAGACACAGATGTATTGTGATACTAGATAATTATGGGGATTAATCTGTGCTCGTATCCCCCTGTCCAAGTTCTCAGTCACTGCAGGCTTCACTGCTCTCACCCTCTTGCCTATTTTAGTCTGTCACTGTCAGCTGTGTGGAATGTGCGATGCACATTGTGCAGACCCCGATCTGAGGGTCCAGTCTGCAGTCACAAGCAGTGTCTCGAGTCGAAATCCTTCTTCCTCCTTGCGGTACAGAGTAGTTTACCGGCAGTATCTGACTCGGTAAGTATCTGACTCGGTAAGTTATCCTCTCGGTACTTTGACAAGCAGTTGAGAAGTTGTAGCTATTAAGAATTGTTTGCAGCTTGAGAGCATATCCACATCTATTTTTACACGAGACGAAAGAAAAAAACAGCAGCAGATACTGTTACTGTGGGAATACGAAGTCGCTTGTATGTGTGTGTGTGTGTGTCTGTATATATATATATATATATATATATATATATATATATATATATGTATTATCCGTTTATCCATATAGTTTATCCGTACGTAAGATTTTTGAAAACAAGAGGCAACACTGACCTATAAGACTGACTGCAGAAGCAGTGAGGATGAGAAACAGGTTTTAGGCTGGACAGGGAGCTTTAAAACAGATAGAATTACAAAACCGTAGACTACTTAAAATGCAAATGAAAGCTCAGAAACATCAAGAATGTGGTCTTTGAGACTGTGTTGTTAAAAAAATAAGCCCAAATATTGTATTTCCCCTGTAGGCGCGCCCTGCCAGGAGACATCCTCATACGAAGGTTTGAATAATGTGGTTGTTCAGATTGAAGGGCTTGCTGTGCTCTTTCAAGACTGTCCTATTGTTGGTCCATATAAAGCACGTTTTTCAGTCCTACAGTTTTGCAGTTATCAATATGTTTCCAAAGATTATTTATTAAACGTCTTTAGGATATGTCCTTTGAATTTGTCTATAGGAAATCAGCAAAACACAATGAAACACGAGTAATGTTTTTTTTTGTTTTGTTTTTTTAATAGGAGAGCATAAAATCAGTTATACCTCAAAAGCTGTGAAGGGTACAGACATTAAATTTGACAGACAGGTGGCCCATGATGGTTAAAAATCGTATGTAGACACACACAGAAGACCGCTGTTTTTTCCCCATGTGAAACCTTTAATCAGCGTTGTTTATTACCATTCCATAACCTTAACCCTGCATTAATTATTATTACCATGTCCATGAAGAACTGCTGCTGCATTGGTGATATCCCAGGGAAGGGACAAATTACCTCTATGGTTGTTTAAGTTGGAGAACTTGTTGGTTCTTCTATTTTAACTAGTTTGTTGAAGAACATTAAGATTAATTAGATTTTTTATTACAATCCATAATTTATAGAAATCAAGTGCTTCTGTGTTTGGCTCTAGGTCTATTAATTACTATTAATAACTTGAATTAATAGAATCCATCAATTGGTAATTTAATACATTTAAGTGTGTGGTTTAAAGTTAGTTTAAAAACACAAAATGACAAAAAATTCACTGGAGTCAAAAAATTAAACTCAGCTTCTGAGATCTGCTAATTTAGCTACCGTTGATAAATGTTTTGCTTTTTTGTGTTTGTTTTTTCTTGTACAGAACTGGTTTCGCTGTTGCCATTTTTAATTATGAAATAACAAACTGAATAACCAAAATAACAGTGCAGTTCACAGTTCAAAATTGAACAATAACAAAACTTTAGATTCAGCTACAGCCACAGTTATCTCACAAACTAGCTTTCACTTGATACAGCCATCTGATTTTAGCTCTTCAGGTAGCTTCAAAGTCATAAGTCGTAAGTTTGGTCTCAACATTAGCACCTTGACCAGCTACTTGACTACTAACTATCTAATAATATAAGGTTGGTGACCAGGTTAGGAATTTCATCATTTTAGCGGCACGGCCATTTGGGGCAAGTAAAAAAGCTAATTACTCTGATTGATCATCTACAAAATCTGCAGTAACTTTGAGAAGTTTGAGACAGAATATTGTTACAAATTTAGCTGGGCTAAAGGAATAGTTCAGTACATAGGTTGTGTGTGTAGAGGGCGAAAGAGTAGAGAGAGAGAAATAGTTGATGCTGGTGTTGACTTGGAGATGTAGGAGGGAACATTGGAATTATCTGAAATTACTTCACGCCGAACATAGTGCAAAGGAGTTCACTCAAATATTGCTAGGGACAGTTCTGTCCTCCCAAAATATTGGTAATGTCCCTATCGTCCATATGCAAATCTAAGCCCATGGGTAGCTGTCTTTCAATGGCAGAGAGTACAGAGAGTCCAGTCAGTGAAGTGATTACGAAGTGAGAGTGCAGTAACTCCAACCTTGACAACAATACAAAGCCAGAATGCAGTAACTACACAGTCAAAGTGTGTGTGTGTGTGTGTGTGTGTGTGTGTGTATATATATATATATATATATATATATATATATATATATATATATATAAATTTAAAAAATTATATATATATATAAATTTTAAAAAATTATATATATATATATATATATATATATATATATAATTTTTATTTTATTTTTTTATTTTTTTTGACCAACTCACACTGTGACAGCGCTCAATGCTTAAGCCACATAAAATAGGACGCAAAAAATATTTGGTATGTTGCAGGATAGGCATAAGCACATGCCATTTAACTTCAGACATCTTAACATCTTAACATCATGTTATAATTAATCCAATCATATTTTCTCTAACCTTGGACTGGTCTTTAGGGTGTCCCTGCTGAAGGATGTCTTCACGCTCAGAACACCACCCCAACCTTTACACCACACTGCCCTCATTCCCCTGGTCCACTCCAGGAGTCCCAGTTATGCCCAATGCTACTTTGTGTCAGGAGTGGGAGCAAGCTCATCACCTCCTATTTCATCTGGGGAACCTTTCCCTGCTGTTGGGCCTGGTCATCCCAACCACCCTGGGCCTGCACATGATCCTGCTGCGCCTCCTCCTGATGACAGGTCAGTACACGGTGATGGTACTCCTGTGCTCATAATACTGTTGCTGGGAATACAGGAGAATACTAATAACAGCATCAACAGATGTTTTTATTGTTATCAAAAGTGTCCTGTGTATCAAAGCATCAGTAGATTTTTACCAGCTTGTTGAGTATTTGGTGTAGTTAAGTTAATGTTTAGAAGATTTATTTATTTATTTATTTATTTTTTCTGTTCTGGGGATCTCTTCAACAGAGCTGAGGCCCTAAAAGGCTCTGATAATGGCAGATAAAAGAAGGAGAGATTTGCAGATGGAAAAAGCACTTCCAACATGTTTATCTTCTACTTGAAAAGAGAGTGGAGACCGGAAGCAGCAGATTTATGGGAAATGTGGTTGTAATTTTGTTAGTTCATTTATTTATATTGAACTCTGGCCAAAGCTAATCTCAGAGGGTTTTACAGAGAAAAAAAACAGAGTAAAGAGGAAGAGTAAACCAACATAGCTACAGTAGTAAGTCTTGTAAGGTAAGTTTAAAACATCTGGGGTATTTTTTATTATCAAGGTCCAGATGGGTCATAAGTATAGTAATGAAATAGACAAAAAAATCAGAAATTTAATATGTTAGTTAATTTTTCATATTAATTAAATAAAAATAAATACATCTTTTAAGTTCATTCTTTGTAAGTTTTTAAAGCTGAAAATATTTTTAGACCTGGTATATTTAATTGTTCCAACTCTTAAGACAAACAAAATAATATACAAAGGCTTTGGCATTTTACCTACAATTTATTATAGTTTAGCAGCAGTGGAGGTCAGTGATCATTCTGAAACATCAGACTATATTTATGAATGACTTGAATTTACAAATATATGTATTCAGTTCACTTATGATGCAAGTACATTTCATGCATTTTAGTTACAAATATATTTCTACTGCTGTAATGAAAATGAGAACCTTTTCAGTTTAACCATTGTGTTAATGTTGTCTAAGCTAATTTGAATGTTTTCCTCTCAATGTACTGGTTTTGTTTTATTCTATTGCTTTTTAATATATACTCTTTATTGTGAAAAACAACAGATCTTGATTATATATTATATTGATCTAAATTTAGAATTATAGCATTGCTTTTAAGAAAAGGTAAGGGAATTTATATCTGAAAATGACAGCTCTGGAAAAAAAAGAAAAATCTTGACATCATCAACAATTCTCTGTACAATGACCAAGGCTCTAGACCTCTCAGGCTGAAGAATATCTGTACCCAAATGCTGACAAAGACCACCAGATGCAGTTCAAGAATTTATTCAAAAAATAATAATACACACACAAAAAAAAACAGAATATCAAGAAAACACTAGGGAAACTATTAAAGAGCACAGGAACAAAACAGATGAACTGACAAAGACACAGGGCAAGACAGAGATGTAAATACACAAGGGAGGCAAGGGCACTTGAACAGGTAAAACACATTAGGGTACAATAGACAATTGAACTAGAGGGAAACAGGACAAAGACAGGAAGCAAAAAGCAACAAGAGACACACAAAAAAGCTCCTTCAAAATAAAACAGGAAATTAACCTAAAAGTCCAAACAAAGAATGCAAACATAAAATTTCCGTCAGGTCAAACCATGACAAGACCACTATGAAAATAAGTTATGTTTAATGTTAGTGTTCTTAGTATTACAAATTGGTAATGTAACATGCTTTTATTTTGTTTTATTTTATTTTGCATGTCAGTGTTCCATGCTGGAATGGGTTTTTACTTTTTTTTTGGTTATCCAGTTTTTAATTCTCTACATTGTCTATATTATTATGAGTAAGTAGCAAAAAACCAGAAAAAAAAGAATAATTAACTTTTAAATTACAGCCACAGCAGCTACATGTGATGAATATTGAACCAGACTAAAATATTCAACTTCAGATTTAGAATTTTTGAATAAAGTTTAAACATTAAGTCTTCTTCTCACTAAATCCACTTTTTTCTGTGTGTTTAACCCTGACAGGATGTGGTCTCTTCATTTCATGGGCAACTCTGTACAGGTGCAACCTGGATGTGATGGTTTGGAACATGGTATTTCTGGTAGTCAACTTCATGCACTTCTTCTTCCTCCTGTACAAGCGCAGGCCAGTGAGTTAAAAACAACATGCCCTTGTCATTTACATTCTCACAACTGTAAACAACTTTACATTCAGGCCTTTCCAGTGCTGTCTCTGGCAGGAAACAGCATAGCTTCCTGGGTTCTAGGTTTTATCAAATCCATGGGTGTCAGTGGGGTATTTAGTGTAAGTAAGGGACGTCCAGCAAGCTGGTAGAGTCAGATCAGACCAAACCAAACCAGGAGTTTTCATAATGAAACAGGAGACATGTCCTACACAGTCACTGTTCCTTTACCAATTCACCAACTCTTTGAATGCAATTTCATTTTGACCACAGTACACATTACTGAAGTATGCTTTTTATGTTAGATTTTTATTGGAAAGATGAGGTAAGGTTGTGGCTCTGTTCTGTCAGATTAAGATCGACAGGGAGCTGCGGTCAGTCTACAAACGGATGTTTGAGCCCCTCCATGTGAAGGAGGCTCTGTTTCAGAGGCTCACAGGACAGTTCTGCACCATCCAGACACTGAAGAAAGGCCAGGCCTACGCTGCTGAGGACAAGACATCTGTGGATGAACGTCTCAGTATTCTCCTCAAAGGAAAGTATGTACTATTTTTTTGACTCCAGGTGCAGCTACCAGCTACCATGCCGCTACCATCAAATGATGGATATGTCTAAGTGATTAATTTATATTGTGGAAATGACAAATAACTGCATTTCTTATTACTGTTATCAGTGTTATTGTTTGGTACTGAAATGACTTGAAGATTGATCAGTAAGACAAGAGTAATAACTGTCAGGAGTTTTGATAATTGATGAATAGTTTAATCAGATATCAGTTGAAACTGATAAACATTGTGTTGATCCAGTTTTTTATATCACTGTAAATTGAACATACATGTCTGTCTTGGGTTTCTTTGTCTTCCATGGTTTAAATACTGCAAGCTTCCTTAACAGTAACAAAATTTAAAAATATACTCTTCGAGATTCTCATGACTACCAACGATTTTTAAAACATCTGTAATAAGAAGGAGCTATAACAAAAAAATAGTATGCCTTTAAAATAAATTTGCAATAAAAAT
This sequence comes from Trachinotus anak, assembly GCF_046630095.1. Lineage (NCBI taxonomy): Eukaryota > Metazoa > Chordata > Actinopteri > Carangiformes > Carangidae > Trachinotus > Trachinotus anak. The sequence continues at coordinate 28,593,392 of NW_027273883.1, forward strand.
GCAATTTACTAGCATATCCACATAACCATAACTTGCTAATATAATCTAAAATATATGAATATATAATATATATATAAATATATATATATATTTTATCTGTGAAAACATCTGTGAAAACAAACCCCTCAAAACCCCAATCTGTTTTCATAGCTGAAAACAAACAAACAAATTGAGCCTCAGGGTTCAGGGTTCAGGGTTCTGTACATTTCAATAAATCTTTTGAAAACAAAAAACAAAAAATGTGGAACTTTTTGAATAATTTTGAACAATTTTTAAAGTAACTTCAGGACTTTTTGAGTAATTCTGATGACCAACAGAGACTTTTATTCTTCTTCAGAAACTTATTAAATAATTTTACAATGAATTTGAGACATTTAAAGTATTTTTGAGAGCAATGTGGGATTCCGGCTGCCAATAAATGAACTGGGACTATGAACTTCCTCCTTTTGCTTCATCAATGAACTTTGGCTGCCCTTGTTTTTCTTTTTAACACAATACAATTTAAGGGTTAAAATCACCTTAAAATGGATTGCATTTTTGTATTAAATATTAATTAGAGTTTTGACTTTGAAGTTTCTCTGTGACAGGATGAAGGTATCGTACAGAGGGCATTTCCTCCACAACATCTATACCAATTCATTCATTGATTCTCCAGAGTTCAGGTCTACTGAGATGCATAGAGGAGAGAAGTTCCAGGTAACACAAAAATCAGATCAATAAAACACATGAACAAACCCCATTTATGCCATCATTGCTTAATTGTGTTGAAAACCACCATTGTGTTACCGTCTACACTTAGCCTTTAATGTGTGGTGAAATGAACAATCTGATCCTCCTACCATTTCATGGATAGGTCATACAATCCTAACATCTTAAGAACAAATTTGTTACTGTGTTTGATTGACAGGTGACTATCATGGCAGAGGAGAACTGCAAGTTCTTGTGTTGGTCTCGAGAGAGGCTCACCTACTTCCTGGAGTCAGACACTTTCCTCAGTGAGGTGTTCAGATACCTCATTGGCAAAGATATCACCAATAAACTTTATTCTCTGAATGACCCCACACTCAGCGACAAGGTGCATTAAGTTCTGCTGTCAGATTGAATTAAAATTTTTTAAAAGTTTTTAGCAGCACAAATACTGCAAGTATTAACACTTTGACATCATACTGTGTGATAACTACAACAATACTTATTGTATGGATGGTATTGATGATGATAATGGTGATGTGTGCATCCCAGGCGGTGAAGAAGATGGACCGTCAGCCCAGCCTTTGTTCTCAGCTATCTATGATGCAGATGAGGAACAGCATGGCGAGTACCAGTGACACTGATGATGTTCTCAACCAGATCCTACGAGGAGGATCTGCTGGATCATCACTCCGTAAGTCAAATTATCGCCCAACAAGTTTAAAACTAGTAGAGACATTATGTGTCAAATTTCAAAGTAATTTGATTTTTTTTTTATTTTGAATTTTTCTGATGGTACATGGCCTCTTACTTTAAAGGTTCAAAGGTTCAATTTATTAATCCATAAAAACAATGCAGTACTTTGATCCTAATGCTAATAAGCAAAACACAGGACATAAGAACTCACAAAACAAAACCATGCCACAGTGGAAGATAGGCCTTTATTTGGAATTAGCTTATATCATAGACAGGCCTTTACCCCTTATTTCCTGTTCCATGGTTAATGCAAACCTATAATGTCCTCTATGTTGCCACGGTTTTTACCAGTTCAGACTTATGTACATTTCTGTATTAGTAATTTCATCAGCACAGCAACTCTCTCAATGGGTATAATCCTTTCTTTTTCTTGTCAGCTGTTAATGTGAAGTATTAATTGAAAAATCTGCAAAACTCTACCTTAATGGTTTTTTAAATCTTGTTTTTATTTGTCCATGCTGGCCACACCAGTATGACTATTATTTGAATACTGGCTTTCCTTTTTGGTTTTGGTTGTAAAAAAAATGCCTATACCCTACCACAGGGTCATTCGGGCAAGGGCCATTCTTGAGACTACCCCCCCATTGCTGCCAAATTAAGGAATTTTCTCATTCCACTCTTGAAGTGTGAAGTAGATATTAATGATATTTGAAATGAAAGTGATGTAGGGTGCACATGAACAATGTGTGGAACAATCCCCGAAAAAGCTGGTATATTCTGAAAATCTGTATGGCTTATTTCCACAGCAGCAAGGGTGATCTGAAATCACTGAACAATGAGTCTGTTTAACCATCTTTAGTATTAATGGAAAGAAAACAATAATTCCAGTTTCATATATGTTAATTCATTGTTGCACACCTGTCCAGTAACATGTTCTTTTTTTTTTTTTTTGTTAACCCCACAAAACTATTTGACATACGGTTCAGGTTTGTAAAGACAACATTATCCGTCTGTTTTCAAGAAACTAAAAAACTAAATAAACCTACATTAATTAAGACAGCAGGGTGTAATGAAGAGTAAAACCACATAAACTGACATAAATTCAAAGATTTGTTTAAAAAATTAAAAAAGATCAACACAATATCAAGTAGTCAGCATTTCTAAAGTACATCTACCTGTCCATACATGTTAAAATATTTCTTCATTTGGGCAGTTATATGTATGACTGCCATCTCACCATAGTGTGTATATAATTGCATTCAGCAAATAATTGTAAAAATTGAAAAGAAAAAAAAAACATTGTATTAGATATGTTACATCAAAACAAGCAAAATGACAGAATACAAGTGAGTAGTCTGAGGCCATTGTTTCTTGACTGATGCAGCACATGTTTTTAATCTTAATCTCCAAATGTTTTAAAGATTCCTTCTTAGAAGTGTTTTTTTATACAGTTACCAAGCTTTACTTTTAGCTAAATGCATATAGAGTGCCAGGGTACTTTTTGGTTTAATATATTTTAATAAATATTTTCATAGCGTTAGCTGAGTGTTGGCTAGTCACATAACCTGTTCTATAATTAGGAACAGACACACCACAAAATTTAAACAATATTATGATATTGCTTTGCAAAACAAAAACTCATGTTACCAAGTCACATGAATTTTATTTTTCTAAACATTAAACAAGAAAAAATATGAAGGCCTTTACTTACAAGAAACTGCTTTGCAGTTTGCATTGGCTTGCAACATGTGACTTGCTATGTGACAGAAAGTTGATCATAGAGAAACACAAAGTTTGTAGGGTAGCACATGAGGAGGCGCTCATGTGCTTTCAGTACCTGTTTGCAATCCACATCTGTATGTATCTGCTTGCATCCTACACCTTTTGATGGCATTGTTGGTATGTAATGTTATTTAACTTACTTACCTGTAATTTTGTAACATCATTTATGGAATACTCATTAATTTTGTACTTTTTGCAAATCTTTGTGTAACATACAGCTCTGTGCCACTCAAGCACCACCACCAGCCTCATTTGTTTTTAACCTTTAACCTAATTTTCCCTGCTCAGGCAAAAAATGAAAAACAGTCAGTCCCAGAGAGTTGCAGACCCTAGCCAATAAAACCCGCACTCTTGAATATTAGATCTCTCTCTACAAAATGTTTTATTTAAATGATTTTATTTGTGAACATTCTTGGCTTTCTGTATACTTCAACTTGAAGTATAAAGTTGTTAAGTCTTCTCCCAATTTTGTCTTATTATTATATTATTAGAGAATAAAAGGTGGAATAGTCACCATGACCTCCAGTAGTTTCACTCAACTTTGGCATTTTTCTAAAATTTGAATACTTGCAATGGTTATCAAAGCACAACAACCACTGTCACTGTCGGCTCTCAAAACCTGACTTTTGTCTGAGTTTTATGATTCTATGTCTTTTATTCTAACCAGTCACTAATCATAAAATAATAGTGATTAGTGATTTTAATTTTTTATGCTAGATTAAATTATTACTAGAGGTATTAATGTTAACATTTCATCCATTGCCAAAATCCCTGTTTTTGATCACTTCTTTTTTTTAACACTATTTCTTTTACACTAATTGTCCAAAGACTGACTGTTGTGAATTGCAACATTAACAATGAAGTGTTTGACAGATATTGGCAAATCTTATTAATATCCTTTCCTCCATCCATTACTGACTTGGTCAATAACCTTCTAGACAGTTTTGATGATGATGATTTAAGTTCAAATATTATACTCAGTGGCATCAGGCCAAGAAAGGCAAATAGTGTTTGACCAGTTAAAGCTAAAAATAGACACCAGTTGGAGAGAGTCTCTTTTAGAAGTGATAGCTGTTCTTACATTCAATTCAATTCAATTCAATTCAATTCAATTCAATTCAGTTCAATTCAATTCAATTTTATTTGTATAGCGCCAAATCATAATATACATTATCTCAAGGCACTTGGGCCGAGACCTTACTTTGTTATAGAGAACAACCCAACAGTTCCCACAAAGAGCAAGTGCTTGGCGACAGGGGGGAGGAAAAACTCCCTTTTAACAGGAAGAAACCTCCAACAGAACCGGGCTCAGGTTGGCAGCCATCTGCTCTTCTCCTCTTAAATCCGGTTGGATTTAAGAGGAGAAAGAGGGTGTGGGGGGAGGAGAGAAGAGGAAAGAGAGAGAGAGAGCCAGAACAGCTGTATAGGTAATGGTGTTATCAATAATAATGACAGATACAGTTGTTAATAGTAATGACGAGTAGTGGTGGATCTGGATCCTGCTGCTCCAGAAACAGAGATACCTGCAGAATGAGGACAGAGAGAGGGAGAGAGAGGAGAAGTACAAACTACGGGACAGAAAAAAAATACAAAGTTAATGGCATAAAGTGGTGGAGAGAAAGAGAGAGCCCAATGCATCATGGGAATCCCCCAGCAGTCTAGCTCTATAGCAGCATAGCTAAGGGATGGGTCAGGACATACCTGAGCCAGCCCTAACTATAAGCTTTACTAAACAAGACAGTTTTAAGCCTGATCTTTAAGGTAGAGAGGGTGTCTGCCTCCCGAACCCACACTGGGAGCTGGTTCCACAGGAGAGGAGCCTGATAGCTGAAGGCTCTGCCCCCCATTCTACTCTTACAAACTCTGGGAACCACAAGTTGACCTGCATTTAGAGAGCGAAGTGTCCTATTGGGAAAATAGGGAACTATAAGCTCTCCAAGGTACGATGGTGCCTGACCATTAATGGCTTTGTAGGTGAGGAGGAGGATTTTAAATTAGATTCTGGATTTTACAGGGAGCCAATGCAGGGATGCTAACACAGGAGAGATGTGATCTTGTTTCCTAGTTCCTGTCAGTACTCGTGCTGCAGCACTTTGGATCAGTTGGAGGGTGTGAACTCACACACTTGTTTTTCCACAGTAGATCAGCAAAAGCACACACCACGTATCCAGTGTATTCCTGGTGTAAGTACTGCAGCCTGCAGATGGATCCTCTTGGTTTTACCAGCACTGAAGGCATCACAGAGTATCATGGAAAGGCTAAATGGAGAGGCTAAAAGGAGAAGCCAAATAAAGCAAATTGATTCGCTAATAGGAAAAGGAAACGGAGATTGAATCCTGTCTTCACACATAATCTAATTGCTGAGCTATTCCCGAGAGGAGATTTGCTGCTTGTGTAACCATATTCTGTCTCAGACTTCTCAAGCTTACTGCACATATTGCACAGAGATGATGTATCACAGTGTAATTTGCTACTTGCTACTGCTGCCTCTAAATTCTAAATGTGTAAGTTTAGTTTCCACACATGTCTGCATATGCAATATCATAACTGAATGGTAAAAGCTAAGTCAAGGATAGCTTGACAAGCACACTTTGGCTATAGTTAATCACCTGTCAAACATCTAAGGATTATTTTTAATGCACATGTGCATTAAAAAAATACTGCTGTCCTGTCCTTTGTCTTTGTTAATGGGACACAGTCACACTGTTGAAAATGGCAACTAGACCCTAGTTTTTGCCATATTACTGTTTAGTGGGCTTCATTAGATAAAAGAGATTTTTTGTTTTCTTATGCATATGTGGGGTTTGTGTTGGAATTTGTGTTGTGCTGGGAGCTGGTCAATTGTTGATGTTAGCAGACTCCATTTAATATAGCATTAGCTGGTGTTGCACACTGTAACTGTCACATTAAAGAGAGACATTGAGGCAAGACACTTAGGAGTGAGCATAAATGTCACATCCTTTGGATTTTCCCCATAAATTCAGCCCAAGTCATTTACATAGAAATTAGTCCACAACTGGTATAGGTAACTGAGAAAGTCAGAGAAGGTCTAATGTTATTTAGTTACATTACTATGATTGGCAATGAAAAAAAACAAAAAAAACAATAAATTCAAAAAACAAAACAAGCTATCCATCCATCCATCTATCCATTAGCCATACCATTTATTTTTATAGGGTCGTAGGGAAACTGGAGCCTATCCCAGCTGGCATTGGGCAAGGGTGGGGTATACCCTGGACAGATCACAGGGGTGACATATAAGAGACAAACAACCAGTCACCCTCACATTCGCACCTATGGGCTCGTTAGAATCACCAATTAACCTAATGTGCATGTCTTTTGACTGTGGGAGAAAGCTGGAAGGAACCCACATAGGCACATGGAGAACATACAAATTCCACACTGAAAGGCCCCAGGCCACTGGTGCAAACCAGAACCTTCTCATTGTGAGGTGACAGTTTGTTGTTTTAATAAAGAAGTCAGGCAATAGACCATTTTCTTCTGACTCACACGTGGGAAGCTCAGATTCAGTCACCAAAAGTACAATGTCTTATTGTGTTCCAGGTAGCAAGTCATATAAATGTGAGGAGTCTAATAATTCTTCTGAACAAATAAGAGCCTCTTCTTACTGCTAATTTAACTTATTATTACCTAGAAAGCGTAAAAACAAGACTTTTTCCTTGTTCTAGGGTATGCCTTTGCCTTGACAGCGGTGATACTGTTCAACTTTGACTGAAATCAAACCAAAACTGTTTGTAGCATGTCACTTGCTTTCAGCAATGAATTGAATGTCATTTAATATTACCTAGCAACATGAAGCATATCCGAAACCAATAGTGTAACACTCATTCATTTCACAAAATTATAAAACAATGAAAGGATAAGTCAGTAGTGATGCACTTGGTCTTCTGTCATATTACTGTATCACTGAAGCAGGTTGATCATTACACAACATAATGTTAGTTAAAGTGTAACGTTTGCACAATCACACAGTGAATTGATTTATAATCTGACAACTTTAGCAGCACTAACACTGACATTTATGTTAAGTGCAAACATCACATTTGCTAGCCTAACATTAATTTACAGTATTTCCAGTGTCTTACCTCCAACATCCTGGATATAAGCTTCAATCAAATCCAGTAGCTTTGTCCTTTTTTTCATTGTGTGGATGCTGGCAAATTCATCTGCCCATGTATCAATTTGGTCAAAGGAAAGTGATAAACAAGTCAAGTTTTTTGACAATCTTGCCATTTTCAGAGGATTTATTCAGAGACATTCAAGTGAACAAGGCTTCCCACCCTCAGCCTGACATGTAGCCTGTTACCTGTAAAAACTAGTTCATATTCCAATAACTCTGTGAAAGGCCTCCAGTTGATCCAAAATGCTGCAGCACAAGTACTGACAAGAAGTACAAAAATAGTTCATATTTCTCTTATATAAGCCACTCTGCACTGGCTTCCTGTAAAATCCAGAATAGAATTTAAAAATCCTCCCACTTGCATACAAAACCCTTAATGACCAAGCTTCATTTTATCTTAAAAATGGCTGTCCACCCTAAGTTGAGTTCTGTCAGTTTTCTTCTTGCTAAAGTGGAGTTTTTAATTGCCACTGTTGCCAAGTGCTTGCTCATGGTGGAGACTGTTGGGTTTCTCTATCTAATATTGCAAGGTTTTAATGTTACTCTGTAAAGTTCCTTGTATGTTACTATTTGGCGCGATATAAATAAACTGAACTGAATTGAAATGAATACTACCCCAATGGTGAAGCATGGTGGTGGCAGCATGATGCTTGTTGGGGGTTTTCAGCGGCAGTGACAGAGGGATCAGTCAGGGTTGAGGTAAAGTTGAAGAAGTTAGAGTGCTTAGAGCCTCAAACTGGGCCAAAAGTTCACACTTCAACTGGACAATGACTCTAAACACACAGCCAAGCCAGTGTAGGAGTGGCTTAGGGACCACTGTATGAATGTCCTGGAGTGGCACAGCAAGAGCCCTGACTTGAATCCAATTCAGCATATCTGGAGAGACCTGAAAATGACTCTCCACCAATGGTCTCCATCCAATCTGAGAATATGCAGAGAAGAATGGCAGAAAATCCCCACATGCAGGTGCACAAAACTTGCCCTGTCATAACCAAGAAGGCTCAAGGCTGTAATCGCTGCCAAAGATGCTTCAACTAAATACTGAGTACTTGTGATATTTGAGTTTTTCCCTTGTGACTTGACCACTTCTATTGGCTGCTGAGCAAAGATCATGCATTTTTCATCAGTAAATGCATATGTGTAGTTTATATTTTCAAACATCTAATTTATCTAGTCGTAATTTCTTTCTATTTTTTAGAAAAATCACCTGGCACCAAGACCTCAAAGATGAAGCCCATTGAAGAAGGCATGGAGGATGACGTTTTCAAAGAATCTGCTCCCTCCAAGTCTCACTGTATGCCCAGCACCTCCACTGAGGAAGTGTAGCCAGGGGAAGAATACACATCATCAATTTCATATTATGTAGGTCTGCTTAACAACTATAGCCTGATTAAACACCGGCATTGGTTGATACAAATGAAATGTCAAAGATATTTTTGTGGTCATTTGGAAATAGTGTCTCCATTGAATAATTTGTCCACCATAGAACACTGACACTTATTTTTATGCTGTAAAATGTTGTTACATATCTTGGGGTCACAGCTCAGATCATATCATAGATCATAGAAAAACTAGATGTGTTTATGTAAACAAACATTATTGGTCTATTTATTACAACCCTGTTTCCAAAAAAGTTGGAACACTGTGAAAATGTAAATAAAAACAGAATCCAATGATATGCAAATAATGCAAACCCATATTTAATTGAATAGAACAATGACAAAACATCAAATGTTGAAAATGAGAGATTTTATAGTTTTATGAAAAATACATTCTTGATTTGAGTTTGATGCCAGCAACATATTTAAAAAAGTTGGGACAGGGGCATGCTTACGACTGTGTTGCATCACCTCTTCTCTGTAAACATTTGGGAACTGAGGAGATCAGTTGCTGGAGTTTGGAAAGTGAAATGTTGTCCCATTCTTGCCTGAAATGGGATTTCAACTGCTCAACAGTTCAGGGTCTCCTTTGTCGTATTTTTCGTTTCATGTTGTCCAGACCTGTCACCCATGTTTTCAATGGGTGACAGGTCTGGACTGCAAGCATGCCAGTTTCGACTCTTATACTACAGATGATGTTTCTGGATCATGTTTAGATATGGTTTCTCCTTTGCATGACAGAGTTTCAACCTGCATTTGTGGATGCAGCGACGAAATGTATTCATAGACTATGATTTTCAAAAAATGCTGAGTGACTGTATGGTGATGTATGTCCTTTTACTTCTTCATGGCAGGGATGTAAAACTCTGGAAAAGTCACAGTTTCTAGGTAAACAGCAGAATGCAACAATGCTACATGCAAACAAAATTCTTCTTCCCCTGGCTGTCTTCTGTCCTATCATCCACTTGCATAATTGGCTAATGCAGCACGTTTCCTGATAACATCACACTGTGTGACAGAAAAAGTTGAATCAAATTCAACTCTTTTCCCTGAAGACTCAATATCATTTTGCAGGAGCCCCCCGTTGTGCCATAGCCCACTGCATAGACACACATTCCCCATTCAAATGACCAAAACCAAACAATGAGCTAGCTAGCAAGATGCTAAAAAGAGTAGAGGTGAGGGTAACTGCATATGGCACATGGAAAGAGCCAACATTCGGACCACTGAGAAACTGGAGAAACATTTGCCTATGTCAAGGCTGGAAACTCACTTAGTCATTGAACGACCGGCAGTGGTAAATGAGAGGCTGGAGGTAAATTAGAGGTAGGCAGTATGTTTTCCTTATCACTCTTCCAGGCTAGCTGACTGCAGAATGGGCATTATGACTTGTTTCATGACTTTGACAGTAAAAATTCTGCATGAAGGGAATACATAAATGGTCTCACATACCTCAGGTTGCTAGCTACCTGGCACTGAGGCCATATAGGCAAATTAGGCCATATATACAATTAACATTACTTGTAACCTTTCCAGAGCATATTAATAACAAGACTAGGTCAAAACCTTGTATGGCTGGACCTCTTATGGTCAAATCCAGATTTTATAACCAAACACATAAATTAAATACAAAGACTTCCCTGTGATTTCAGCTAGACCTATATTTACTTTTAAATAAAATAGAAAGAGAGGGTGATTTGCAGGAAAAGGCCGCAGGCCAGACTGAAACCTGGGCTGTCGCAACAAGGACTAAACCCAAAAGGCACACGCTCTACCAGGTGAGCCACCAGGGCAGTGTAGTGGAAGTGCTTCTCCATAGCTAGGAGACCAGAGCGGCTTGGTAAACTTCCTGCAACAAAATATGTAGCCCTAAGCCTGCAGTCAGCATCCATACAAGTCCAGTCAGGTTTACACCCAGTTTATCTGAAAAAAAAGTCTCTTAATGTAGCAACAATGTGCTAAGTTAGCAACACTGCAGACTGTGAACACCCTGCTAATAGAACCTGTTTGCACCAGAAACTCCAGCTCAGTGACAAGGCACTTGGCTGACCAGTGGTATAAAATGATAATATAATGATATTTCCACCACTGGTGGAAACAGGTGCAAACAGGTTCTATTAGCAGGTCAGTCAGTCTGTCAGTCAGTGATATTCCAGGTTATAGGGCTAGCCCCACTGTTGCAGTCCAGCCAAAAATAACAAACACACAAAAAGATGTTTTTGTAATTTATGGAATTTTACAGTTCCTTATTAGATGAGACAGGGGTCAGAAAAATGTATTCATAAATATTTCTCAGTGTAGTCATATACACATTTATACTTATGTAACTTCTGCTGTAACTTCATAGACTGACATCTACCAAAGCCAATTCTGTCATTATAGTAACCACCCATCACGGTCACTCTATATTATTGCAACATAGTTATTTTGCACAGATCGTGTTATGTGGTCAGGTGCAGGTGGATTCTCCATCATTGTCTCATCACTGTAACAGTGAGACAACAGTGCTATTATTCATCAAATAAATAGTCTAGCTCGGCAACTGTATAGCCTGCCCTTGAGGAGTGACCATCAGTGACTAAATCAGTTGCTGGCCTGAACATGGACAAAAGGCCCCTCCAGTTTCCTAGTAGTGTGTCTTTATGATGAACCCACTATCAAATAGTGGGTTCATCATAAAGAGTGACACCTTTCCCAATACATTTGGTTATTTGACCTATTGTTTATATCTCTTCTCTTTGTGTGATATGATCATTGATGTGATGTCATGTGATGTGATATATATATATATATATCACATCACATGACATGACATATATATATATATATATATATACTGTGTGTGTGTCTGTGTTTGTGTGTGTATAGTCAAATTGTCAAAGTCAGAGTAATGATGTGACATTTTAGTATTTGTAAGAGTGGAGTGCCTCCCTGTGGCCACAATTGCTGTCCATGTTTCAGCCCTGACGACTTAAAAATTCCCCCAAAGGGGTGATATGCCTCAGTTCTTAGAGCAATTTCTTTAGGTTCACCCATTGTTTTGGAACGTATGTACAGAAAGTAATAATAGAAACTAAATATAATGTAATATGAAGTGTTGTTATTTCTTTGGTAAGGTGGCATTGTTGTCACTGTAGCTTTTTGAAATGTAGGGTGTATGGTGAAAACACAATGACAACCTAACATATGTAAGAAAAGCAATATTATACTATTTCAGTTATTGACATTAAGGTGTTGCCAGAGAACAATAAAATAATATGTAAAGGAAAATATAGGAAGTACTGGGGGTCATCAGTTTGTCTGAATTACAAGGGATAAGTCAGCCAGAGGATGGATTAACCTCACAAAGCTCAACTACTGCAACACAAATTTCAATAGTCCACAAGGTTTTGGCTGTACTGGACTTTTTATTCTTTACCTCCATTGTTGTCATGGGAAGAATAAACCCAGGTGTCATTTTCTTTTTTTCTGATGATAACAGTCTATGTCCCACAATGTTATACATTTATTTGCAAACAGATAAGGCATATTTGATAACTGCCAATGGTGCAGCATTGAAACAATGAAACTGAGTTTGCATATACACTGATTTTTGTTTGGAACTTTGTGCTATGAAATAGAAAAGGACTGTATAGAATGACTTTAACCCCTCTTTGGCTGTACAAAATGGCACCTGGTCTGCTGGTGAAAGGTATGGAAAGAATTTATAGCATTATGATATGATATGCTAAATACTCATTAAATGTACTCTTTGTGGGAAACACATGCAATAAAATACACTACACCTGATTTCAGGCACAGTACTGTAAGTACTGTGACTTCAGCTTCCATAATCACTGCTCCTCCTGGTGGATAGATAAACCATTGCAAGTGCATTACACACACAGAGTTACAGGGCCGGCACATTCCGCCCCCCTTATTTACTACATTGCGGTGGATCTCATTACAGCCAAGTCCCCAAACAGATCCCAGCAGGGACCTGTCATGGACCAGCCAGGGCCCCACCAAGTATCAAGGGGAAACTTTAAGTGGCTCCATCTGTAAGTGTTTGGAAACAAGACAGATTATGGCAGAGCCCTATTAATTAATACAACAGTGTTTTGATAGAAAAGTCCTGAAATAAATGTATTTTGTGATGCGATATCACCACCTTGGAAGATATTTCTATTATTTTTTCAAGATAAGCAAAATTTTCCTGATTGATTAGGATTCCACCCAGTAATCAGTAATATATTAAAGAACTTGTGAGATTGTTGGCATTAAGGCACTATTAGTACTACATTACACAAAGTACACAAATTGTATCACATAATTGTTACTATTCTTCATTATATCATCTGTTTTCTATCTATTTGCTATTCTATTTGTTTGTTTATGGGTTTAGTAATTTTTATTGTCCTTTTTTAGTCACCATGTTTTGTTTAACCCTTTGACACCTGAGCCTCAAAATGGCCGCCCGGATTCCTTTGCTTATTTTGACCATAAAAAGGTCAGAAAATGTCCTGTGAGTAAGTGCTTTTGTCCATGTCTCCAGAATACTTGGAACTTTCAATATCTGGCATTTATTTTCAATTTACTGCATGGTCTAACACTGCAATAAGAGTTTAAATGAAGGGACAACACAAAGAGGGAATTTTATTTTAGAGTTTTAGTAAAGAAAAAACACTGAAACTGTACATGAATAACAGGTTTTCCATCCTAAATCTGAAATTTGAAAAGTATAGAACTATTTACAATATAATTTGTGAACTTACAATAAACCTGTAGTGCATAACAGACGATAAAAATAAAACTATATTCAGGGGTTGTTTCCCCACACAGGGCAATTGCTCCTCTCTGGCTGCGGACTCAAACATCTTGGTGGTGCTGCCAGTAGCAGTTCCTCTCTGGCTGCAGACACAGGCGCACATCACATTCCTGACACTTCCAGGGAGTGCTCCTTTTACGGAGCTTGCAGCGCCGTCGCCCCATGCTGGCTCTGTCAGACTTTGTGTGGCCCATATTGAGAGGGGGTTGGACACCTGGGGTGCGTTTGGGGTTGAACCTCGGTGGTTGAGGGACTCTATCATCAGGCTCTGCCTCAGTCTTCCACCTTTGATGATGTGGTGAGCGGCTACGGTCCCTAACACCATCACCGGAGCCTCCAGCATCCCACACGGCTTTTCCCTCTACGGCCCTGAATATGACCTCTGATAGATAGATAGATAGATAGATAGATAGAACTTTATTCATCCCTGAAGAGAGATTCAATTATCTAATAGCTCATCGAAACATAAAAATGTGGTGGACACGTGCATGTAATAACACACACAGAATAATTTGTTACACAAACAAGACTTGGTAACATAATGTTGCACGATTCTAAAAAAGTCACCACGCAATACAAGCGTCGATTTACACATACAATAACGTAAGGAAAGTAAAAACTAGATAGAGAAAAGTTAGAGAGAGCTTCATTCATTCAGAAATTCAACTTGGAAATTCAACTCGTCTAACGTTACCTTTCTTCGCCGTCGGTTGCTCCTTCGGTTGCTCCTTCGTCCTCAAACCCATCTGTGACCGTCCATGGAGGTTTTGTTGCGTGGGAAGGCCGTTTTGCTAACATTTTCGATCAGTAATGTGCTGTATTACTCCACTCTGCTGTCTCTGTATTCGGGGCACTTTCCCGGTTTCATGGTAGGAGCGGGAGTGAAATTACCATAATGACATCTATATGCCTATAAAGGTCTTAGCTTTCAGAAACCGTTGGAATTTTTCCGATCGCTCAAACCATTACAGTGTTATGGTAATCCAAAGTGCGCCTGCGCAAATGTGTTGTCGACGACACACTCGGTTTTAAAGGGTTAAAATGTACCCTAAAAATAAATGGCGTTGTTATTGTTATTGATTTATCCACGGCTATTTTTCTTATTCATTAATTATAGATTTTAGAGAGGACAGGGCAGTTTCATGTCCATTTAGAAATTGAGACAAAAGGTTCCGTGTAGTGTCTATGCAGGCAGAGTGTATGGGTAAACAAGCGAGAACATACGTACGCAAGAGAATGTTCTGAATGATGTTGATAGAGATAGCTCAGTTTTTCCTGAGTGTGCTGATGAATCCTTCTTCTTTCAACAGTTTGCCTTTATTTTACCTTAAACTGGAGGCAAAACTGTTACTCCCATCCTCAGTAATCCAGACCATTATTGAGGATTTACAGGGCATGCATGATCTATGCATGATCTCATCTATTTCAAACATTCAGAGAAGATTGTTGCTATGGATAGTGGAGAGTGATAAATAATATTGTGGATGTCCTAAAATCAGAGGATCTTTTCCAGGCATGTGTTGTGCCCTTAAATAAGGGAAATAGTGAGGGGAGATGAATAAAGAAAACCAGCACACTGCTCTCGCCTTCACTCGTGTGTATTTAGTGAGGGAAAAGGAGCGCGGTTCCCCCTACTGGAACCCTAAGGCATCACTAATAGATCACAGCACAATCAACCTAGACAAAACCCTGTACTACTTATTTCTACTCCTTACATTCTCAGTGCATATTCTCTATTATTTCAAGCACCAGACAATGAAAAACTGACAAAAGAAAATCAGTTTTTAAATGTCAGTTCAGATACATTGAAACAGTTCGTTATGTCTTGGACAGAGTGAGTCAGGACAATTCAATTCAATTCAATTCAATTTTATTTGTATAGCGCCAAATCATAATATACATTATCTGAAGGCACTTTACAGGGTAAGGTCAAGACCTTACTTTGTTACAGAAAAAAACCCAACAGTTCCCACAACGAGCAAGCGCTTGGCGACAGGGGGGAGGAAAAACTCCCTTTTAACAGGAAGAAACCCCCAACAGAACCGGGCTCAGGGTGGGCGGCCGTCTGCCTTGACCGGTTGGATTTAGGAGAAGATAGAAAGAGGGGGAGGGGGAGGAGAGGGGAGAGAAGAGAGAGAGAGAGAGACCAGGAACAGCTGTGTCGGTAATGGTGTTATCAATAATAATGACAGGTAACAGTGGTTAACAGTAAAGATGAGTAGTGGTGGATCTGGATCCTGCTGCTCCAGAGGCAGAGATACCTGCAGAATGTGGACAGAGAGAGGGAGAGAGAGGAGAAGCACAAACTACGGGAGAGAAAAAATACAAAGTTAATGGCATGAAGTCATCGAGAGAGAGAGGGGGAGAGAGACAGAAATAGAGAGAGAGCGCCCAGTGAATCATGGGAATCCCCCAGCAGTCTAGCTCTATAGCAGCATAGCTAAGGGATGGGTCAGGA
This sequence comes from Trachinotus anak, assembly GCF_046630095.1. Lineage (NCBI taxonomy): Eukaryota > Metazoa > Chordata > Actinopteri > Carangiformes > Carangidae > Trachinotus > Trachinotus anak. The sequence continues at coordinate 28,609,342 of NW_027273883.1, forward strand.
CATACCTGAGCCAGCCCTAACTATAAGCTTTACTAAACAGGACAGTTTTAAGCCTGATCTTTAAGGTAGAGAGGGTGTCTGCCTCCCGAACCCACACTGGGAGCTGGTTCCACAGGAGAGGAGCCTGATAGCTGAAGGCTCTGCCCCCCATTCTACTCTTACAAACTCTGGGAACCACAAGTTGACCTGCATTTAGAGAGCGAAGTGTCCTATTGGGAAAATAGGGAACTATAAGCTCTCCAAGGTACGATGGTGCCTGACCATTAATGGCTTTGTAGGTGAGGAGGAGGATTTTAAATTAGATTCTGGATTTTACAGGGAGCCAATGCAGAGAGGCTAACACAGGAGAGATGTGATCCCGTTTCCTAGTTCCTGTCAGTACTCATGCTGCCGCATTCTGGATCAATTGGAGGCTTTTTACTGAATTTTTGGGACATCCTGACAATAAAGAGTTACAGTAGTCCAGTCTTGAGGTAACAAATGCATGAACTAGTTTTTCAGCATCCTTTAGACATAGAATGGGTCTGATTTTAGCAATATTGTGCAGGTGGAAGAAGGCTGTCCTAGAGACTTGCTTTATATGTGAAGTAAAGGACAAGTCCTGGTCAAAAATGACACCAAGGTTTCTGACTGTAGCACTGGAGGCCAAGGTGATGTCATCCAGAGTCAATATATTATCACATAGTGTATCTCTGAGGTGTTTTGGGCCAATTACAATAACTTCAGTTTTGTCTGAATTTAAGAGTAAGAAATTACTGGTCATCCAGATTTTTATGTCCTTAAGACAGACCTGAAGCTTGGCTACCTGGTTAGTCTCACCTGGCTTCATGGATAAGTACAGCTGGGTGTCATCTGCGTAACAATGGAAATTCATCTGGTGCCTCCTAATAATGTTTCCCAGAGGGAGCATATATAGACTGAAGAGCATTGGTCCTAGCACCGAACCTTGTGGAACTCCATGACTGACTTTAGTGTTGATAGAAGAGTCATTATTAACATGAACAAACTGGAGTCTATCTGACAGATATGACTTAAACCAGCTTAGTGTGGTTCCTTTGATGCCGACCATATGTTCTAGTCTCTGTAATAAAATCTTATGATCGATGGTGTCAAATGCGGCACTAAGATCTAGTAGGACAAGTACAGAGACAAGTCCATTGTCTGAAGCTATGAGGAGATCATTGGTAACCTTAACCAGAGCTGTTTCTGTGCTATGATGGACTCTAAAACCTGACTGAAAATCTTCAAACAAACCATTCCTGTGCAAATAATCACATAACTGGTTTGCAACAACCTTCTCAAGGATTTTGGAAATAAAGGGGAGGTTGGATATAGGTCTATAATTGGCTAAAACATCAGGATCAAGAGTAGGCTTTTTTAGTAGAGGTTTAATTACTGCAACTTTAAAAGCCTGCGGTACATAACCAGTTGATAAAGATAAGTTAATCAGACTTAATATAGAGGTGGAAAGGAAAAACTTCTTTGAACAACCTTGTTGGAACGGGGTCAAGAAGACAAGTCGATGGTTTAGATGACGAAACTGTTGAAGTGAGCTCAGGGAGATGTACAGTCAAAATATAAGCCAGTTACAGTCGACTCTGAGGCTGCTGAACTGGACAGTACATCTGAGCCAGCTGTGGGGAGGAGATGGTGAATTTTTTCTCTAATGGAGACAATTTTATCTGTAAAGAAGCTCATAAAGTCATTACAGCTGAGGGCTAAAGGTATAGATGGGTCAACAGAGCTGTGGCTGTCTGTCAGCCTGGCTACAGTGCTGAACAGAAACCTGGGATTGTTCTTGTTTTCTTCTATCAATGATGAATAATAGGATGTTCTGGCTTTACGGAGGCTTTTTTTATACGCCAATAGGCTGTCTCTCCAAGCCTTTAGAGATTCATCCAGGTTAGTAGAACGCCACCTTCTTTCTAGTTTCCTTGAATTTTGCTTTAAAGCTCGTGTTTCTGAGTTGTACCATGGAGCTAGCCTTCTCTGACTCACCACCTTCTTCCTCAGAGGGGCCACAGTGTCTAGAGTTGCACGCAGTGAGGCTACAGTCCTGTCAACAAGATCATCAACCTGTGTTGATGTGAAGTTAAGAGAGCTGTTCCCTACTGCATTGATACATGGCAGTGGGCTAAGTACTGATGGGATCCTTTCTTTAAATTTGCTAATGGTATTGTCAGAGAGACACCTGCTGTAATAGATTTTTTCCCCAGATGCTGTGTAGTCCATGACTGAAAACTCAAATGTTAACAGAGAATGGTCAGATAAAAGAGGGCTTCTGGGAATGCTTTGCCAAGTATGTACTCATTACAGAGACATTCAGGTCATTCTTTCAGTGTGAATCAGTCAGGCAACAAGGGTATGCCCATATGCAGCTGGTATTTTCCCAATCTCGAACAAAGGACACACAGCAGTTTTGCAGAAAATGCATTGTTTCAGGACGCTTTTGAAGTTGCCAAGCAACTGGGGTCAGGCAAGAGGAATCACTAGCAGATGTGGCACCACACAAGTATGGATCACATGCAACCGCTTTTGTTATGTCGGGAGCAGGATTACAGATACTTTGGCCATGACCAAGTCTTTAGCTCTCTTATAAAAGGTCTGAAAGATCTAGAAGAAAATGGTTTGGTCATGTTTGATGGACAGGTGTACAGAGACATATGGAAAGCCATTTGAACATTTATTCCATATCCTTGATATCAGGCATCAGTTCCTTCAGCAGTTTGGTGGTCACACTAGTTAGACATTTTGTCCAACTAGTTGACCAAAAACTTGTATTAGTGACTCCTTTGCAGCATCTAGTGACACTTTTGTTGAACTAGTTCCACCACACTCCTTATTAGTTCAATTCAATTCAATTCAATTTTATTTGTATAGCGCCAAATCATAATATACATTATCTCAAGGCACTTTACAGGGTAAGGTCAAGACCTTACTTTAGTAATTAGTGAGGCCAGGAGCTGCGCTAGTTGCAGCAAAATCCAAACTAGTCAGCTTTTTTACAGACTAGTGGCCCATTTTGACTTCACTAGTGTTAAAATGTTTACTAGTTGACCTAGTGGAAACTCAAATCCTCACTAGTCACACTAGTTAAAGCCTTTTGACCTCACTAGTTAACTAGTGATGCTAAAAATGTTTACTGGTTGAACTAGTGACAGCCAAAATGCTCACTAGTCACACTAGTTGAAGTGTCTTTTGACTTTACTTGTTAACTAGTGAGGCAAAACATGTTACTAGTTGTACTAGTGAAAGCCAAAATGTGCACTAGTCACACGAGTTACACCAAACGCTAATGAGGAGGCGTGCAGAAACGGGAATTGAGGCTTCCTATCGGCTCTCCAATTCAAAATTAGAAATGTCAACGAATTAGGACTCAGGATATTGTCATTATCCCACCCACTCCATTTGCATGTTTACCACTAGTTAACATGTTGCCCTGAGGAACCGCAACTAGTAAACTAGTGGCTGCATGCTGCAGCTTACAAGTTAACTAGTCAAAGCAAAAATCTTCACAAGTTAACTAGCTAAGGACTATTTAGACTCTACTAGCAAAATAGTTTGGCTCAAAATGCTTACTAGTTAACTAGAAGAGTCCAAAATGTTCACTAGTTACACTAGTAGATGATGATTTGACGTAGTTAACTAGTGAGGTTCGAAAAGCGCCACTAATCAACTAATAGGAGCCACAATGTCCACTAGTCATACCTAACTAGTGAACTAGTGAAGATCAAAATGTTACTAGTGTAACTAGTAAGAGCCAAAATACCAGCTAGTTACACTTGTCTGGGTCTTTAAAAAAAAAAATTACTAGTTAACTAGTTACACATATTATCTTACTAGTTAACTAGTTAGGCCCCAAAGGATTCACTAGTTAACTAGTGAGATTTATCTTCTATCTCACTAGTTAACTAGTGGACAGCGTTTTATGTTACTAGTGAGACTGTACTGAACAAGACTTTGACCAAACATGTTGGACATTTTTTTCACATGTAAAGCATTTCCTTGAACTAAAAAAGCCTTGCTCAGCACTAGCGAGCAACTGTGCACAACTAGTGAGACATTTGTTTAACATGTTGGACTTTTTGTTGCGCTAGTTAACATGTTCGCCACACTAGTTGACATTTTCATCTTACTAGTTCGACAAAGCTGCTTACTAGTTAACATGTGCATGTCACTAGTTACCTAGTGAAGTGCAGCAACTGCCATACATGTTAACTAGTGAAATTTTATCACATCACTATGGAAAGCCATTTGAGCATTTATTCCATATCCTTGATATCAGGCATCAGTTTCCTTCACTAGTTCGGCCTTTGTCAGCACTAGTAGGACATTTGGCCACACTAGTTAGACATTTTGTCACACTAGTTGACCAAAAACTCCTACTAGTGACGCCTTTGCAGCAACTAGTGGTACTTTTGTCGAACTAGTTCCACTACATTCCTTACTAGTGATGCCAGGAGCTGCACTAGTAGCAGCAAAATCCAAACTAGTCAGCTTTTTTACAGACTAGTGGCCTTCTGGACCAAACTAGTAACACTCAAAGTCTTACTAGTTAACTAGTAAGCTGCAAAAGCTCCGACATGTAAACTAGTAGCAGCTATTCCCCTCACTAGTTTACTAGTAACCTACAATTTTTTGGCACTAGTTAACAAGTGAGAGCCAAAATCCTCACTAGTGTCACTAGTGAGGATTTTTACACCTTACTAGTTAACTAGTTTGGGTATCTTTTGACATTACTAGTTAACTAGTGAGGCCCAAAGATTCCACTAGTGACACTAGTATGAGACATTTTGACGTAACTAGTCAACTAGTGAGGTGTAAAATGTTTACTAGTTGAGCTAGTGGAAACTCAAATCCTCACTAGTCACACTAGTTAAAGCCTTTTGACCTCACTAGTTAACTAGTGATGCTAAAAATGTTTACTGGTTGAACTAGTGACAGCCAAAATGCTCACTAGTCACACTAGTTGCACTAAATGCTAATTTGGAGGCAGGAAAGGGTTATGAATGGAACCTTCCTATTGGTTCTCCAGCAAGAATTCCACCCAGGGGAACTTCTCCCTTTAAAGATGAGAAATTTGAAGTGTTATTGTAAGAGAAGAAGTGTTAGGAAATAACTTTTGTTATTTTTATTTCTCATGGCTAGTGTTCTTTTATAATATGTATTAATTTCACCAAAATCCTTCACCAGTTAAACTGGTTAAACTAGTTAAAACCTTTTTTGGTCTTACTAGTTGACTAGTAAGACTTACAGTGTCCACTAGGTGAACTACTGTGCTCACTAGTTGACCAGTTGGAGTGTCTTTGGACTTTACTAGTTAACTAGTGAGGCTACAAAAATGTACTAGTTGAACTAGTGAAAGTGAAAATGTTCACTAGTCACATTAGTTGAAATGTCTTTTGACTCTACTAGTTAACTAGTGAGGCGAAAGGTGTTACTAGTGGTACTAGTGAAAGCCAAAATGTGCACTAGTCACACTTGTCACACCAAATGCTAATGAGGAGGTGGGCAGATACATTAATTCAAGCTTCCTATTGGCTCTCCAGTTCAAAATAAAAAATGTTAACAAATCAGGACTCAGGATTTTGTCATTATCCCGCCCACTTCATTTGCATGTTTCATACTAGTTAACATGTTGCCCTGAGGAACCGCAACTAGTAAACTAGTGGCTACATACTGCAGCTTACATGTTAACTAGTTAAAGCAAAAATCTTCACAAGTTAACTAGCTAAGGACTATTTAGACTCTACTAGCAAACTGGTGTGGCTCAAAATGCTTACTAGTTAACTAGAAGAGTCCAAAATGCTCACTAGTTACACTTGTGAGGCTATTTTTGTCCTTACTAGTGTAACTAGTGACTAGTTTGTGTCACTAGTTATACTAGTGAGGGTGTTTTTGACCTTACTGGTGAACTAGTTCAGACAATATATCCACTAGTAACAATAGTTAAGGTCTATTGTTGTCTGCTAGAGCTACAAGTAGCACTAGTAGACAACAAAATAGCCTAACTAGTTCACTAGTTGCACAAAACCTTAATAAGGAGGTGGGAGCAGGGGTGTACAAAGAGGGTGACTTTTAAAATAGCTGGATGAGGTTTTGACCAATTATCTGCTCAGTTGTTTTCTCAAGTAATTTACAGAGGATCAAACGCAAACATGGCGGATGCCGTGCTGAGACGTATCAGGAGACGATGTACTGCTATTGAACGAGCATATAATCAAGGATCTGCAAGGATCTGAAGTTCATGTTATCGACATCTCCATTGCTAACATGAGAAGAGTTGAAGATAGCATTAGCGCTGAGGCTATGCGGGATATAATTCAGAGTCTCACAGATCTCAGGTCTGTTATCACTGCGCCCCCAGCTGCCAATGTGTTACGTGCTGGATTTCATGCACCCCATCGTTTACATTCAGGTAAGTTGGACAATCATATTATTTCAGTGTTCGTCAGGTGGACTTCTCTGATTTAGAAGAAAGAGATAAAAACATCCTTTCTCCAAAAGAGTGCATCGTGGTGTTTTGGCCCGGATTCTTTAGTTTTAAAAACAAGTGTGTAAGCAGCATGTTACTTCTGTAGCTGCTGCAGATGGAGCGGGTCTGATCCAATACAGTTTTATAAACTGAGACACGGATCAATCTGAATCACATGATTAAGGGCAGAGGAAGTTCTGATTCTTTTTTCAGTTTTTATACTTTGTCTCTAACTTTTAATTAATGAGATATTGGATCATTCGAAAAATTACTGAAGTGAAACAATGTTTAGAGGTAGGAAAAATGTGTTTGGTGGAACTGTTAATATCTCACAGACATCTGAACTGTGACCTGACTGCACACTGCTGTTTTGAAATATGTTATAAAGACAGAAAGTTTTGAAACCTCTGGTTTCATCTTTAACAATATGTTATACGTGCTGCATGTGTAGCTCGGCGAGTGAAATATATAATACTCAAGTAAAGAACAATAACCTAAAATTGTACTCAAGTACAGTTCTTACAGTAAATGTACTTTTCACTGGGTAGAGAAAGGTCGTATGGCAAACCAGCAGTTTTCTTTGTACGTACAGGCTTCATTAAATGTTTAATTAGCCTATTATTGTTATTGTTCATGCAATAATGTTCCTTAATTATTTTATTTCCATACTTTAGGAAGACGAGGGAGACCTGCACTTGACATCACAAGGGAGCAAATAGAGCTGCTCCTCACTCAAGGCTTCACGGTGAGAGCCATGGCAAGGATGCTGGGCTGTTCCTCCTCATACCTGCATAAAAAAATGAAGTCTTTTCAGATTTCGGCAAGGAAAAGATTCACTCCCATTTGTGATGCTAACCTAGAGGAGCATGTCAGGAGACTCCACAACCAATTTCCAAGATCAGGGTCAGAAGTAAGCATGCTACAAAAATATTCCCTTGTGGGTTTATGTATATCCATTTATGACAAACTTCATTGTAATTGTCTTGAATTATGAACTCCCTTCAAGATGATGAGGGCGTATCTGCATGCCAATGGGATTGTAGTGCCTAGAAGAGTTCGAGAGACCCTGAACCGCATAGATCCAGCTTCTGCGGCCCAGAGATGGAGCCAGACAGTGGCCAGGAGAACATACTATGTGCCATTTCCTAATAGCCTGTGGCACATAGATGGCAATATGCACCTTATTCGGTAATCAGGGTCAGCTTTCTTTGTATTTCTATGTACTGGCGGGAGTATTAGGGGGCCATATTGGATGAGTGGTGCAGACTCAAATGAACTGTGCGTGTGTTGGACTCCAGGTTGTTTTCCCATGATATAATTTATTCTAAATCAGACTGCTTCTTCATCCTCCTCTCACACCTCTCTAAAATGTTTTTATCCAAATTATTATTTGTTAATTATGAATCTGATGGAAATGTATTAGGCTTTTCTATTATGATTTCCATGTAATGAAGTAATCTATTATTCTACTTTATTTGACATGTTTTACAGGTGGGGGTTTGTGACACATGCTGGTATTGATGGGAACTCCAGACTCATAACTTACATTAACTGTAGCACAGACAACACAGCTTTGACAGTGCTGACTTATTTTGTTCAAGCCACCTGTCTGCACGGGTTGCCCTCCAGAGTCCGATCGGACCACGGAGGGGAGAACACTCTGGTTGCTCTTTTAATGAACCTTCTGCAGGGTCAAGGACATGCAAGGCACATTACAGGCCTGTCTGTACACAACCAAAGAATTGAACGTCTTTGGAGAGATGTTTTCACACAGGATGTGCACTACTTCTACAGGCTCTTCTATTCATTTGAAGATGAACAAATATTGAACCCTGAAGATAACACTCACAAAATGGCACTACAAATAGTGTATAAACCAGAAATCCAAAAACGACTGGATTTATTCAGATGTGCTTGGAACAAACATAAAATCAGATCGGCTAACAACCGTGCACCAACACAAATTTGGATGGCGGGCATGCTAGACAACAATGAGCAGGAGTCAGCCGCTCTCAACAATGTCTTTGGAGATGACCCTTACAGCCAAGAAAATCTGGAAGCTGGATTAGCGAGACATGGCATACAGCTCACCCAGTTACAAGCAAACAGTGAAGACCTCGAACGAGCAGTGATTGTGTCACAACCACTCAGTAACCTGAGCTCTGAACAACAGCAGCATCTTCAAAATGCAATGGATGGAACAACAGACTTAAAGGACCGGTATCTGGTGTGTGCCAGAGAGATTCAAAACATTTTTCAAACAACGTGATATACTGGATATGTTAACAACAGTGCATTATTGGAAAGTGTAAACAGACACACACAAATCTTCAGGCAGCACTAGGGGGAAACCGCATTCTGTCAACATGGTTTCTTTGGTTCAGACATTGCAAGCTGATGTTCTCATGGCACTGCTTCCGTTAGCCTACTTGACTGGGACTTAAACCAGAAACCAAAGCCCAAAGACTCTTTTGTGGCCTGGTAAAGCATCTGGTGCAGTTCATCCTCCTGCGTGATGCCTCTTGGCAGGTACAAGCACATCGTGCAGGTCGATGCATAAGGCAAACGGCGCTGGCCTGCTTCCTGTTCATAGAAGTCGATGCTTGGCTTTCTGGCAAAGCCCAGGGCAGGATCTTCATCTGCTCCAGTGATGAATATCAGAAGGTCTTCGAATCTTAGTTCAGTCACTTTGTCTGCCAGAAAAAAAATAAAAGTAACATTTACATTCATTTCTAAAATCAAATGACCAGCTCTTTAAGATCGGGGCTGTATCTATTTCACACCAGCCATTTATCAAAGATCAAAAGTATGTCAACATGACTCTGTACTCTATTGAGACAAAATGTTTATTTGATAACATAAAAATGTGGATGTGGCTTTGTAATAGCTTTGATACAGAAGAGGGTTAGGGCAACATGTGGAATAAAAAAAATATTTCTTTATTCATATTTTCACATGTGGCCCTGATCCTCCTCTGTACTTTGACCACACTGGTGTAAGATATTTTGAATTTTCCCATATTGGTAAAACATCACACATTGAGTAATCGTCTTCTGTCACGGCATATTTAAAGTGAACATTTTGTTTGTGGAATGAGTAACTTAATTATTCAGACATTTTAATTTTTCCTGAAGGCATAAAATGTACCTTCAATCATGTTTAGAACCATCTCCCAGCTGTAGATGGTGTCCTCCTCTGCCTCGCGGTGGTTGGTTCCTCTGCGGCTGTAACTGTAAGTGAAGAGGGCCTTGAAGGCTGCCTTTGACAGAGGTTCATGCATGTTGGTGAACAAAGGCAGGAAGGCAATCCAGTTCTGCTTCACCAGGTCCCACAGTTTCCCAAAAGCATTCATTCCATCTGTGAACTGGTGTATCATCCTGGCCGTCCTGTAGACCAGCACAGATGAAACATGTACATCTCATTATCAAGAAGAAGTTTAGATTCATTGATCTAAATTTAATTACTTGTTTATGTAAAGACTAAATAACTGAATTACAAATTATAATCACCATGTAATAAGTTACTATGACTGTATGAAATCACTGGCTCTAAATTATATGTTTACAACAGTTTGATTTTCCACTATTGGGACAGAAAGGGAAGAGGAACCCCAGACAAGTAGATCTGTCTGTACTTTGTAACAAGAAACAAATGCTCTACTGATTCAACTGATCCTCAGCTGGCAGCTTCCTTTTCTGTCCTGGTAATTCTAACATGCTCATTATTGTTTCATTGATTTGGTGTTACACTGGTGAATAACAGTATCAACCTTTATCCCAACAAAAATACAGAAACATTTCTCAGTCACTCCAAACTTTGAATTGTTAGCATGTGAGAAAACTGAATCTAAAAGTATTTGTACAAAATATAACAATTCCCAAACATAGGTTCAGTTTGATATATTCTATATGAACATTACAGTTTTCAAGCTAGTGATGTTTTAGTAATGTATCATACAGTAATGTTTTCATATTGATAGTGTTTTGTAGTAGTTACCACTGTAAATCTTATTCCAGTTGTGTATGTGTTTACCTGAGAAAGATGTAGTGCTTCACCACATATGCATAGATTTTTGGTATGTCTTCAACTGTGGCACTAAATACACCTGGGACACCACACTCAGCAATCCAGTCGCTGGAGTGCAGTCAGGTCCCCTGTGGTCCTGCACTGTAGGATCTTAGAAAGAGGTGTGAGTGAGAAAAATGTCGCTATAACTTTTTTGTTTGTTTCTAATCACAATAAATATGAACATGATAATTATAAAGCACCCTTTTGACTTTGTTCTGTACGTCTGGGTCAGGCAGCACATGCCAGTCAAACTGCTCCAGTTGAGGCTCCTGGCCACACATTAGCTGGAAGAGGCTGGGATCCAGGGCTCTGATACATGGACCTCCGTGTGCAACGGACCAAGCGATGAGGTTGCCGCCCTTGAAATATTTACGCTGGTCTAATGCTGCTTGGTTGTAACTAAGAAAGACCTGGCCAGCCTTTCCCTCAAAGATGCAAAGAGAGGTCTGCACCTCTATCATCAGGAGTCTGAAATAAATCCAAAGGAAACAGAAATGCAAAAATGATTAGTACTGTGAAATTCATCTGAAAACATGAACGCGTTTGTTATAAAACTTTCAACAAATTACTTGAGGTATTCAGACCTGAAAAACTCTCGTTGTGGTCCCCCCATATCATCTGCTTCTTCTCCTACAAACTCAATGTGTGGTGTGTGGGTCCAAGAGAAAGTGACTCTGGAAAGTGCTTTAATGGCACTCTCAAGGAGCTTTTTCCTCCTGACACAAATCGTGGATACCATGCCATCAGACAGGTGATCTTCTTGAAAAGTTCCCAAAATGATGGCAAGATCCATTTCTTCCTAAAGAGTAAAGTCAAATTTATGAAGTAAATCAAAAAGAGTCAGCCACCTTGTGGGGCTGCTGGTCTTACATCCCTCTAAAAATAGTGACAACATATATATATATATATATATATATATATATATATTTTCTCATTTTGAGAAACGCACAATTAGCAACATTTTTGACAAAAAATAGTCTCCCAGGTTTTTGTAGTGAAAATAAATAATTTCCACCGGTGGAGGACTGTCACTTTCCAAAGCAAGTGCAGTAATGTCATCATGTTCCTCATCCTCAGAATCATCAATGACAAAGTCATTGACAGATGACCTAAAAAAGATTTAAGAACCATTTATTTTTTGTGTCATTATTAAATATTCCAGCCTCTCAGAAACTCATTCAAACTCTTTTGATGCAGGTTTTATTGAACAATACTGGTGTTGTAGTGGGTTTACTCTGCTATATTCTGATATGATTCTCTGTAAAAATACATGTAACAGATGAGTACTAACAGTTCAAGTGTAAAAATCAGTGTCATACATGGTTCCTATTTGTGAGCGTATAAAATACCTGCTTTGTGGTTCCACACGTGTCCATCTGTAAAAGACCTTGAAAGTACAAATGTTGCATGAAATAATAAATGTATCTATATTTTCAAAATAATACTCAAGAGTACATATTCCAAAAACACTGAACTGTAATCATGTAAAGATTTACCTCTGGGGTCCCAGCATTCAGCCACTGTGCAGGATCCAAACTTGCCTCCTGTTGATTGACCAGAGTTACATTTCAGTCTGTCTTAATGAGATTATCTTCGAAAATTGAAAGGATGACTTTTTAACCAGGATTATTTAACATTAACATTACTCTTTACTTCAGCTTCAGTATGAACTATCAAAAGTGCATGCAAATTGTAGCATTTTTTAACAATAACTCATAAGTGACAGGTTCAAGTCTGTCCTTGGTGAGCTTCCATCCATGTCCATCGTTGAGGAGAGGGACATGGCATCAAGGGAAGGGGACTGGGAACCTACTTGAGAATTACTGTTAGATGTGGCCAACGGCACATTCATACTGGCAGGTACTGTAGCAGCAGTGGGTGTGACTGTAGGCACGGGGCGGGTGACTGGATGAGCAGGGGGGGTGACCTGGGAGACAGCAGGTGAGGCCGGAGGTCTAATGGGTGATGGTGAGGGGGTTGGGGAAGGACCTACATAAATGGCTGGTGGAGCAGAGGCTGAAGCTGCAGATCTGACGGCTGTCGATGAAGCAGTGGATGTGGTGATGACTTGTGTGGATGATGAAGTAGCAGGGAGAGACTGTGAAACTGTCTCAGGTCCATTTGGTGGAGATGGTTCTGGTAGGGTATGAGTGTTCTCAGGTTCTGAGATCTTGAAAGACAAAACAAAATGCCTGATTATTGACAGTTATCACTATGCTAATCTTCAAGAGGAGTCTTGACCCCAAACAACTAAAACTCACCTCTAATGGCAGTGTAATATTAGTCTGGGGAATAATATAGACCCTGCTTCTGCCAACTGCTGTCCTCAGGTCCTTGGGTGTATTTGCCTGAATTTTGGTCAGAACCCTGGACTTATCAGCTCTGGCAAGATTAAATCCAATCACATTTAGGCTAACTGTGGGAAAGCTTTGATTTTGATTGTTGAACTCTGGAAGAGTCCAAGAAAGTTGTGCATAACTTCTAGGTGACACTGCTCCTTGCAAATCATGACTCGGGATGCCTGGAAAATAAACAAAAACATTTTGTCACTGTCATATCAATATACTAACTTAATTATTTATTTCATCTTACTAGCTACTGATTTAGATTCAAAGCCTCATTGCGTCTGTATAGGCCAGTAACAACATGCTCTACTGTATTGGTTATGTTTTCAGGCCATGATGTCGATATTTGTGTAATGTGCAAACAAGCTACCTCATGGCAAACACTGATTATTGGACTTTTAGGGTGTTTGCTTGACCAAAACCTGTCAGGACAATTCCTGCCCTGTCATGAATAAGACGCAGCAAATAAACGGCATTTAAAGACACCACGCTGCAATCAATATTTAATGTGTGTAGGCTGATGTAAAATGAAGTAAATATAAGTGCATTTTGATGCAGATTTGTCTTGCTGCCAAAAGTGGAGGACAACGATTGTCTTTAACTGTTTACCACACCAACCATACAGATTTAAATAAAGCTCCAAATCAACAGTAATGTTGATGAGTGAGCATTGTCTGGATGAATAAATAAAATAAAATGAAAGTTCATGGTCACATTAAAAACCAGTACAATGTGTACATTACCTAAGCCTATCCTGGTTAGTTTACAGCATTCTGCATGTGGTGGAAGGACAACTTGATCCGCATTTGGCAACAGGAAGAGCCTCACTCTCCAAACACCAGCTGTCCTGTTTTCAGGTTCTTGTGTTTCTATGCAAAAATATAATGTGGCCCATAATTTACTGAAATACAGCTGTGGCAGTAGCCCAGTTAGGACTTTTAACTTCACTGTCTCTTCACTGAGCACAGTTTGGCCAGGAAGGCGCAGCACAGACAATAGTGGAGTATCTGTCTTTAATAACTGCTGAAATCTTGACAGACAACATGTGAAGCTGCTCAAACACAGTAATGATAAAGGTATCATATTCATTATCTGAGGGGAGCTAACCCAAAACTTAGAATCACTCATATATTACTGCATAAAATCATTTCTTAACCAAACAATCCTGTATAAATAATGTCATGATAATATCTGGTTAGCATTCTTCCAGTAATGTTTATCTGTACCTATCCTGTGGACTGAGATTTCTGCTACTCTCAGCAGGCTACACAGCTAACAGCTACAGCTAACAGCTACACCTAGCTAAGTGTTCTGGCTTAGATATGAAGTGATAACACACACATGGTGAATCAGAAAGCCACCGGTGAAATCTACAGTGGAACCGACGAATCTGGCATTAACTCAGTAAACCCAAACTTTAATGCTGAAGCTCGATGAGGAAGGCCAGGTGACCCTTACCTGTCATTCGACCTGCTCTTCTTCGCCTCCGAAACGTGTTTCTTGTGGCTCTCAGGATGTTGTTTTCATCTCTCTGCGATGACAGTTCCCGCCTTGCAACATCGAGCGCGTTCCACACGCGACTAATAACATTATCAAAACCACTTTCTGTGGCAGCTTCATCTGAAGTCCGGCTCATGGCGCCAGGAGCTGACAGCAACCACCGCTAACGTTACTGCGAAGTCTGCTGCCACCTGCTGGTTGTTCTGCACCGTGTGATGCGCTTAAAGCCACCGTGGTGCAGTATTTACGACTGTACTGTGATATGGATCCATCCGAATAAGGGAGTCCAGATTACAGATTAAGTGCTGCAGGTCCCAGGTCCTTATATTTCTCACCATAAAGCAGGAAGACAGATTCTGTCTCTATATATAGAACACACATGTATAATTTATTAAATAAAATAAACAAGTACATTAGGAACGTGTTTTGTGTGTGAGAGTGTGTGCATCATTGTGTTACAGGTCTACAAAAGTAATCTGACCATGCAATAAATAAATGAAAAGGCAGAGTGTGAAGACATACTAGTTAACATGTATGGCAGTTGCTGCTAGTGAGGTAAAAGAACAATGTCACTAGTTGACTAGTGAATCTTTTTGGACCTAACTAGTTAGCTAGTACGTGAATATGTGTAACTAGCTAACTAGTAGTCCAAAAAGACCCAAACTAGTGTAACAAGTTGGCTTTTTGGCTCTTACTAGTTACACTAGTAACATTTTGATCGTCACTAATTCACTAGTTAGGCCAAAACAAGCCACACTAGTATGACTAGTGGACATTCTGGCCCTTACTAGTTGATTAGTGGCGCCTTTTGAACCTAGTTCAAAACTAGTAAGTTAACTAGTAAGGTCAAATCATCATCTACTAGTGTAACTAGTGAGCAAACAAATGAAGTAGACAGGTCAAGGATTTTGATTGGTCAATGTTTAAAGTGCTGGAAAGCCCTAAAGTGCCAGTTCTGGATACTACGACTTTTAGCAGCAGTTAATGCAGGAGATGTGTGAACTAGTTTTATTTTGTTTTATTATGAAATGCAATTAATTGAATGTTTTGGTAGATTAAATGTACAAAGACGCAATGTACAGATGAAAACTAAAGGGAACGTAACGGAATCTTTTTATGTATTATATGTAAAAATCTTTCATTTTTACAAATATTATTTTATTACTATTATTAGATTTTATATTCTTGTAATATTAAATACAAAATATAAATTATATCAGCATATGTAGGAAATAAAAGAATGAAAAATATAACAATAACTAATACTGACATACTGGTAAATCAATTTAGCCTATTACCACAATGTGATATATTAATCAGAATCAGAATCAGAATCAGAATCAGTTTTATTGCCAAGTATGTTTTCACATACAAGGAATTTTTTCTGGTGATTGGTGCAATTGCACCAATCACCAATCTGAAAACTGATTCTGATTCTGATTCTGAATTGATCAGCAACAGTGGGGCTCTCTAGCCTTGTTGATGAGGCTAATAGCAGATGGGAAGAAGCTATTTTTGTGGCGAGAGGTCTTGGTCCTGAAGGACCGCAGCCTCCTGCCAGAGGGGAGTGTCTCAAAGAGTTTGTGTCCAGGGTGGGAGGAGTCAGCTACAATCTTCCCTGCACGCCTCAGAGTCCTTGAGGCGTACAGGTCCTGGAGGGACGGAAGATTGCAGCCAATCACCTTCTCAGCAGAGTGGATGATACGCTGCAGTCTGTTATTGTCCCTCTCCGTGGCAGCAGCGTACCAGATGGTGATGGAGGAGGTGAGGATGGACTCAATGATGGAGGTGTAGAAGTTCACCATCATAGTCCTTGGCAGGTTGAACTTCTTCAATTGCCTCAGGAAATACATCCTCTGCTGAGCTTTTTTGATGAGGGAGCTGATGTTTAGCTCCCATTTGAGATCCTCTGTGATGGTGGTTCCCAAGAAGCGAAAATGCTCCACGGTAGCCACGGAGTCACACAGGGAGATGGGGGTGGGTGGGGCTGGGCTCTTCCTGAAGTCCACTATCATTTCCACTGTCTTCAGAGCGTTTAGCTCTAGGTTGTTCTGCCTGCACCAGGTCACCAGACGCTCAGTCTCCCATCTGTAGGCAGACTCATCGCCATCAGAGATGAGTCCAATGAGAGTGGTGTCGTCTGCAAACTTCAGGAGCTTGACAGACTGATGGCTGGAGGTGCAGGTGTTGGTGTACAGGGAGAAGAGCAGAGGAGAAAGAACGCAGCCTTGCGGGGATCCAGTGCTGATGGTCTGGGAGTCAGACACGTGCTTTCCTAGCTTCACGTGCTGCCTCCTGTCAGACAGGAAGTCGGTGATCCACCTGCAGGTGGAGTCAGGCACGCTCAGCTGGGAGAGCTTGTCCTGCAGCAGAGCCGGGATGATGGTGTTGAAGGCAGAGCTGAAGTCCACAAACAGGATCCTGGCATAGGTCCCTGAGGAGTCCAGGTGCTGGAGGATGAAGTGGAGAGCCATGTTGACGGCGTCGTCTACAGACCTGTTGGCTCTGTAGGCGAACTGCAGGGGGTCCAGGAGTGGGTCAGTGATGGATTTGAGATGGGACAGGACAAGGCGCTCAAATGATTTCATGACCACAGAGGTCAGGGCAATGGGTCTGTAGTCATTTAGTCCTGTGGGCCTTGGTTTTTTGGGGACAGGGATGATGGTGGAGGATTTTAAGCAGGCTGGCACGTGGCAGGTCTCCAGTGAGGTGTTGAAGATGTCCGTGAACACTGGAGACAGCTCAGTGCTTCAGGGATGATGGAGAGACAGAGTCAGGACCGGCTGCTTTGCGGGGGTTCTGCTTCTTAAAAAGCCTGTTGACATCTCTCTCCAGAATAGAGAGAGACGTTCCTTTGGTAGGGGAGGAGGAGGGGGGTTCTGATGTGGAAGTTAGTGTCAGGCTTGTCCCACTGTCTTTCAAAGCGGCAGTAGAACTCATTCAGATCGTTGGCCAGACGGAAGTCATTAATGGAGTGGGGGGGTTTAGGTTTGTAGTTAGTGATCTGTCTGAGCCCTTTCCAGACAGAAGCAGAGTCATTGGCTGAGAACTGGAGCTGAAGTTTCTCAGAGTACAGTCGTTTAGCTTCTCTCACCGCTTTGCTAAACCTGTACTTGGACTCTTTAAACTTGTCCCTGTCCCCACTCCTGAAAGCTTCCTCCTTTTGCCTCCTGAGCTGACTGAGCTTAGCTGTGAACCAGGGTTTGTCATTGTTATAACTCACCCTGGTGCGTGATGGGATACAGCAGTCCTCACAGAAGCTGATGTATGACGTCACAGCCTCTGTGAACTCATCCAGACTGTTGGAAGCAGTCCTGAACACCTCCCAGTCAGTGCAGTCCAAACATGCCCGCAGATCCTCTATGGCTTCACTGCTCCACTGCTTTGATGTCTTCGCAACAGGTTTACACAGTTTTAGTTTCTGCCTGTATGTGGGAATCAGGTGGACCATCACATGGTCAGAGTGGCCCAGTGCAGCCCGGGGGACGGCGTGATAAGCACCACTGATTGTGGTGTAACAGTGGTCCAGAGTGTTCCCCTCTCTGGTCGGGCAATTAACAAACTGTCTGTATTTGGGCAGTTCTTGACTGAGGTCACCTTTGTTAAAGTCACCAAGGACAATAACTACGGAGTCCGGGTTGGTCCGCTCCACACACAGTATCTGGTCTGCGAGCGCCCGCTGTGCCTCCTGCACGTTTGCCTGTGGTGGGATGTAAACACCGACCAGGATGATTGAGGTGAACTCACGGGGGGAGTAGAAGGGCCTGCAGTTTATGATGAAAGTCTCCAGGTCAGGAGAACAGTGCTGCAGGATCACTGTCACGTCTTTGCACCAGCCACTGTTTGCATAAAAGCAGATTCCTCCACCTTTGGTTTTGCCGGACAGCTCTGTGTCGCGATCCGCTCTGAAGAGCTGGAAGCCGGCCAGCTCCAGCGCAGAGTTCGGAATCGATCCACACAGCCACGTCTCCGTGAAGCACAGGACGGAAGATGAGGAAAAGTCTCTGTTCTTCTGCACCAGTAGCTGAAGTTCATCCAGTTTGTTGGGCAGTGAACGCACGTTGGAGAGAAAGATACCTGGGAGAGGTGTGCGGAGTGCGCGCCGGCGGAGACGAGCAAGCGCACCGGCACGTTTTCCTCTCCTCCGGCGTTTCACTGCGAGAGCAACGGTCAGTGCACCTCTGACCAAAATGTCCAATAATCCCACAGATGAGTCGAGAAAAGTAGGAAAAAAATCCACTGGAGTTGTTTCTCTGATATTAATGAGCTCTTCTCTGGTGAAAGAGCTCCGGAAACCAAAGCAGAAAACTGGATTTATAAAGAAAATAAGGCAAAAAAATGCGCACCAAAACACCGAGGCAGCCATCCGCGGCGCCATGGCAACAGAATTTACAGAATTTTAATTTAATTTATTTAATGAGAGAGAGAGTACCTTTCACATAAATACTGCACTACAGTGGGTTTAAGTCATGGATGTATTATAAGACCTGGATACGGCGTCGCCGCTCAGCCTTTCAGCCAATTTCTTCCAGTGGCCACTCGTGGTATTGCAGCGAAAAATCCCCCTGCGGCCCAAAAAGCATTTTTCCCATAGACCACAATAGTAAAAGAGAGGCCCGTAAAACTTTTAACAGGACACCTCCAGCTGTGCACACAGCCGAATATCAATCTTTCTATTCTACATTTTTAAGCCATGGGGTTTTAATCTTTGTAAAAGTTTTTCAAAGCTCAGAAAAAGCCCAGAAAAGTATTTTTTCTCTGAGTGACGTCACCACGTTGTACGTGCACTCTATCCGCGGTCGTGCTGTGTCTGGTTGCTAGGTTACTGCTAGCGTCGTCAGGATGAGAACAAGTTAGTATTAAAAGTGAATAAACGGCACAAAGGCGAGTTTTCTTCTACACACATCAAGGTTCATTGAGTTTGTGATTTTTTTGTCGCATTTATTCGTCACTTCTTACACTTTTTTTCAGGAATGTAATTGTTTTTTAATCGATATATTCGCCGCATAACTGGATTCACTAAGACGCCGATATCATTTTTCACAACTTCCTCCGTAACAGTTTTCTTCAGGTATTTTAATTTAAGTCATTGATCTTCTATGTGATAGTTTCTGTGATCTGTGTGCCAGCAGTGTCTCATCCTGACTGCAGTTCACCAGCCTGTCATCCACTCACCAGTGGCGCAAAAAGTGGGTATACACTATATGCGGCGCATAGGGGCGCCGCGCTTGAGGGGGCGCCCAAGCGATGGGGGAAAATATTTTGAGTCGGCATTTTCTGTATTTAACAGCTGTTTGTGCATGTGTAAATGATATGATCAATAACAGAGAGGCATGTCACTAGTTAGGCGCCCCTCCGCTCCCTCTCCTCCCCTCCTCTCGCCCCCTCCCACACACACACACACACTAGACGTTCCAGTGCGCGCCCCCTCGAGCACGCGCTGGAGCGCGGTTTTTTTTTCTTTTTCATTTCGCATAGGGGCGCCGCATATAGTGTATACCCACTTTTTGCGCCACTGGTGAGTGGATGACAGGCTGGTGTACTGCAGTCAGGATGAGACACTGCTGGCACACAGATCACAGAAACTATCACATAGAAGCTCAATGACTTAATGACTTTTATTCTGTTGCCATGGCGCCGCGGATGGCTGCCTCGGTGTTTTGGTGCGCATTTTTTTGCCTTATTTTCTTTATAAATCCAGTTTTCTGCTTTGGTTTCCGGAGCTCTTTCACCAGAGAAGAGCTCATTAATATCAGAGAAACAACTCCAGTGGATTTTTTTCCTACTTTTCTCGACTCATCTGTGGGATTATTGGACATTTTGGTCAGAGGTGCACTGACCGTTGCTCTCGCAGTGAAACGCCGGAGGAGAGGAAAACGTGCCGGTGCGCTTGCGCGTCTCCGCCGGCGCGCACTCCGCACACCTCTCCCAGGTATCTTTCTCTCCAACGTGCGTTCACTGCCCAACAAACTGGATGAACTTCAGCTACTGGTGCAGAAGAACAGAGACTTTTCCTCATCTTCCGTCCTGTGCTTCACGGAGACGTGGCTGTGTGGATCGATTCCGAACTCTGCGCTGGAGCTGGCCGGCTTCCAGCTCTTCAGAGCGGATCGCGACACAGAGCTGTCCGGCAAAACCAAAGTTGGAGGAATCTGCTTTTATGCAAACAGTGGCTGGTGCAAAGACGTGACAGTGATCCTGCAGCACTGTTCTCCTGACCTGGAGACTTTCATCATAAACTGCAGGCCCTTCTACTCCCCCCGTGAGTTCACCTCAATCATCCTGGTCGGTGTTTACATCCCACCACAGGCCAACGTGCAGGAGGCACAGCGGGCGCTCGCCGACCAGATACTGTGTGTGGAGCGGACCAACCCGGACTCCGTAGTTATTGTCCTTGGTGACTTTAACAAAGGTGACCTCAGTCATGAACTGCCCAAATACAGACAGTTTGTTAATTGCCCGACCAGAGAGGGGAACACTCTGGACCACTGTTACACCACAATCAGTGGTGCTTATCACGCCGTCCCCCGGGCTGCACTGGGCCACTCTGACCATGTCATGGTCCACCTGATTCCCTGCACCTCCAGCCATCAGTCTGTCAAGCTCCTGAAGTTTGCAGACGACACCACTCTCATTGGACTCATCTCTGATGGCGATGAGTCTGCCTACAGGTGGGAGACTGACCGTCTGGTGACCTGGTGCAGGCAGAACAACCTAGAGCTAAACGCTCTGAAGACAGTGGAAATGATAGTGGACTTCAGGAAGAGCCCAGCCCCACCCACCCCCATCACCCTGTGTGACTCCCCCGTGGCTACCGTGGAGCATTTTCGCTTCTTGGGAACCACCATCACACAGGATCTCAAATGGGAGCTAAACATCAGCTCCCTCATCAAAAAAGCTCAGCAGAGGATGTATTTCCTGAGGCAATTGAAGAAGTTCAACCTGCCAAGGACTATGATGGTGAACTTCTACACCTCCATCATTGAGTCCATCCTCACCTCCTCCATCACCATCTGGTACGCTGCTGCCACGGAGAGGGACAATAACAGACTGCAGCGTATCATCCACTCTGCTGAGAAGGTGATTGGCTGCAATCTTCCGTCCCTCCAGGACCTGTACGCCTCAAGGACTCTGAGGCGTGCAGGGAAGATTGTAGCTGACTCCTCCCACCCTGGACACAAACTCTTTGAGACACTCCCCTCTGGCAGGAGGCTGCGGTCCTTCAGGACCAAAACCTCTCGCCACAAAAATAGCTTCTTCCCATCTGCTATTAGCCTCATCAACAAGGCTAGAGAGCCCCACTGTTGCTGATCAATTGCACCAATCACCAGAAAAAATTCCTTGTATGTGAAAACATACTTGGCAATAAAACTGATTCTGATTCTGATTCTGATTCTTAAATTAAAATACCTGAAGAAAACTGTTACGGAGGAAGTTGTGAAAAATGATATCGGCGTCTTAGTGAATCCAGTTATGCCTGTATTAGTCTGTTAAACATCAAGTCCGCTAGCAGAGCACTCGTGAACGCGCAGCGCCAGATCGCGAACGTTTTTCGCTCGTTCTCATTCCCCAAAGGGATGATGGGAGTGACACTACTGCGCAGTCTCTATGGGCCGCGTAACGCGGAAGTAACCCGGAAGCCAGAAACTTTTTCGGCGTATGCACCATGGATGGATAAGACCTGGATACGGCGCCACCGCTCAGCCTTACAGCCCATTTTTTCCAGTGGCCACTCGTGGTATTGCAGCGAAAAATCCCCCTGCGGCCCAAAAAGCATTTTTCCCATAGAGCGCAATAGTAAAATAAAGGCCTGTAAAACTTTTAACAGGACACCTCCAGCTGTGCACACAGCGCAATATCAATCTTTCTATTCTACATTTTTAATCCATGTGGTTTTAATCTTTGTAAAAGTTTTTCAAAGCTCAAAAAAAAGCCCAGAAAAGTATTTTTTCTCTGAGTGATGTCACCACTGTGTACGTGCACTCTATCCGCGGTCGTGCTGTGTCTCGGGAACGAGCATGGTTGCTAGGTTACTGACAAGTTAGTGTGAAAAGTGAATCAACGGCACAAAGGAGAGTTTTCTTCTACACAAACCAAGTTCATTCATTTTGTGATTTTTTTTTGTCGCATTTATTCGTCACTTTTTACACTTTTTTTCAGGAATGTAATTGTTTTTAATCGATATATTCGCTGGATTTAACTGCGTAACTGGATTCACTAAGACGCCGATATGATTTTTCATAACTTCCTCCGTCACAGTTTCTTCAGGTATTTTAATTTAAGTCATTGAGATTCTGTGTGATAGTTTCTGTGATGTGTGAGCAGCAGTGTCTCATCCTGACTGCAGGTCACCAGCCTGCCATCCGCTCACAACAACCGCCTTATTATTTTATAGATTAATGACCTTCACTGTGTCAGCGGGTTAAACTATAACTGAGTCCGGCCTGGATGCAGCGTCCTCTGGGTCAGCAGCGGTGGCCTGAGCCGCTGCAGCCCGCTGCCCCTCTCTGTCCCTGAGGGGAAGAACCGTCCTGGACGTCCTCATCATCGTCTCTCTAACTCCCCACGTCCTCAGTGTGTGCTCAGTGTACAGTTTGCTAAATGTTCAGTGGCATTCATCATTTAAATTAAATCTTTATAAAAAATCATTTTGATATATTTTTCATTTTCAAATCAAATATCTGTGAAACAGAACAGTGAAAAATAGAAAGAGCAATGACGGGACATAAAGCTTCACTACAGCCCTGCAGTTTTTTTTTAAAGCAGGCATGCCGTATAAATCTGCTTCTCAATGACAGAAAGTAAACGTAATAACTTTATCTGATGAGTTGTAGTTATCTGTCACATGCAGCATCAATATCTTAAAAATGCCTAAAAGACAATTTAAATGTAATATTTCTGCCTGGTTATGATTTTTTAAAATGTTGATTCCAATGTGACTTTCGGCTCTGAAGCTTCAGACTGAATGTTGTTGCCGGTTTAATCCGTGTTTAAAGCCCCGGGCCGGTCCTGTATCAGTCTGTTAAACATCAGTCCGCCAGCAGAGCACTCGTGAACGCGCAGCGCCAGATCGAGAACATTTTTGCTCGTTCTCATTGCCCGAAGGCACGATGGGAGTGACACTACTGCGCAGTCTCTATGGGCCGCATAACGCGGAAGTAACCCGGAAGCCAGAAACTTTTTCGGCGTATGCGCCAGGCGAGCAACTCGTATTGAACTGAATGGACGCCATTTTTAGATCCGTCATCCAGGTCTGATAATACATCCATGGTATGCACCAGGCGAGCAACTCGTATTGAACTGAATGGGCGCCATTTTTAGATCCCTCATCCAGGTCTTATAATACAGCCATGCTTTAAGTGCATCACATGGTCCAGAACAACCAGGAGGTGGCAGCAAACTTCGTTAGTGGTGTTTGCTGTCAGCTCCTGGTGCCATGAGCCGGACTTCAGATGAAGCTGCCACAGAAAGTGGTTTTCTTATTAATCGCGTGTGGAACGCGCTTGATGTTGCAAGCTGGGAACTGGTATGGCAGAGAGATGAAGACAACATTCTGAGAGCCAGAAGAAACACATTTGGGAGGCAAAGAAGAGCAGGTCGAATGACAGGTAAAGCTTACCTGGCCTTTCTCATTGAGCTTTAGCATTAAAGTTTGGGTTTACTGAGTTTAATGCCAGATTCGTCGGTTCCACTGTAGATTTCACCGGTGGCTTTCTGATTCACCATGTGTGTGTTAACACTTCATGTCTAAGCCGGAACATTTAGCTAGGTGTAGCTGTTAGCTGTGTAGCCTGCTGAGAGTAGCAGAAATCTCAGTCCACAGGATAGGTACAGATAAACATTACTGAAAGAA
This sequence comes from Trachinotus anak, assembly GCF_046630095.1. Classification (NCBI taxonomy): domain Eukaryota; kingdom Metazoa; phylum Chordata; class Actinopteri; order Carangiformes; family Carangidae; genus Trachinotus; species Trachinotus anak. The sequence goes on from NW_027273883.1 coordinate 28,633,583, forward strand.
TACTAACCACATATTATCATGACGTTATTGATACAGGATTGTTTTGTTAAGAAATTATTTTATGCAGTATTGTATCATTGATTCTATGTAAATCAATAAATAATAAATAAGATACCTTTATCATTACTGTGTTTGAGCAGCTTCACATGTTGTCTGTCAAGATTTCAGCAGTTATTAGAGACTTGCTTTCCTGGCCTATTGTGCTCAGTGAGACAGCGAAAATTTAAAAGGCACTTGACTTATGCACTTTGTGTTTTTATGAGAGAACATATTAAATTTTTACAGTCTTTCAGCAGGCCAGTCAGTTATAAGCCTGTACATTATTATGTAATGTACACATGAGTAGGGTCAAGTTAAACATTTTATTTTGAATTTTAATTTATATTGTGCATTGTTGTAATGTCAGTGCTAAATAAATATTTTCATACTTTTGTAATTGATTTATTGCAATGCCTTGATTTTAGTGAGGTTAGTACACATCGTAGCCAAAAATGCTATGGTTCTAATAATTGACATAATCATTTCTTTCGGTGTTTCTGTTTTCGGTTTTCGGCCTTGGTTTCCTCATTTTTCGTTTTTGGTTTCGGCCAAGAATTTTCATTTCGGTGCATCCCTACTGTATTGGTTTTTAATGTGAGCATGAACTTGGAAGTTATATTTAATTATACAGACAATGCTCACTTATCAACATTACTGTTGATTTGTAGTAAACCTTTAAATCTGTATGGTTGGTGTGGTAAACAGTAAAAGACAATTGTTGTCCTCTACCTTTGGCAGCAAGAGAACTCTGCATCAAAATGCACTTCTATTTACTTCATTTTACATCAGCCTATATACATTAAATATTGATTGTAGCATGGTGTCTTTAAATGCCATTTATTTGCTGCGTCTTATTCATAACAGGGCAGGGTAATCCCAGGGTCCCGTGATTTCATTCTAATCCTTTATTTTCCACATGAGCAGGAATTGTCCTGACAGGTTTTGGTCAAGCAAACACCCTAAAAGTCCAATAATCAGTGTTTATCATGAGGTAGTTTGTTTGCACATCACACAAATATTGACATCATGGCCTGAAAACATAAACAATACAGTAAAGCATGTTGTTAGTGGCCTATACACACAAAATAGGGCTCTGAATCTAAATCAGTAGCTAGTAAGATTAAATTAATAATTGAGTCAGTGTATTCATATGACAGTGACAAAATGTTTTTGATAATTTCCAGGCATCCCGAGTCATGACTTGCAAGGAGGAGTGTCACCTAGAAATTACGTACAACTTTCTTGGACTCTTCCAGAGTTTAACAATTACATCTGCCAAAGCTTTCACACGGTTACCCTAAATGTAATTGAATTTAATCTTGCCAGAGCTGATAAGTCCAGGGTTTTGACCAAAATTCAGGCAAATACACTCAAGGACCTGAGGACAGCAGTTGGCATAAGCTATATTATTCCCCAGACTAATATTACTCTGCCATGGAGGTGGGTTTTAGTTGTCTGGGGTCAACACTCCTCTTGAAGATTAGCATAGTGATAACTGTCAATAATCAGGCATTTTGTTTTGTCTTTCAAGAACTCAGAACCTGAAAACACTAATACCCTACCAGCTGGACCTGAGACAGTTTCACAGTCTCTCCCTGCTACTTCATCATCCACACAACTCATCACCACATCCACTGTTTCATCGACAGCCATCAGATCTGCAGCTTCAGCCTCTGCTCCACCAGCCATTTATGTAGGTCCTTCCCCAACCCCCAACCCCCTCACCCATTAGACCTCCGGCCTCACCTGCTGTCTCCCAGGTCACAGAGGTAAATCTTTACATGATTACAGTTCAGTGTTTTTGGAATATGTACTGTTACGTATTATTTTGAAAATATAGATGAATTTATTATTTCATGCAACATTTGTACTTCCAAGGTCTTTTACAGAAGGACACATGTGGAACCACAAAGCAGGTATTTTATAGGCCCACAAATAGGAAACATGACACTGATTTTTACACTTTAACAGTGTTAGTACTCATCTGTTGCATGTATTTTTACAGAGAATTTTATCAGAATATAGCAGAGTAAACCCAGTACAAAACCAGTATTGTTCAATAAAACCTGCATCATAAGAGGTCAGAGATGGTCAGAGAGGTCAGAATATTTAATAATGACACAAAAAAATAAATGGTTCTTAAATCTTTTTTAGGTCATCTGTCGATGACTTTGTCATTGAGGATTCTAAGGATGAGGAACATGATGACATTACTGCACTTGCTTTGAAAAGTGACAGTCCTCCACCAGTAGGACTTATTTATTTTCCCTACAAAAACCTGGGAGACTATTTTTTGCCAAAATTTTTGCCCCTTTTTGATTTACTTCATACATTTGACTTTACTCTTAAGGAAGAAATGGATCTTGCCATCATCATTTTGAGAACTTTTCAAGTAGATCACCTGTCTGATGGCCTGGTATTTGTGTCAGGAGGAAAAAGCTCCTGGGGAGTTCCATTAAAGCACTTTCCAGAGTCACTTTCTGTTGGACCCACACACCACACATTGAGTTTGTAGTAAAAGCAGATGATATGGGGGTACCCAGACGCACAGGACAAAGTCAAAAGGGTGCTTTATAATTATCATGTTCATATTTATTGTGATTTGAAACAAACAAAAAAAGTTATATTGACATTGTTCTCACTCAAACCTCTCTCCTACAGTGCAGGACCACAGGGGACCTGAATGCACTCCAGCTAGACTTGGACGACTGGATTGCTGAGTGTGGTTTCCCAGGTGTATTTAGTGCCACAGTTGAAGACATACCAAAAATCTATGCATATGTCGTGAAGTACTACATCTTTCTCAGGTAAACACATACACAACTGGAGAATAAGATTTACAGTGGTAACTACTACAAAACACTATCAATATGAAAACATTACTGTATGATACATTACTAAAACTAGCTTGAAAACTGTAATGTTAATATAGAATATATCAAACTAAATCTGTGTTTGGGAATTGTTATATTTTGTACAAATGCTGCTAGATTCAACATTCTCACATGCTAACATTTCAAAGTTTGGAATCACTGAGAAATGTTTCTGTATTTTTGTTTGGATAAAGGTTGATACTGTTATTCACCAGTGTAATATCAAATCAATGAAACAATAATGAGCATGTTAGAATTACCAGGACAGAAAGAGAAGCTGCCAGCTGAGGATCAGTTGAATCAGTAGAGCATTTGCTTCTTGTTGGTCAATGTAGAGACAGATCTACTTGTCTGGGGTTTCTCTTCCCTTTATGTCTCGATAGTGGAAAATTAAACTGTTGTAAACCTATAATTTAGTGATTTCATACAGTCATAGTAATTTATTACATGGTGATTATAATTTGTAATCCAGTTATTTAGTCTTTAGATAAACAATTATTAAATTTAAAAATGATCAATGAATCCAAACTTCTGGATAATGAGATGTGCATGTTTCATCTGTGCTGGTCTACAGAATGGCCAGGATGATACACCAGTTCACAGATGGAATTAATGCTTTTTGGAAGCTGTGGGACCTGGAGAAGCAGAACTGGATTGCCTTCCTGCCTTTGTTCACCAACATCAACGTCAAAGGCAGCCTTCAAGGCCTTCTTCACAGCTGGGACATGGTTCTAAACATGATTGAAGATACTTTTTATTCCTTCAGGAAAAATGTAAATATCTGAATAATTAAGTTACTCACTCCACAAACAAAATGTTCACTTTAAATATGCTGTGACAGAAGACGATTACTCTATGTGTGATGTTTTACAAATATGGGAAAATTCAAAATGTCTTACAACCGTGTCGACAAAGTTCAGAGGAGGATCAGGGCCACATGTGAAAATATGAATAAAGAATTTTTTTTTTCAAGATGTCAAAACCCTCTTCTGTATCAAAACTATTACAAAGCCACATACAAATTTTTATGTCATCAAATAAACATTTTGTCTCAATAGAGTACAGAGTCATGTTTACATACTTTTGATCTTTGATAAATGGCTGGTGTGAAATAGATACAGTTCCGATCTTAAAGAGTTGGTCATATGATTTTAGAGATGAATGTAAATGTTTGATTTTTTTCCTGGCAGACAAAATGACTGAACTAAGACCGAAAGACCCTCTAATTTTCATCACTGGAGCAGATAAAGTATCAACCTGCATGAAGTGCTTGTACCTGCCAAGAGGTGTCACACAGGAGGATGAACTGCACCAGATGCCAGGCCACAAAAGAGTCTTTGAGAAAAGGTTTGAGGCCCAGTCTAGTAGGCTAACAAAAGCAGTACCATGAGAACATCAGTTTGCACTGTCTGAACCAAAGAAACCATGTTTACAGAATGGGGTTTTCCGCTAGTAGTGTCTGAGGGTTTGTGTGTGTCTGTTTACACTTTCAAATAATGCACTGTTGTTAACATATCCAGTATATCACGTTGTTTGAAAAATGTTTTGAATCTCTCTGGCACACACCAGATACTGGTCCTTTAAGTCTTTTGTTCTATCCATTGTATTTTGAAGATGCTGCTGTTGTTCAGAGCTCAGGTTACTGAGTGGTTGTGACACAATCACTGCTTGTTCAAGGTCTTCACTGTTTGCTTGTAACTGGGTGAGCTGTATGCCATGTCTTGCTAATCCAGCTTCCAGATTTTCTTGGCTGTAAGGGTCATCTCCAAAGACATTGTTGAGAGCGGCTGACTCCTGCTCACTGTTGTCTAGCATGCCCTCCATCCAAATTTGTGTTGGTGTACAGTTGATAGCAAATGTGATTTTGTGGTTGTGTCAAGCACATCTGGATAAATCCAATCATTTTTGGATTTCTGGTTGATACACTAATGTAGTCCCATTTTGTGAGTGTTAACTTCAGGGTTCAATATTTGTTCATCTTCAAATGAATAGAAGAGCCTGTAGAAGTAGTGCACAACCTGTGTGAAAACATCTCCCCTAAGACATTCAGTTCTTTGGTTGTGTAGAGACAGGCCTATAATGTGCCTTGCATGTCCTTGACCCTGCAGAAGGTTCATTAAAAGAGCAACCAGAGTGTTCTTCCGATCGGACTCTGGAGGGCAACCCGTGCAGACAGGTGGCTTGAACAAAACAAGTCAGCACTGTCAAAGCTGTGTTGTCTGTGCTACAGTTAATGTAAGTTATGAGTCTGGAGTTCCCATCAATACCAGCATGTGTCACAAACCCCCACCTGTAAAACATCTAAAATAAAGTAGAATAATAGATTACTTCATTACATGGAAATCATAATAGAAAATATTTACATCAGATTGATAACGAATATAAATAATTTGGATTAAAAGATTTTAGAGAGGTATGAGAGGAGGATGAAGAAGCAGTCTGATTTGGAACAAGTTATATCATGGAAAAACAACCTGGAGTCACATGCACAGTTAATTTGAGTCTGCACCACTCATCCAATATGGCTCCTGAATACTCCAACCAGTACATAGAAATACAAAGAAAGAGCTGACCAGTTATTACCCAATAAGATGCATATTGCAATCTATGTGCCACAGACTATTAGGAAATGGCACATAGTATGTTCTCTTGCCCACTGTCTGGCTCCAACAATAACAATAATAGGCTAATTAAACATGTAATGAAGCTTGAAAGTACAAAGAACTGCTGGTTTGCCATACCACCTTTCTCTACCCAGTGGTGAAAAATACATTTACTGTAAGAACTGTACTCAAGTATAATTTTAGGTTATTGTTCTTTACTTGAGTATTTCCGTTATATGATACTTCACTCGCCCAACAACACATGCAACACGTACAACATATTGTTAAAGATAAAACCAGTGGTTTCAAAACTTCCTCTCTTTATAACATATTACAAACAGCAGTGTGCAGTCAAATCACAGTTCAGATGTCTGTGAGATATTAACAGTTCCACCAAACACATTTTTCCTACCTCTAAACGTCACATTGTTTCATTTCAATCATTTTTCAAATGATCCAATATCTCACTAATTAAAGGTTAGAGACAAAGCCTAAAAACTGAAAAAAGAATCAGAACTTTCTCTGTCCTTAATCATGTGATTCAGATTTATATGAGTCTCAGTTTATAAAACTGTATTGGATCAGGTCAGCTCCATCTGCAGCAGCTACAGAAGTAACATGCTCCTTACACACTTGTTTTTAAAAGTAAAGAATCCAGGCCAAAGACACCATGACACACTCTTTGGGATAAAGGGCGTTTTTATTTCTTTCTTCTTAATCAGAGAATGTGAATGTAAACAATGGGCTGCATGAAATCCAGCATGTAATGCATTGGTAGCTGGGGGCACAGGGATAACAGACCTGAGATCTGTGAGACTGAATTATATCCTGCATAACCTCAGCGCCAATGCTATCTTCAATTTTTCTCATGTTCGCAATGGAGATGTTGATAGCATGAACTTCTCTTCATTCTGGCAAATCCTCCATAAAACCATCAACAAATTTAGACCAAGAAATTCATAAATACTTTTATTGCACCTTTAAAAATCATCAATTTCCACAATATCATTTCACAAGTTTGCATAATCAATTGTTCAATTCCTCATTTTTAGTAACAAGTAGTAGAGGTGTTAGACAGCTCTTCCACTTCAGACCACCCCAGCCAAACCAATGGATGGAGACACCATCATCACCAAGGTCTCCCCCATGGTCTCTGTAGCTCTCTGGGCTCCACACTGGATGCAGCTGTGCCCAATGATCCAGACCTTGGCTGGATGGAAAGAAACATTGTAATAGTGAGATATGTATGATATTCTAGCAGGAAAAGGGTAAAATAAGAAGCACTCTTATTAGATTAACTCTGCACAGTTATCTGAAAATACAGTACTCCCTCCAGCTAGTTGTAAAAACTGCTGAACTGTTTTACAATAAATAATAGAAACTAGTACTCACTTGTGGGTGCAGATGTCATAATCAATCCAAGCAAACAGTGATGTTACTTATTCTGAAAGAGAGAAAGAGTAATTCCAACAGATGTTTTGACATTGATGTTTTTAATGATGAAATTGACGAAAAACTAAAAACACTGAACCACACTTAATATTAACGTACACTCACGTGACGATTTATTGTACTACGAGAATAAACATTAATCAATAACACTGATCTGTGGCGTAAATGAGCTCATTTCTGCTGATCTGCTGGGTCTGGAGGTCCCGAGCACAGACGACAGACACCAACAGTTCACTGTAATAACATTATAGTTTTGTAACTTAACGACACCGACAACCTGTTGTCATCCTTACCACTCATTAAGTCAGGCAATAACCTTTGATTCACAGAACCAATTTAAAACACAACAGTATAGTGTTTTACCATTCATAGTCTATGGTTTTACCGCAGGATGTTATATTACTGCTACTCTACAGTTAGCTTACATACAGTTAGCTTACTCTGTGTGTAAGCTAGCATATGGTAACTTCAGTTACAATAACATTTCATTATCTGTGTGTACATTACATTCGTGTGTGTAATATTTTCCAAATGTGGACATGCATGCAGTTAGCTATTAAAGGTTAGTTTACACTTAGTACTGAAGTTTAACTTGACTTTTGGAGCTTCGCATGGTCCGTCAGATAGCCGGTGTGGGTGGGCATGCATAGTCACCTCGGCTCTTAGATGAGATCCACCCCTCACTCCTCATCTCCACCCTCTTCTCCAAATATGATTTCTTCTGGTTTCAAAAAATCAAGATGGCGACGGCCAAATTGCAAACTCAAGGCGTCAAAGGCAGTTCACAAACTAATGGGTGACGTCATGGTGGGTTGCCACTTGGCTTGAAAGCCTGTTATCAATTTTTTCACTCTAATTTACTTGTATTTTATTATTTAGTCTTTTCACTTCTCTTATTTGTCTGATGCCTATACAGTAAAAAATGGAGTGTCAATATTTCAGAGTCAACCTACTAACCCCAGATAGAGTATTTACAACTATATAGAGAGAACAGAAGAGTTAAAAGTCAGTGTAAAATTCTGCAGACATGCAGTGAAAAATTCAACTCTACAGAGTGATGATTATGCGCCAGTCTGTACCGGTCTGTACATGGTCTTGGAAGCTCTGCTGGCAGATGGTATTTTCTCCGGTGTGGTGCCACCATGGATGTTGGTGCCACATTCGGGTAAGTAACGTTAATATTCCCATGTTGGCAACATCGTTTAATAACTATATTTCAACTAAACACGGTTTTATAGTTTCATTGATGTTGATTGAGGACATATTGGCAACATGTACCCTTCTGTTCGATGATATTGTCGAGTTACATGCTAACAGTTCAGAAGTTCGACATCTTCTCATTGAGTTAAGCTGCACCTATATAACATGATGACCCCTTATTTAGTGAGTAATGTGTATTTTACGTTTAATATAAGTTACAGTGAGCTATATGGGAGAATAGTGGTTTAAAATGAAACCCCCCTACATATTTGTTTATTTTATTGTATGAAACCCTTTGTGTATTATTCAATTTAGCATTTAATGCTAATGTTAATTGTTTAATTTGTTTATATGCTTTATTTATTTAAAGTTATTGTGGCTCAAAGTGAAATGCATAGGCATTGTCAACTGTTGAATTAGTTTCGGGGTTTCACCGCGAGAAGGAGTTTGTGGTTTGTGGTCGCTACCTGTCAGCAGGAAATAGTAAATTGTTTGTAGTATTGATGAAGCAGATGAAGCAGGTTACTCACAATTTGCTGCACAATGTCTGTGTTTATTGCAGGTAAGCAAACAGTAAATCAGTCACAAAGATCACTTAGAGGGTCAGTAAATAAGGGAAGTTGGCCAGTTTACCCTTTGTTGAGTGTGTGTTAATATGTAGGTGTTGTTATTAGCCATGCCCCGCTAGCAGCTAAGCTAATATATAACATTGCTGATAGGACCCCACAGTGGTATGGGTGTGTTTATGTTTGCTCGTACTATTGACATAGACCTGTTAGCAGTATAGCAAATGTACAGGAGCCACAATACTTTGTTATTTTAGTATAATTTTATTGTTCATGTCATAGTTTTGCAGCGACTGTATTGAAGCGTGTGTGTTAAAGTAATTTTGTATCAATCATTAAGTTGTTATTTTTTTCTCTTTTTTTATTTTAACAGAATATGCTGCTGTGTGTTTTATTTGGTGGGGAGCAGAAGTATGTTAGGCTGTCTGACTTAACATTTGATGCCTTCATGAAAGAAGGTTGGTTAGTACATCAGGATAAAACAATATCATAACTTTTCACTTGATTAATAAACCTAATTCATCATAAAATCATTGAACTACCTAAGTTGATAATTGTTTCTGCTGTGCATTAAAATGGATGAGAATGACCTGTTGACTTCAGCTTCAGCTCATCAGCATTTTGTGAAGACATGAGGCTTACTCTACTTTGCTGACCTTTTGATTTTGTAACAGTTTCTGTAATATCTTTTAATATCTTATAATATATTTTCCCTTTCCTTCCTTTTACTTCAGTGTGCCTAAAATTTAACATACCGGAAGGCAGACAGCTAGATATGAAGGTGTATGACCAGTCTGCCACAGAAGCTGACGCAGAGGCTTTTGAAGAAATAGTGAAGGAGTCACCTGGAACCTTCCAGTTCATGTTGAGCAATGAAGAACTTGGTAATCACTGACCATTCACAAATGTGTTCATATTAAACTTAAAGGTTGGGATGGGAGCATTAACAGTTACATTTAATATGCTTCTGTTTTGTTCATATTCTTTCATGGACAGGTGCTTCTCTATCATTATCAGCAGCATCTGAAGTTGCTATCAGCTTCACAATGTGTGAAGCTCCTGAAGAAGCAGCCGCAGTCGAAGGAAGTCAACGTAAAAGGCCATGCCACAACTATGAGGCAAAAGCGGTGGGTAGTGGACACCGTTAGTGTTAGTTGTTAAGTCTAATCTGGATGTTGTTCCATTTAATGGGGAGTGTTTTTATGTACTCATTTTCCAGTCTTATGTATGGTTTAACATTTTCTGATTGTATATTTTATTTCAATTTAAAGATCCTGTAAAGCAGATTCAGATTTGTTTTTAAAATCAACATATATATTGGAGAACTATTCCTGAAAATATGTGAAACATGTGAAACCTGTGTGGCACTGAATTGTGCAGTTATACAGTTAAACTGTTTCATCTTTTTTTTTTTCATCATACTGGTGACGCACTTGGACCCCTGCTTAGCATATCCCGCCCCTAAAGCTGTAACGGTATAAAAGTATGGACTCTACAAGCATCAGTGGTTCTCCCCATGGATGTATTATAAGACCATGGTTCTCCCGCTCAGTGTTATTGCTGGTCAGCTAAGCCTTCCCTCCCAAAATGTGTCTTTCCTAGAGGCTGCAATACTAACGGCGTGGTGTAATTAATAATTACAGAATAATGTATGAATTGATAATCATTGTTATTCACTCATGATGTTTCCCTTCTTTTCATGACGAGAAGGATAAAATTAGCAGGTTTTTTAGATGAAGGTAAACCCGCTATTAAAAGCCGATCAACTTCTTTTCCACCGCCAGTTGAGTTTGTCTTTCTGTTCGGACTCAGGACACACAACTGCAGGGAGCGATGTCATCTCTGCACTTAGAGCACACACACAGAAGCGGTGGAGGAAGAGTGAGCTGCTAGCCGCGCTGCAAACTGGTGAAAGACTGTCAAAGTGTTGGAGCCTCCGTATGAGATGTTTTGGTCTATGATTGTGTGTTTTTAAAACTTTCAGAGCTGCAGCTCATTGTTTCATCCCCACGATCAGTGTAGTGGTGTGACAGGCCTGTGTCTGTGTACTCTGACAGACGTTACAGCAGGAAAAGAGGCGAAAATTAGGGGGGTCCCCCGCGTTTTGTGTTTACATCAATGCTGATCGGAGCCGATCGGAGCAGGAGCCAATAAATACCCGTGTCTATTGCAAATTAATTTAACCCGGCTGTGAATGCCGATTAAATCCTTCATCACTGCTGACATGCCGACAAAAGCCCGATGTTAGCGGCTCGTAGCAGGTTTTTTGACCGGTGGAAAACGGGCCGTTAGCTCCGTGTATAGCTTAGAAGCTAGTTCTCTTACCGATGCCGGCATCGAAATAGATAAGGTCCAGGGCATCGGACAATTTAGAGCAATTTGTAATGTGGAAATATGTACAACACTGTGTGTGTGTGTGTGTGTGTACAATCAATGCAGCTGTTGGACGCAGTCATGTTTCCTTTCAGCATAAATTTGTTAGACCTTTAAGCAATGCTGAAGCTCTCCTGACATTGGACGTGGTTTCAGTGCCTCCAGTGGACACGCCCCCAGCGTTCCAGAGTTGATAATACTGGTTATTTTCTCACAGGTTTGAAACCTAATTTTATATATTTGGCAATATTTTTATGCATTCAAATTTGGCAGGGGGTTTAATATGCCATTTTTCTGTGGTGTGGCAAACTCAGAACTAATATATTTTTCTGCTTTACAGAATCTTTAAAGTTCCTCAGCTTTAAAGGGTTTAGTTCCCCTGGGTGGAATTCTTGCTGGCAAACCAATAGGAAGATTCAATTTATAACCCTCTCCTGCCTCCTAGCATTTGTGCAACAAGTGTAAGTAGTGGATATTTTGGCTTTCATGAGTTCAATTAGTAAACATTTTAGTTTAGTTAACTAGTCAACTCACTAGTTAACTAGTGAAAGGCTTTAACTAGGATGACTAGTGAGAATTTGAGCTTCCACTAGTTCAAGTAGTAAACATTTTAGACCTCACTAGTTGACTAGTTAAGTCAAAATGTCTCTTACTAGTGTAACTAGTGGATCTTTTGGGCCTCAGTAGTTAACTAGTAAAACATTTTGAGCCTCACTATCTAATAATGTCAAAAGATACTTTAACTAGTTAGTTAGTAGGGTGTAAAATCCTCACTAGTTACACTAGTGGCACTTGTGAGGATTTTGGCTCTCATTGGTTAACTAGTGCAAAAAAATTGTAGGTTACTAGTAAACTAGTGAGGTGAATAGCTGCTACTAGTTAACATGTAGGAGCTTTCACAGCTTACTAATTAACTAGTAAGACTTTAAGTTTTACTACACAGCAAATTTGAAATTGTAAATTTAACACCCTCAGAGTTAAAATTAACACTTTCCCAGGGTTTATATGGGAACCACTAGTAAGGTGTTAAATTAACACTTTTGAATTAGTTAAAATGATTAACACTATGGCAGCGTTACTCAACAAACTCTTATAGTGTAAAATATTAACACTGCAATGGATGACAAGAACACCAAGTTGGTGTTCAACGTTCACCCATTAGAGACACTCATGGAGTTAACTGGTCAACACTGCACCAGTAATCAGGTAACACTTGGTGGTGTTAAATGTACACTTAAGTAGTGTTTACTTTGCTACTGACACAGGGTATATGGTACACAGGGATTAACAATAGCAGATATAATGTATAATCTGTTATTGTCAGTCTACCAATGTGCAATAATCACTCTTAAAAGTACTGCAATGAAAAATATTTTATTTTTCCTTTAACATGGGCTTCAAATGAATTTTGAAAGAAAATGACACTTAAACAACCCTGTATAGTGACCTTGTACAATAGTGCCCAAAACATGAGGTAGCTCTGTAGTTTGCCCTATACAATGCAGCTGTCTGGCACAATATACAAAAATGAGTCTGAACCATAAGACATTTGGACATCAAAGGGCTTAAAGTGTCTCAAATCATGAGGTGTAACAACTGAAACATTATGCATGTTGTCAACAACACGAAAAGCATGAAAATGCAAATACAAATGCAAATACAAATATAGTCTCCATTTCTGATACCAAAAAAAAGACTTAATTTCTCAGAAAAATGCAAATAATCTTCATGAACACTGGCATATCATTAACAACATCAGTGCAAACAACAAGACCGGTGTGATATTCAACACCATTATGTTTAACCCAAGTTGTCTCATGTATGTCACTTGACAGAGCAATCTGAAAATGCTCTGAAATCAAATTACCATTTTCAACATCAGTCAGTATTTTCGATTTGACAGGCCCAGACTCAATACCCTTGGCAGACAATGATTCCCAATGATAGGCAACAGCTATTTGGTGTTTCTTTGCAAGGGACTTGGTTATGTTCTTGAAGTTTTTTATGCTGGACTTAAAGAATTTGTGTTTTGCCTCATACCTCATACTCCAAACATGTACTAAAGGACCAATTTGGCGTATACATTCAGGATAATGGATCATGAAGTGGTGTTTTGGGATCAACTTATTTTGAGGATACAAATTGGTGAATAATCTATGGTGCTCTTGAATAAGATGTTTTAAAAATACAGCCTATGCAAATAAAATGCTGCATAATTGTGCTAGGTGCATCATCCAATGATGTACACATATACATTGTATAAGAACTTGGCTCTTAGCTCCTGTTCATGAACTTGGCTCTCAATTCCTTCACCTTTGGACTTTCTTTAGTCGTGTCAACATCCACACCATAGACTGTTGTCTGGAGGAATGTGTACATGTTGTTAAGAGCAGCATTATAACTTACTCTGAAAACGAAGTGCACCTTAAAGAGTTCGCCAACAGCTGCTAATGATGTGGTTCCCTGGCAGGGGATGAGCTTCTTGTCTATCACAATGTAGTAAGTGCTGATGGCCTGCTTGCAGGTTCCAGATGCAAGAAGATATGGCTGGTAATGTCCCTCTTGGTTCTCAATGTGTTCGTCTAGGTTCCTACATGACTGTGGGGGAAATAATTAAGTTACATTGTAATCCTGTCTTTTTGCCTGTGGCACATTTCCCAATTAAATTGCATACTGTAGCCTGATACATACCTTGTGAAACACAACTAGATGGTCCATGGCCTGAGCTGCTCTGTGTTTTCTTTTTAGTAGGCTGAGGTGGTAGGATATGCAGGAGCAAAAAAAAAAAAAAAGTCCTGGAGTTTTATTTCGATCGCAAGTTTCTTTCCTTTTTTTAACCTTAACTCCCAGGCCATTTAACCAACTGCCCCTGACCATCTCAGGGTTTCTGAGCCCAAAGGACCAGGAATCTGTTAAAGGGATAGTTCAGATTATTTGAAATGAGGTTGTATGACTTAGTTGACTTGGGGAGTCAGTGTATTAACTACAGTAGATGGAAGTTGGCACACCCCTACTATTGAGAAGCAGAGATGAGTAACAGCATGGAAGCAATGAACTGCTATGGACAGAGTCAGCAGCAAAAATGATTCTGTGCTGGTACTCCTCTGCTTCTCAAAGCTGGGGCTGCATCAACCCCTATTTACTGTATCAATAAATACCTAATACAACCCCACATCAAATAATCTGAACTATCCCTTTAAGTACTGCGTATGACACAATTCATTGAAATCGTTTCATTTAGCCTTTAATAGAATACCTGGGCGATCATCATTGTGCCGATTCCTGGCAGACCTCAGCAAACTCTGGAGCACTGGCGTGGTGATCACCTCGCTTTTATAGAGCGTATGCCATTTCTCAAGAAGTTTGGCAGATGTTTCTGGTCCAAAGAGGAGACTGAAATCTTGATGTATCTACAGCAACAGAGAAATGAAAGAACATTTTTGGTTAAATTTACATTTCTAAGCTAAGCTTATAGCTATGAATTGAAAACATGCCAATAATTACCAGCCCTTTCGTGTCCAGGAGCCTTGGAAACACTGAGAGTACAGTGTGTGATTCATCAGGATTGTGGATGAGGCGCTGTCTATACTCAAAGGTCTCCTTCATTTTCTGCAGGATGATTTTTCCATCACTTGTGTGGTTCATCAAAGATAAGACTTCTTTACAATGTTCGTCGTCCAACTGACCACCAATCTGAGGCACCTCTCTCTCCTGTCTTGGACCACTTCCTCTTGTTGTCTGCATTTTAGGTTGCTTAGGTTTGTTTAGCCCCAAACCATTTACTTATCTAAAGTTTAATAATCATTGAGTATGTGAATTGATGTAAAAATGAAAACAAAACAACAGGAGGTTAAATAGCTGTGAAATGCCTAAACCTAACTTACCCTTCTGTCTCAACCATGTGTGCTGCAAGAATGTTAACCATCTGCCTTCTTCTACTGTCACACAGCATCCCAGTTTCTTCATATTCTTCAAGCACTGTTGTCCCTCCTGGTTTTGTCTGCAGGATTTGCTTTATCAGCTAAACAGATTGTAACAACACTGAATAACGGAATGAAATGGTACAATGTATACTTCTAACGAGGTCATTGACCTCGGTGATAGTGAAAATTTAGATATGATTTAAATCAAACATCAGTGGATGAACTCACATCTCTGAGGGACAACAGGACATTTCTTAGATATCCATTCTATGCTTATTTAAATGATAAATACCTGTCTTTTAATAGTCTAAATAACAAACATAACTTTTACTACACTTAGTGTTCTGTGGTGGACCAAAATATACTTTTTCAAACTGAAGCTGGTGGGTGTGCAGACGTTCTCTTTCTGCCTGACAGATCTGGAACTTAAAATACTGCTCCTCACACTTCTTATGATGACTGCTGTATGTTTGTAGCCTGTTAAACAAACGCACTGAAAAGCACAGAATGATCCCGTTATGTCAGCTTCCATGTTAGAGCATACATTCTTAAGCTTTACTGAATAGTAATTAAATATAACAGGTGTACCTGTATATACTTTGCCAATGATTCTTGCCTGTGTGATTTTACTAAACAGGAGTCCAGCAGTCTTATGCACTGTACATCAGAAAATTAGTCAATGCCCAGTAATAGTAACAACATTTACAGCTCAATTAAATTAACTGTTCAAAACCTATTTTGAAACAACATTATTAATCTTCTTTAAACTTCCTAACATTTCTCATAATGAAACTGAATAATGTAACAGTAATGTAATCGCCACGGATGGCTGCCTCGGTGTGTTGGTGCGCACTTTGCCTTATTTTCTTTATAAATTCAGTTTCTGCCTTGGTTTCCGGAGCTCTTTCACCAGAGAAGAGCTCATTAACATCTGAGAAACAATTCCAGAAGATTTTTTCCACCTTTCTCGACTCTCCTGTGGAGTTGTTGGACATTTTGGTCGGAGGTGCGCTGACCGTTGCTCTCGCGGTGGGGCGCCGGAAGAGAGGAGGGCGTGCCGGTGCGCTTGCGCGTCTCCGCCGGCGCGGGCTTCGCGCACCGCTCCCGGGTGTCTCTGTCCGGGGTGCGTTCACTGCCCGGCGGGCTGGATGGACTTCAGCTGCTGGTGCAGAAGAACAGAGACTTTTCTTCATGTTCCATTCTGTGCTTCGCGGAGACGTGGCTGTGTGGATCGGTTCCGGACTCTGCGCTGGAGCTGGCCGGCTTCCGGCTCTTCGGGGCGGATCGCGACACAGAGCTGTCCGGCAAAACGAAAGTTGGAGGAATCTGTTTTTATGCTAACAGTGGCTGGTGCAAAGACGTGACAGTGATCCTGCAGCACTGTTCTCCTGACCTGGAGACTTTCATCATAAACTGCAGGCCCTTCTACTCCCCCCGTGAGTTCACCTCATTCATCCTGGTCGGTGTTTACATCCCACCACAGGCCACAGCAGATACTGTGTGTGGAGCGGACCAACCCGGACTCCGTAGTTATTGTCCTTGGTGACTTTAACAAAGGTGACCTCAGTCATGAACTGCCCAAATACAGACAGTTTGTTAATTGCCCGACCAGAGAGGGGAACACTCTGGACCACTGTTACACCACAATCAGTGGTGCTTATCACGCCGTCCCCCGGGCTGCACTGGGCCACTCTGACCATGTCATGGTCCACCTGATTCCCACATACAGGCAGAAACTAAAACTGTGTAAACCTGTTGTTTACAAGAACCTCCAATCACCAAAACAAATTCCTTGTATGTGGAAACATACTTGGCAATAAAACTGATTCTGATATCTCTGAACAGCATTACCAGTGTTGGCAGAATACAGGACTCCTTCACAACTGAATCATAATCTTAAGAGACCTTATCATAGACATTTTTGAATACATTAATATATAACTTTATATGGCTACGTTTGCATTATGACACCTTAAAAAGGCAACTATTCAGTCTAACTTTACTCACCCAAAGGCTGAGATGTTGACTGAAGACCCTCCAGATCGTGATAATTACTATAAATTAAGAGACAAAGTCAAATGAATTTAGACATTTCGAGGAGGTGCAGTTGAAAGCTAATAATAAGCATTTGTGTGGCCATATTTAAAACGCTACAGCAAGTACAGACTAATAAAAGTTCATGCTTATTCTATTACAACTATCACGTGCTTAACGGCAATGTTGATGAAAAGATAGCGCACGCTTTTTGAAACACCCGGGGCACGACCGGGACAGTTGAAAACAGTTATAATTACTATCTACTTAACCCAAACTGCTCAAAGCTACATTTTAGAAAGGAGTTTAGTTTAACGTTAGCCCATGATGTCTTAAAAAGAAATTAAATGAACCCTATCGGCCTGCAAGTCTAGGCATGTCTACTTAACGTTACCAGCAAAAAACTGCGACGAAAACATGTTAGAAATGCCAATAAAGTTTAATGTGTCTCCAAATTTCGAAACGAGTCAGCATAAACACATTTTAATAAAAGTAGCAATGACACGACGACTAATTTGTTACATTTCTACTCACCAGTCTGTCCTTCTCATGCTCCATGTGTGGCAGCGCGAGGAAGTGGATTAGTTAGTTTAAATGTTAGAGTAGTGTTAATTAAATAATGGTTGCCAGACAACGCCACCCTGGGAATTTCACCCAGGGACTTAAGTGAACTAACTCACGAGGCACTCAGGTCTGCTAACAAAGCGAGGCAGAGACGGCAGTTCAAAAGTACAAAATCTGATTTTATTAGTCACAGTCAATTGGTTTAAAACTCTGGTTTAAATGAAATCATTCACTGGGGAAGTTAAAAAGGGGGCCAATCAGGGCTGAGGCCTACCAGTGACGGATGGGTCAACAAAAAGGGGATACCAGGAACAAAACACGTGCAACAAAATAAGTGAAAACTCAAACCAGTGGAAACACAGCACAAAAGAGGGGCACCACCACTGGACACCAATCCACCACTGTAGGCTCAGCACCTGAAGGGGGGAGAGACCAGAGAGAAACAGTTTAGGAACGGAGAAAAACAATTAACTAATAACAAAAAGAAAAGAAATGAATAAAGAACTTAAATATACAGAATCTATAATAAGACACAATAGCAAACCAATTTGCTTACTCAAACTATACAAGATCACAAATTACAACCCACAATACCCCAAAAGAAATAACCACAAATAAGCTTAGAATCTATCAACTAATCAAATCTAGGGGTTACAAAAGAAAAGAAAAAATTAATAAAGAACATACAACAACCAACAATTAAACAAACACACAAGATGACAGAAAACAAAAGTAAAGTAAATTACCACACTGTGCGCACGCGCGCGCGCACACACACACACACACACACACACACACACACACACACACACACACACACACACACACTTTAAGAAGTGGCTGGATGAACAAAAGCGACAGCGTTGCCGAGCCACAGGTACGCCCCGGCAGCACCACAGACACCCAGCCAACCAAACGGTCAAAGCCAGGCAAGGCGAACAGGGGCCGAGTCGGCCGTGGCGACAGTGGGAGCTCAGGCAAACAGCAAAGTAGTAATAGGCAAGCAGTCAGTCTGCAGGAAGCGGTGTCTGACCGCCAGGAAGCTCCAGCGAGACAAAGCAGCAGTGGTTCAGCGGTAGATTAGCCGGCGCTGAGCCGCTACATGGACATCCTTACCCGGTCAGGCAGTCCCGGCCCACACGGCACGGAGCGGAGGGTCGGCGCTATACACGAGCGACCTGTAAACACACACAGGTCGCTACAGGTGCAACGCCACAGGGGAAGACACGTGAAACAGAAAGTTCACCTACCGGCAGCGAGCGACGTACAGAGCGGTAAGAAGTCGTGAGCAACGGTGAGCAGCATGCAGCCAGCAGCAACACCCAAGCGAGCCTCTAACACAATATAACTAAAATTAGCACTGGATGGGACAACGTGGAGAGAAATGCAGCCGCAGCCAACAGTTCACCTGCTACCAGAGAGGCGGAAGTGACGGACGCCAGGAAGTGACAGACTGCTGTGGCTTTTTTAACCCTCTCTTGCAGTGATGCACGTTCTCTGTCATATAGGCCTGGGATGATTTTTTGGGAGAGTGTTTTCCTGCTTGGAATTGCATACATTGGATTGAGTGCATGAATAAACTTCCTGAATCCTTTATCATCCACAACTGAAAATGGTTGGAGATCAAGTGCAATCATTTTTGCCAGTTCTTCATCAATTGAGTTCTGTCTTGCTGGGAAAACAGACTTCTGCAAAAACTGTCTCATAGAGCTCTGGGTTGTAGGTTTAGGTGGTTGTGGTGGTATACTGCATGATGTTGTAGATACTGCAGCAGCACCAGCAGCAACAGTTGCACGAGACACACTGGCACCTTCATCAATATCACACTCAACTGACTGTGTTTTATCTTCCCATTGCACTGATGGGTGGACAGTTCTCAGGTGCCTGTGCAGGTTGTTTGTGGAGCCGGCTCTATATGATATTCTTTTCTTGCAGACTCTACACTCTGCCTTTGTATTGTCAATAAAAATTTAAATGGTTCCAGATTTTGCTTCTTTTCCTGGTGTCACTCATTTTCTTTACTATACCTTTCTAATGTGTCGATGTTGTCTCTTCTTGTTGCCGCTGGCTCTCTTTCTCTCTCTCCCTCCTGCTCTGTTCATGTGCTACCGCTGCTGCGAGTGTAACTACCGCCCCTCCCCCTCTGCCCCTCCCGTCGTTCACTTCAAAGAGCCGGCTCTAAGAGCCGTTTCATTCGCAACCAACACATCACTGGTAGTTTCGTCCAGAGGGCTACTACACAGCAAAGTTACCGGTGTTATTTTTTCAGTGTTAGTTGAAATCAGCAGCATTCGGTGTTATTTTAACACTTAATTGAGTAAAACTAACACTTTGCGTATTATATCCATCAGAGTGTTAGTGTTGATTTCCGTTGTTAATGAACTTTAACACCTGGAGTGTTAAATTGACCACACCCCTCATTTCTGCTTATGAAGAATTCTCTGGGAGTCTACAGTCGCCATCTTGTCTGCAGCGGTAAGTTTTTTTTGGTTAAATATCACGTTTTATTACAATATTAGCATGTGTAATATCACTATGTGATTTGCATTACATATGAATGACAATATATAGTCTGAAAGTGTCTAACGCAATTTTACACCCTGTTTTGTCAAACTGGCCGACTGCTAGCATGAACTCGGTAAAAGCTAACGTTAATTTTACACACTAATGGCAGAGAGAATATAATGAATGCTGCTTGTTTAAATCTGCTACAGTATTAATAAGCGTGATTTCCGTTCACATATCTTCTATAAATTGACTGTTGGGTGACTTTTGAAGCCTACAACCGACCAGCACATTGAAGCCGACAGGGCAAGCACAGGAGAGGAGAGGGGAGACAAGCGTGTTCGGATTAAAACAGTCGGGGGTAAAAAGGAAAAAAAGCTCCCTGTAACTTTTCCACAGTGAAGTAGTTCATGGATAAATTTTAGGTTTAGTTATAGTTTTCAGGCTCTTTCAGACCAGACACTGTGGGGTCGCTTCTTTTTCGCGGTCATTGCTCGGGTTAGAAACGCTGTCTGCATAGGTGCAGAGTTGTCTGTTACATGTACCTAAAGTAATTCGACTTAATTGTACTTGTAGAAGTTGTAATGCGGTCTGTTTTTACTGACAAGTAGATGTCTACTACATTACATTTAAACAGTATTCGCGCTGTTTTTATTCAATATTCTGTGCGTTCATGTACTCTAGGTACACTGCAGCTGCCTCTGGGTTTTTATATGTGTGATATTATATATTATGTATGCCATTCTTCCCTTTTTGAAGGTGGTGAAATGCTGGTTCCTGTGGAGTATCGAGGAATGAAGAAATGGGTCAGGGTCCCAAAGACCGAGGATGTCTACAATTACGCGGAATTTTTACAAGAAGGTAAATTTACTCAAGAAACATTTTGAGTTATGTGTATTTAAATTGAGTATTAACATTATTTGATACTTTATTCTTTTTCTTCACAAGAAGTCAGATGCAAATATTGTACTTTTTACAACCATTACCATATTTGTTTGTTTTGGTTACTGAACAGATGTAGTTTAACAATACAGAATATAATAAACAAAAAGATTATGTCATGTTAAAATATAATTTTATTGACATAAACTTATTGATCCTTGAGGATAAGGTAACCAGGTATTTAAATCACCTTTATCAGCGTCAGTATAAATGTGGCACTGCAAAATCAGAGTACTTTGTTCACCTTTCTGTGAGTATTATGTTTATTCATGCTTTTAGGGTCTCACTGTTTGTGTGTGTATATATCTTCAATTCATAGTATGTTAAAACTGTTAGTGAAATTATCTTTTCTGTTTTAGTGATGGCAAAATTCAGTCTGCCTGGTTTTACCTCCTTGATCCTGAAGGATTCCGCTGGAGTGGAAGTGGATTCAGACGTATTTGATGAACTTTTGAAGTCATCTCAGGTGTCTTTAAAGGCCTTTACTGAAGAGTGCAAAGGTATGAAATTGTAGCCTTGTATTTCACTCAGAATTAATTTAGTGTAATCATTTATAGCTAGTGTATCTGTTATCAATTTTGTAAAAAGAATTTTATAACACAAGGCTGTGTGTATTTTTAGACAACAGTTTTGAAGAGTCTTCTTCAGATGTCTCATCTTTAGCAGAGTGGTCACCATCACGTGCATCCAAAGGATCATCATCAAGTTCAGACTCAACAATAATACTTGAGTCTACCAAAGCTTGGATAAAACAGCTGATTGTAGGACCCACTGACAGCAACATTGCAAGAGATGTAAGTTATCTTTAAAGGGCATTTTCAGTCACACGTCCACATGCTGCAGTTGGGTGTGTGGATGGTATGAGATGAACTGATCATAGGTAACGTGATTTCACAGACAAACATTGATTATGACTGGAAATGCCCTTTAAACTGGAGTGTAATATGTTTCAATTAAAGCAGCTGATAACAGATATTTTGTATCAATATTCAATATGTTTTGCTTTTTTTGTTATGCTTTTTAATTTAAAATGACATAAAACAAGAGTACATCTCATAATGAAAATATGCAGAGCTAAGCAAAGGGGGCAACTAGCCAGTGAAGAAAGACATGGACATGCCAATATCTGATATTCCTAAATTAGTGACAAGTTTTCACCATGGTTACTTCAGTACTGCAGCTACAGTAGATTTGTCAGCCTGAATATATGTTATCTAATATGAAGATGCTCTGCATGATTTTTTTTATTAAATTTTTGTTTCAGACTGTCAAAGCAGCCCTGTATTCAAAGCCAGGTGGTGACTACATACTCAAAGAATATGAGCGAACAAAAAGCCTTTATGATGGTACAAGAAGAAAGATGGTGAATATGCTTGTGGCAGACATGGTCGAGAGTCATGGGTAAGTGAGTAATTTTTATTTTCACTAATTTTTAGGCTATTACAACTATTCATGTTTGAATGTAATTGATGAGATCAATATCTTAACTGTCATTGTTAACATGGTGAAGTGTGTCGTGTCACATTAAAAGTAACTTTAACCAAAACCAACAATTTTTGATTAATCACTCAAACAGTATTGTATAGTGTGCCTCAAGAAAATTTTTACTTACATTCCTTCATGTAAAATTTTGATTCCAAATGTGCTTGCAATTTGTTATTATAATGCTGTTGATTAGGCATGGCTATATAAATGTTGTCATTTTTGGGTCAAATGTCACTCATGATGCGTTTGTCTCTTTTCAGGAGGATCCCTCCCGTAAATGTACGCATTACATATGCACTTGGCATTACAACTTTGTTCCCAAACCTGAAGGACCCGGACTCAAAGAATGGTTATGTAAGTGTTGATATTAAGATGCAGATCTTTACAGGATCTGTGCTTTTTGAGGTAATAGACAAATTTCTTCTTTCCTTTTGTTTTTTTTAAATCAACAGGAACATTTCTATGATCACCAGAGTGGTTCTGGTTACCTAGCATGGAGGTTGAAAACTGTCCAGCGCAACTCTGAAGAGTTCAAGAAATCCAAGTCCACCTTTCAACATTGCCCTAAGACTCCTCGCAACATGCATTTACATGTCAAGCAGTTGTCAGGCGATGAATGCAAGGAAGCAATGTCTGTAATGAGGCACTCAGCTGACATGAAACTTGTCAAAGACAATATGAAGGCAACATTTCAGTACAGACAGAAGGTGGTTCAAGACCCAGACCCAGCCACAGCCTCCACTGTCCTAGACCTTTTTCCAAGATTCCTGGATACATCAGGCTTGGTAAGACCAACTGAATTGTTGACAACTTCTCAGTTCTTCATTTTGTTTTCTAATGTGTTGTTTTTTTTCAATGTTATGTTTTGTGTTAAAGATTGACCAAGACTTCACAATGCTCTTTGGTGAGGAAGTGTCTGGTAAATTCCAACCAAGGATCATCGCAGAGTGCCAAAAGCTACCTCAAAGTGCGCAGGTGGATGAGCTACTTTCTTCTGCCCTACAGCTAACTGATGATGGTGGTAAGTTTAAATTGGAGACAGCACATTTCACATGCTTTTTCACTGTATTCCCCACATTTCCTGTGATGTCAGTTGACTATACGAGTGTTACAAATCATTTATACTTAATATTACTGCTAACCATTTCCCAAGTCACACTTTATATTTTCTAGCTTATAGGCAGCTGCTGGTTTCCATTTATTTCAGTATCATATGAAAATCAACTTCCAGAGGCTTGAAACTCAATATATAAGTTAACAATGTTCTGACTACATATTCAATTTGAAGGCTTGCCTATTTCAAGAAATTGCCATTTCTCTGGAATTTAATTTTCATACCATACTGAAATAAATGGAAACTGGTGGCTATTTTGGAGGAAAAATGATTGATCCATTGTGATTTAATAAATGTGATTTGCAATAATAGCATGGGACTGTGAGGTGGCTGCCATCCTTTTGCTTCTTCACCTGTTGCCTCCGACATCCAGGGGCAGGAAGTCCTCCAAAGTTAGCACATCAGATGCTGTGGACCACCTGATGAAGTTCATGAAGGCATCTTCTTAGAATTGCATTAAATATTTAACTTTAGGCATGAACCAATATAGGGTTTTCAAGGGTTACTACTTCTTTGTAAAATGGCAAGTGGGCCTAACATGATGCAGATTTTTAGTGCAGTGCTGGCATTCAGCACCAAGTTTTATTCCATATTCTCTCTCTCTCTCCCTCTCTCTCTCTCTCCCTCTCCCTCTCCCTCTCCCTCTCCCTCTCCCTTCCTCAAGGAAACTGGTCCTGCTTAGCCCTTTCTGTTGTGTGTCACAGAAAGAAAGAACAGCATCCAGAATCACTACATCGTCCTGGACCCAAAGGTGATCCCCTGTATGACGCAAACTGGAGTGGCTGCCTTTGATGAGCTCTTAAAGTCACATTTTGCATTTTCTGTGTCCTATGATGAGCCGTTGTTCAACTTCTACACATTCATTCATTCATTTGCAAGGTACACCACAGAAGTTGTTCAGTGCTATTCCGACATTTAAAGTTTCAGCATGGTTTGTACCCAGGAAGGTCTTTGCGTTTGAACTGTGGAGAGCCTGAATGTACATTTGTTTTTTGCACATATTCTGGTTACAAGCGACACTTATCTCGAACCACATGGACATTGTGTTGATTCAGATGTCATCAGCAATTTTGACTTTGAGCCTGTAGCTAATGTTGAAGCCTCTGTTTCACAGCCAGTAAATGAGGATCCTCCCATGACTGTAACTACACACATTCCTATTGAAAAAAGGCAAATACTTGACATGTGCAGCTCTGTTATTGCTCAAGTGCAAGCCTCAGGAGTTCCTGAAAGTACTGTGCAATCTTTAGTTGGTTTAATGGAGGAACTGGTGAATGACATTCATGCTCATGCAAAACAAGCTGTTCTTGAATGTTTGTCATCTGGTGCATCAAGAGAAACCTTAGAGAATGTTGAGGATTGTTTTGATCAGCTTGAAAACCCATTCTCATGTCTTAACACAGAATCTAAAAGGATGAGGCATTTTGAGGAAAAATGGAAAATAGTTGAACCTGTAGAGCATATTCTTGGTGTGCGCTTTGATGTACGCAGAGATAGAACCACAGGCACATACAAACAAGTTCCTGTCAATGATAAGTTCATGTATGTACCCATCATGGGGTCTCTTTCATCTATGTTTAGGAACAGTGAACTCTGTAATAGTTTCAAAAAAGCAAAACCACACCAGGAGGGTTTTTACAGAGAATTAAATGATGGTTCTTACTTTAGGAATCACAATTTATTTTCACAACATGAACATGCTCTTCAGATTCAGCTCTATTATGATGATTTTGAAACTGCCAATCCATTAGGCTCAAAAAGGGAGTGCACAAATTGGGATGCATTTATTTTATTTTGAGGAACCTCCCACCACAGCTTAATTCTGTGTTGATGAACATTCATCTTGTAGCCCTCTTTGACTTAGAGGACTTAAAGAAATATGGATTTGATCCTATTCTCAAGCCTCTTGTTGATGATTTAAAGATTTTAGAGAGTGAAGGAATGCAGATGCCTTTTTCAGACATGCCTTTTAAAGGTTCAGTTTTTCAAGTTACTGTGTGACAGCTTAGCTTTACATGGCCTTTTTGGTTTTGTTGAATCATTTAGTGCAAATTATTGTTGTCGATTTTGTTTGACTGAAAAGACAGAGTTCCAATCTGTTTTTAGTGAAGATCATCCAGGTTTAATTCTGCGTTCGAAAGACCTTCATTCAGCACACTGCAGTGCCATTCAACAAAATCCAGATTTGCCCTCAACATTTGGTGTCAAAAGAACCTGTTTGCTCAATACCCTCCAGCTGTACCATACTTCAGACAACTATGCAGTCGATATAATGCATGATCTACTTGAAGGAGTGGTGCAGTATGAATTAAAGCTTGTGTTTCAGTACATGATAAAAAAAACTCCATATCATTGAGTTCATTGTCAGAGAGAATTATGAGCTATATATAGCAAAGATCGTGTTCTGTCTTGGTGCCTCTTGCGCAATACCCCATTGATGTTTGGAGATGTAGTGTCCACAAATGACAGCTGTTGGGAGTTGCTCCTCCTCTTAATACAAATTGTAAACATTGTTTTTTTCACCTTTTGAACCTATGGTATGACTTGCTATTTGAAACACCTGATTTCTGATCATCACAAGCTTTTTAAAAGTGTCTTTCCAGAGTGAAATTTGATTCCAAAGCACCACCTAATGATTCATTACCCAAGCTTCATCAGGAAAATGCACTCATACACATGTGGTGCATGAGGTTTGAAGGAAAGCACAACTTCTACAAAAAGTCTGTAAAGAACTTTAAAAACATAACTAAAACACTGGTAAAAAGCATCAGAATCAGTTGGCTTTTCATTTTGAAAATTTTTATTTTAAAAGATTACAATTTGGCTCTATTACTGAAGTCTTGGTCAGCAGCTTAGAGGGTAGAGAGGCACTGAATGAAAATTTTGATGTGTTTTGTAATGTTTCCACAACTTCCTGGGTCAAAAACTATGGCACGGAGTATCAGGTTGGGATGTATGTCTGCTCTGGTGTTGAAAATGAGATGCCTTTGTTCAACAGGATTGTCAATATAATTGTTGGAGATGACCGTGCTTATCTTCTAACTTGTAAAGTCTCAACAATGTATTTTGATGATCACTTGAATGCTTATAGCATTGAGGAGGAAACTGATGTTTTCACATTGATCTGTGTAGAGGATCTGGTGTACTACAGACCTTATGATAGGCAGTTTTCATACGACACTGATGAAATGTACATTGTCCCATACTTTTGTTTTGTATAACTCCGTGCAACTGTTTGCAGTCTCTTTATTTGTAGTGTACCTGCCATATCAATATAAAGTATTTTTGTGCGAGTTGTTTTGTATTTTTTGTAATAGATATTTGGGGTAGGTTAATTTTACACCCATTAATGCTACTATGTTTTAACATCAACGGGTGTAACACAACTATAAATCAACACTATCAGTGTTGATTTTATTGTAACACTTACAGGTGTCAAAATAAATCAACACTAATAGTGTTGATTTTCTAACACTGACACCAGTGTAGAGTACTTTTAACACCACAAAGTGTTAACCAGTGTTAATTTTCCACACCACACGGTGTTTAACACTGTGAGAGTGTTTTACACTTTCAAAAGTGTTAATTTAACACTTAAAAGAGTGGACACATATACACACTTTAAAAGTGTTAAAACTAACACTGTCAGAGTTAATTTTAACACGATTTTGCAGTGTAGTCTGTAAAAAAACTGACTAGTTTGGATTTTGCTGCTAATAGCGCAGCACCTGGAAACTAGTTCAACGAAAGTGCAGCTAGTTGCTGAAAATGAGTCACTAGTACGAGTTTTTGGTTAACTAATTGGACAAAATGTCTAACTAGTGCTGACAAACACGAAACTGCTGAAGGAAATTGATGCCTGATATCAAGGATATGGAATAAATGCTCAAATGGCTTTCTATAGAGGCATACTGTGTGCCATTGTTGATGACAACCTGAAATCACACAATAATGGTGGTTTTAGTGAGAACTTTAGCAATAGTACTAGTAATAGTGAAATATTTACTTCCTCTACCTTGGCAAAAGCCTCAATCAGGACAGCTGTGGGTATGTGGGGCAGTTGGTTACCATAGGCTAAACATCAACTGCAGGCATAAAATTTGATTCAATACTCAATGATCTTTCCTACTTCATACCTGGCCTATCTCCTTCTTCAGGCCATGATCTGTTTGAAAATGTTGTATCAGCCATCTTATCATAAAGCAAAAGGAGTTCAGTTATGCAGAGATAAACAGCTGTATAAATCACTTTTTGTTACCTTGGCAGCAATGCTAACAACAAACTTAAGTTATGTAAATCCTGGAAGTGAGAAACTTAAAGTGGACATAAGGTGCAGAACTGGTGTCGTCTAAGAGTACCAGTCTTGATTGGAGAAAAGATTCACAAGCCATTGGACAATGATGTCTGGCAAGTGGTGCTTTCCTTGTTTTTCCCAAGGAGCATGTGAACTCATGTTGAACTGCTGACTGATGTCCCAATTGTCTGACAGATTGAGGCTTTTCTTGAAGAGTATGGCAGAAACATCATGGAGTTCTTAAAAAAACCCCAAAAAACCTGATGATGATGCAAAGGCTGTTCAAAAAAAGGAAAATAAATCAGGTTCAGAGTAATGGTTTATTTATATGTAGTTTTGCTTCTCTTGCATTGTTGTCTTGGTTTTATTTCAATACATTTTTGAAAAGGAATTGCATAATAAGAATTGGATGGATGGACGAATGGATAGGCAACCTGAGAACATAATGGCTGCAGTTGAAAAGTCTTTTTTCTGTTCTTATCTGAGTGAAGTGACCTGGAAGTGACCTAAGCAGCAGCAATGGTAAGAGATGTTCAAATTCCCTAAGTGAGCCTCACTGCTTCTTCATCTCATCTCCTTTAGTATAGGAAACACTGACCTTATTGAAAGAAAAGGAGAAAATGCTGTCCCACAATTCCTTGCTGCAGCAACATTTTAAGCAATGCAATACTATAGTTTCACCACGGCAGACCCATACCATAAAGGTAAAGATAAAAAATACTTTTTTGATGACAATAGAGAAATTTAAATTGTCCAGTGGCATATTTGTGTATTTACAATGAAGAAACAAACAATAGAGCATCTGTGTCATGTTTGTGACATGATCTAAGACTTGTGAAAAAGAACAGACACACTGAATTTCTAGTAAACAATATCATCATCATAACAATATACTACACACATAAATGTTGGTTCACTAAAATTCCCTTCCATTTTCTCTGCTTAACAAATGTAGGCTATAAAAGTGTCAAAAGTGCCCACGACAGGATATAGTTATGTCTGAATATAATATTATGACCCCTTGCTCAGTTTCTTTTCTTTTTTTTTTTTATTACTATTTTAATGGCTCAACTTTCTCTTGTGTGTATTCCTTTCATATTGTCTTATTTCAACATTTCGATGCTGTTTGCTTAGTTTTTGATGTTAGGAAAGGAGTATGTGTTATAAATAAAGTAAAAAAAAACAAACAAACAAAAAAACCTTAGTGTAAGTGCAGCCTTTCTCTCCGCACCGCGGAACATACAGTATATGGTTTGTCCCTGAGTTCCCTTTCACAAATTTTCCTTGATCTCATGACGTTTTCAGTCGGGGAGTGTTTGGGTTGTAGTGTTTGGATACTGTAGTGTCTAGTTTTGCAAAGGAAGTGTCCCCTAATGAAATGCTCTGATTAAACTTCCTGCAAGAAGAACCCTTCTTATCGTAACAGGGACAGGGCGTTTTTCATTTAGCTTTAAAGAGACATGAAAAGAACAACAAAGTAGTCCATTAATAGTCTTTATTAATTGACAACTTTGTTGTTCTTTTTACAGCTTTGTTGTAATAGTATTTGAATTACAGGCATGTGAGTGTAACCAGTGCGGTTTTAATGGATTAGGGCGGTTGTTGATGAAACCAGTGTGACCGAGGTAAAAGGCTTTTTGAGAAAGCGCTCTAGCTTCCTTTCTTTTCGGTCACATCTTTAAAGTTGGTTTGCAGTCCACCAATACGCACAAAGAAGAAGAAGAAGAACTACATCACCCACACTTCATAGGGTGTGAACGTCATCATAACAGGAAGTCGTAACGATCGTTGTAGGTGAATGAGCAGAGCAGTGTGGCAGTAAAAAAACATTAGTGTATTGTAAATCACTGTTCGTGAGAGAGGGAGTTCCCCTTCTGCCGGCGCCAATGGACGACGCCCAGGAACAACACAACCATATTAAGAACAAATAAACCCGACGGGTGAGCCTTTGTTCCCTAGGTTCATCGCCGTGGATCATTCACCTATGATGGAACGG
The DNA here is from genome assembly GCF_046630095.1 of Trachinotus anak. NCBI lineage: Eukaryota > Metazoa > Chordata > Actinopteri > Carangiformes > Carangidae > Trachinotus > Trachinotus anak. Next base: position 28,663,546 of record NW_027273883.1, read on the forward strand.
GCGATGGAGCAGCTCAACGTACAGCTCAACCGGCTGACCCGTTCCCTCCGCCGGGCCAGGACAGTGGAACTCCCGGAAGGTAACGAAACAGTTTTAGAGTCTTTACGCTATAAAACCGCGAGCTGGCAGCCTAAAAATAGTCTTCGCGTGCTGTTACAGACATAGCACACTGCATCGGCCTCTTTCAGCCACACAGCGATTTTATTCTACAGACTAGTACAGTCGTGTCTGTTAAATTAGTTATAATACACCTTGTTTTTATTAAGTATGTGACTGTCAGCTTTGACAGCCTAACATACAGGTGTTTCAATGGTTTCTTATTGAGGCTGACATTACTGTAGGAACTGGGGCTCTATTTTTTAAATGATTATAAATGTGTCAATGGAATTCTAAAACTGGACTGCTGATAAGAAAGGGGATTCCTAAACAATGTCTTGTAGGTGTTTGCTAATATTTTAGTCTGAAATGTGACAAGCTCATGTCTTTTAGTGTAATCTTATAATGACTCATTGGATACCAGGAACTGGAGATATCTGGTGTGTAGGAACAAATGTGCCACTGAATGGATGAAAGATGTATATAAACATACGCATATCCATGTTAATCTGTGTAATATTAGTTTGGAAACTACATAACATAAAAAGGGTTGCTATGAATATTCCTCTTTGAATTTAATACAGTTGTGGTCAGTTTGTTTAGGTTAATTTAAAAAAGGAGGAGTAATGACAAAATAGAACTCAGAACATCCTTTTTGATCACTCGCCTCCTCTTGTTGCTTTACAAATGCATAAGTCAACCCTGTGATAATTGAACCCCTCCAATACTGTGATATACCCCTTTTTCTTCACTGTGTTATGTCTAACGACAAACTGCAGCAACAAACTTATCTACAATCACACATAATCTCCAGAGTTATTTTCTTAGACCTTAACAACACAGCCATTACACACAGAGGATACAGAACTTCAAAATGGAGTTGGTTATTAGTGGGTGAGGGTCATGAGTGTACATATGTGTCCACATGTACTGTATATTGTTTGTAGTCTTTTTACAGCACAATTTTGTCTTGTCATAGTAGGAGAGCGGTGTTACTCATAACATTAACAATGGCTCTGTTCTATTTAAGTGTCTCAGTAAGCCATGATGATAGTGTGACAGTGACCCCACAACACCAGGACCCTGAAACTGAAGCATCTACATGGAATAGAGTCATTATTTATTTTATAACTAACACCTGTGCTTGTAACATGAAAAAAATGTGTGCTGTAAGAAAAGCCTGTTGTGTGTATCTGTGTGCATTCCATGTGAGACATGTACAATTTCAGGGACTTTCCCTCGCTTGGAAACATAAATTAATGTAGCACCCCCAATTTTTCTACAAAAATTTCTGCTGTGGAGCACAGCATACTAAATATAAACACTGTATACCAGACAACATGGAATGACTGTGTTGTTTTGAGGAAATCCATTTGAAGTGACTCAACTGCTCACTAAAGGCTTTATTGGAGCTGTGGTCCACTGCCAAACATATCTTATTATGTAGCACTATGCAAAATTTGCAAGAATTTGGATTCAAAAATAAACATCTCTTTGAAAAAACACACCATTTTGGGAACAGTCACTAATATGCTGTTACACTTGCTGTTTCTCAATACAGAGTACGCCAAGTTCAGACTTGGTGGTTCGAACTTCACAAGTTCATCTCATAAGTCCAGACTCTGGAGAACGGCAGGGGTATTTGCAATTGAAAAAGTAGCATTCTTCCAAATATCAGCAGCTCAGCTCAGCACAGGTTACACTTCAACAAACCTGTACCTGACAGTACATGACAAAGTAATCTAAACTGAAATCTCCACAAACAGAGAGAAAAATGGAACACTGCAGATGTCAGAGCTGCCAGTAAATTGCCAAAGGGCTGCAGAGATAACATTTTTCTACCACGGCTATGGTGCACACTGACTGGCCAGTGACCGTAGACGCTGGGCAGCGGGCTGCTGATATCAGAATCAGAATCAGAATCAGTTTTATTGCCAAGTATGTTTTCACATACAAGGAATTTTTTCTGGTGATTGGTGCAATTGATCAGCAACAGTGGGGCTCTCTAGCCTTGTTGATGAGGCTAATAGCAGATGGGAAGAAGCTATTTTTGTGGCGAGAGGTTTTGGTCCTGAAGGACCGCAGCCTCCTGCCAGAGGGGAGTGTCTCAAAGAGTTTGTGTCCAGGGTGGGAGGAGTCAGCTACAATCTTCCCTGCACAGATTGCAGCCAATCACCTTCTCAGCAGAGTGGATGATACGCTGCAGTCTGTTATTGTCCCTCTCCGTGGCAGCAGCGTACCAGATGGTGATGGAGGAGGTGAGGATGGACTCAATGATGGAGGTGTAGAAGTTCACCATCATAGTCCTTGGCAGGTTGAACTTCTTCAATTGCCTCAGGAAATACATCCTCTGCTGAGCTTTTTTGATGAGGGAGCTGATGTTTAGCTCCCATTTGAGATCCTGTGTGATGGTGGTTCCCAAGAAGCGAAAATGCTCCACGGTAGCCACGGGGGAGTCACACAGGGTGATGGGGGTGGGTGGGGCTGGGCTCTTCCTGAAGTCCACTATCATTTCCACTGTCTTCAGAGCGTTTAGCTCTAGGTTGTTCTGCCTGCACCAGGTCACCAGACGCTCAGTCTCCCACCTGTAGGCAGACTCATCGCCATCAGAGATGAGTCCAATGAGAGTGGTGTCGTCTGCAAACTTCAGGAGCTTGACAGACTGATGGCTGGAGGTGCAGGGAATCAGGTGGACCATGACATGGTCAGAGTGGCCCAGTGCAGCCCGGGGGACGGCGTGATAAGCACCACTGATTGTGGTGTAACAGTGGTCCAGAGTGTTCCCCTCTCTGGTCGGGCAATTAACAAACTGTCTGTATTTGGGCAGTTCATGACTGAGGTCACCTTTGTTAAAGTCACCAAGGACAATAACTACGGAGTCCGGGTAGGTCTGCTCCACACACAGTATCTGGTCGGCGAGCGCCCGCTGTGCCTCCTGCACGTTGGCCTGTGGTGGGATGTAAACACCGACCAGGATGATTGAGGTGAACTCACGGGGGGAGTAGAAGGGCCTGCAGTTTATGATGAAAGTCTCCAGGTCAGGAGAACAGTGCTGCAGGATCACTGTCACGTCTTTGCACCAGCCACTGTTTGCATAAAAGCAGATTCCTCCAACTTTGGTTTTGCCGGACAGCTCTGTGTCGCGATCCGCTCTGAAGAGCTGGAAGCCGGCCAGCTCCAGCGCAGAGTTCGGAATCGATCCACACAGCCACGTCTCCGTGAAGCACAGGACGGAAGATGAGGAAAAGTCTCTGTTCTTCTGCACCAGTAGCTGAAGTTCATCCAGCTTGTTGGGCAGTGAACGCACGTTGGAGAGAAAGATACCTGGGAGAGGTGTGCGGAGTGCGCGCCGGCGGAGACGCGCAAGCGCACCGGCACGTTTTCCTCTCCTCCGGCGTTTCACTGCGAGAGCAACGGTCAGTGCACCTCTGACCAAAATGTCCAATAATCCCACAGATGAGTCGAGAAAAGTAGGAAAAAAATCCACTGGAGTTGTTTCTCTGATATTAATGAGCTCTTCTCTGGTGAAAGAGCTCCGGAAACCAAAGCAGAAAACTGGATTTATAAAGAAAATAAGGCAAAAAAATGCGCACCAACACACCGAGGCAGCCATCCGCGGCGCCATGGCAACAGAATTGACTGCCAATCTCACCCGGCAGGATGGTCCTCACATCTCCGAAAACACTTGACCAAATTTCCAAACAGGCATTATTTGGATAAACTGACCACCTATTCTGAATCTAGATGGTCACATTCTAGCCTGAAAAAATATCAAAATATAATGACAGTTCTGGGGAGAAAATTGTGACAGCTTTGAGCCTGGCTCAGAAATCTCTGCTGTTGTTACTATGTGTTGTCACTATTAGGTGCGAAATGCTTTCTGGGATACTTGGCTGATGTATCCTCAATTAAAGGGGCGAAGTGAGAACACTTCCGGATATTTGATCTGTACCGGGTAGATGCAGACTTTGTTCTGGAACAGTACTTGGGCTGTGACTGATAATGTTTCACAAGTCAGTACGGAGAAGAACACAGATTGAGAAAAGGTTGCTGTATCTTCAATTACGTCGAATTGCAGATGAGAAAGCCACATTCAGGCTCCACCTCTAGGTCAGCCTCTGTATAGAGGTTTTCCTCAACCAGGCTTTCTGAAACATGTAATTGTCGAGACATAATATTAGGGATTTCTGTCGGAATGCTGTGCTCAATAGGATTCTACTGTTATACTTCAAATTTCTGTGTTGCAAATTTCAAGAGTAAATTTTTTACAAGGCCATTAAACATGAGTCTTTAATGTAGAACAACTGTTAGAAAATGCTGTAAATGTCCTGAATGAAATGAGGAAACTATAAAACATTATGTTTTTGAGTCTGGGACATTTTGGTGGACATGTATTTGTTGCATCCATTACAGGTCTTGATAGATATGAAAAAAATACAGTATAGCTACAACTAATGATTATTATTATCAATGGTTTATTTTCAGATTATTTTCTCAGTGATTCATTTGTTCCATTAAATGCCAGAAAATATTTAAGAATTCCCATCACAATTCCCCAAACCTAAAGGGAGGTTCAGGATGAAAATTTGAATTTGTAGCTGTAGAAGTTGTAGTTTGTCCACTCAGTAGCTTTTTCTAGTGGTTTTAGAGAAAAACTTAAGTTTTTTTTTTCACTTATGTACTTCAAAGTTGTTTATTATTGATAATTATGGCTTAATCTAATGATTATTGTCAATATTGATGAATTTTGTCCGTTATTTTATAATAATTCTTAGTTATTTTATTTTGTTTAACCAGTGAAAAAAAAGAATAATTTGAAAAAGCCTATCATAATTTCTGAGAGCCCAAGGAGATGTTTTTTAATGTCCAGTTTTGTTTGATCAAAGGTCCACAACCTTAAGATAATGGAAACACTGAAAATAATCAAATCCTAGTTTTTGAGATGATGGAATGAACAAAAAAAGAAAAAAAAAAGAAAAAATGCTTGATTATCAAAATTATTGTAGATTTTTTTTTTGTCAGCTCTACTGATCATTTCAATTGCTGATTGTCCCATCACACTGGCAGCCTGTTACGGCAACTCCTGCTCATTGTTGAGCTTTTATCCCTTTTTTCCCTTTTCTTCTTTTAATTGTATTTTTGATCAACGGTCAGCTTCTTTTATTCGTGCACTATGGACACGCATAGTCTTGCGGTGTTTGTACTGGCCGCTCTGCTGTTTCCTTTTTCTCTGTTCGCGTTCAAGTCCGGAGACCTGGCCTGTAGCCATGGCTCCATAGTTTACACCAGAGAACAGCTGATGGCACTCCGTGACACAGCGGTGTTATCCGAGGAGAGACTCGACATTCCCCGCGACCTGAGGAGGAGGAAGAGACGGGAAAGTCGTGCCAGGAGGGAGCGACGTGCCAGGAGGGGACGGTACAAACCAATTCTCCCCTCCATCATCATGGGGAACGTAACATCAAGATAAGAAGATGGACGACCTAACGGCGGCTAGTCTGCAACAGCTACAACGACTCTAGCAACAGCTAGTCTACTACAGAAACTGAGGTCTTTTGGGGTGCAGGGGGCACTCCTGAAGACCTTTTATGACTCTGTGGTGGCATCAGCCATCTTTTACGGTGTGGTCTGCTGGGGCAGCAGCATCTCCACTGCTGACAGGGGGAGACTGAACAGGCTGATCAGAAAGCCTGTTCAGTCTCAGGAGAATGGTGGCGAAGCTATCATCCCTGTTGGAGAACACCTCCCACCCCATGCAGGACACTCTGACAGCACTGAGCCGCTCCTTCAGTGACAGGCTGCTGCACCCACGGTGTGTGAAGGAGAGATACCGCAAGTCTTTCCTTCCAGCTGCTGTCAAACTTTACAACAAACACTGTGCTCAGTAGGGTAACCACACACACACCAGAAACGGACAACTCACCACCTTAACAACCTCATGCATTAGGTACTGTTGTTGTAAATATGTAATTTTTTGTATCTATATATTTAGTACATTATTATATTGTTATTATTTATCGTTCTAAATATTTGTTATTGCAGTTTCTGCAGCTTTCCTGTTCTCTGCACTGCCAGTTTGCTGCTGTAACACTGTGAATTTCCCCACTGTGGGACTAATAAAGGCGATCTTATCTTATCTTATTCCTCTTCTGTTTTACCCTCCACAGATAATGAGACCGCAGTGTACACACTTATGCCAATGGTCATGGCTGACCAGCACAGGTAAGCTCTGTTGCATGTTTACATGCCTTTGCCAGTAGTACCAAGTTTCATTGTGTTTTTTAGTTCACATTCATGTCTGTTACCACTGCAGAGGTATGGTGAATTTGTGTTTTTGTCTTCAGAAGAAATAATGTACCTGTGTCTAAAAGGTCAGTGTCAGAATTGCTGCTCAACTCCAAGTTTGATGTGAACTACGCCTTTGGACGAGTGAAGAGAAGTCTGTTGCATATTGCTGCCAAGTAAGATATTTTCACTCTTTTCTTATTTTAGAGTAAGCACACCCTTGAATTTTGTCAGATCTCTCTCTCCCATCCAGTATATTTCACAAATTGCTACAAAGAGGTGTGGAGTAGTTGGCAGACAAATATAAGGGGTCGTGAGGGACATTATGTAGAATTACCATGCATATACAAATATAGAACCATACTCATTCACATACTATACTGAAAACCTCACAGACATACAAGTGGAGAGCTTCTACACACACTACAGAAACCCTCTCACGGAAAGCGTTTCACTTGAACCGGAAGGTGGCACGGTATACTGTGTACATTCGGGTAGCTCCTTTTCTCGTTCTAAACCAAAAACAGCCGTTTTTCGCGTTTGTTGTCACAATCAAAAAACGAAAAACAACAATTTCAAATTAACGAAGAGAATTAAGAAGAAACGGTCCAATTTTGGTGTTTGCAAATTCCCTTGTTAAATTTTTCCCTGTTGAATTGAAGAATAAAGACAGATTGTCTGGTGACACGGATGTAAAGGTACATATTTCAAAATAAAAGCCACAGGATAAAACGGCCATTCTATAAAGTGTAAAATTATGCAAAGACACACACATAAAGATCTATTTTTGCTTGATGTCTTTGCATTAAGACACAAAAAATATTTTATCAAAAGTATGTAGGGGTGGGCATTCTGATGATGCGATTCTGATGATATGACTATAAAATGCAATCTCTGGTTTTATTGTGAAAGTCCTGATTGGTATTTGTGATCTGTACTTTTCTACCACTTCGAGGGTCCTTTCGGAACCAGTCACACTTTGTGCTTAGTTCATAAGGAGTATTCGTTTGGACAGCGCTGTTATTTATATAGTGAAATACTATATGTAAGTGTTTTGATTTTCTAAAATTTTGTCGCTGCTAACCAGTTAGGCCTGGCTCGTCCTGCAGCCCTCTCGTCCCATGAATGCACTGTAACTCCACCTTGGATTGCAGCTGATGACAGTGTTTCCTGCTCTGTCCTGGTGGAGAACATATACCACTACACCAAGCTCACCGAGGCTGCAGAGCAGAACAAGAACGACCGTCGCCAGGTGTAGTCAGAACTGTCAACAGTTAGCTGCGACTGAAATTTTAAAATTAGATACTAAATATAACACCTATAGGGATGTGCCGATGGACGAATATCTCGGTGACTGACCAGCATGTTAAATATATTTGGCTTGTTTCCCCATAAATGTATTTGACTAATGTTATTATTTTCTAGTGTTAAAACAATGTTAAATTTAATATGCCCAGCCATAGTTTCATGTCGGCATCCCTTGCATATAACCGATGCGCGTGCACGCACACAATCCGACCAGATGATGGAGGAGATGGACGGGCAGCGTTAATGAATAACCTAATTAATAAACATGTGGAAATGCACAGTGGGTTCTTCCCAAATAGTTTTGTCTACAGTGACCAGCAGAGGTCCCCAAATGTTACCGAGTTATGGTTTACCCTTTCACCAAATAAGTTAATATTCTCCTATGATCAAGCTCATATTCACTTATTGTAGCTGTTGCTTGTAGCAGACACTGCAACTTTGATTCTGATATTCATCAGTTTTCAGCCATACATTAGTCCTAGATAGTGGACAAATCAATCTGCCAAATTGATATTTATATTTTATTGATCATTATCATATCGGTTCATTATATTTACAGTAGGCAACAGAGGTTTTCAGTTGTGTGTGAGAGGATAATGTTTCAGTTGTTTTGTGTGAGTGTTTGAATAGTGTGTGTAAAGCCTTTTCACTTGTATGTCTGTGAGGTTTTCAGTAGAGTATGGGAATAAGTATGGTTTCATAAGTGTATATGCATGGTAATTCTGGATAATATCCCTCATGGCCCCTCATAGGCAAATGTCTGTGGCAAATGACTTTGTGATGTGTAGCCTTGTGCCTTTGCAGTGTGTGATGACGCAGGGGTTCATAGTAGAGTTAGACTGGCCAACGTTAGCTTATTGCAGATAAAAGAGTATGGATGTGTAGGTTGTTGATAAGTAACAAGATATTACAAGAAACCTAGGTATGAATTAATTTAAAAAACAATATATCAATGACATGGTTTGTCCCCCAGAGGCATTTTGCATACACTACCAGTCAAGAGTGGGCACACCTTCTAACTAGATGTTTTTTCTTTATTTTTTATTTTCTACATTGTAGAATGGTGCTGAAGGCATCAAAACTATGAAATAACAGATATGGAATTACAACCCCGTTTCCAACAAAGTTGGGACACTGTGTAAAATGTAAATAAAACACAATGTGATGATGTGCAAATCATGTAAACCCATATTTAATTGAAAATAGAACAAAGACAACATATCAAATGCTGAAATGTTATTGTTTTATGAAAAATATATGCTCAATTTGAATTTGATGCCAGCAAGATTTAAAAAAAAAGTTGGGACAGGGGTACAAAAGACTGGAAAAGTTGTATAGTGCTAAAAAAAAAAACACTTGAATATCTCACAAATAATAAGGTTAATTGGCAACAGTTCAGTAAGATGATTGGGTAAAAGAAGAACCTATGCCGTGAAGATGGGGAGACATCTGGATATGTTGCTCCAAGCAACATATCCAGATGTCTTTTTCAGAGAAGGCCTTGCATATTTCAGCAAGACAATGCCAAACCGCATTCTGAGCATATTACAACAGCATGGCTCCGTAGTAGAAGAGTGCAGACGCCTGTCACCCATTGAAAACATTTGGCGCATCGTGAAATGAAAAATATGACAAAGGAGACCCCGAACATTTGAGCAGTTGAAATCCTATCAGTTTCAACATTTGATATGTTGTCTTTGTTCTATTTAAACATAGATTTACATGATTTGCACATCATCACATTCTGTTTTTATTTACATTTTACAGGGTCCAAACTTATTTGGAAACAGGGTTGTATGTGGTAAACAAAAAATTGTTAACAAAGGAAAATGTTTTGGATTTCAGATTCCTCAAAGTAGCCATCTTTTGCTTTGATGACAGCTTTGCACACTCTTGGCGTCTTGTCAACCAGCTTCGTGAGGTAGTCATTGGAATGGTTTTCCAGCAGTCTTGACGGAGTTTCCTTATGTGTTGAACTGTACTGGCTACTTTTCTTTCACTCTGCAGTCCAACTCATCCCAAACAATCTCAATTGGGTTTAGGTCAGGTGATTGTGGAGGCCAGGTCATCTGATGCAGCAATTGCTCACTCGCCTTGTTGATTAAATAGTCCTTTCATAGCCTAGATGTGTCTTTTGGGTGAATGTCCAGTTAAACAAATGATGATCCCATTAAGCACAGATTGGATGGCATGCTACTGCAGAATGCTGTGCTAGTAATGCTCGTTCTACTAATTAAGTGTTGACAAGGCGTATCTGTTAACTGAAAAGAATTCCAGGTGCCTAAGATTGTGTGTGTGTGTGTGTGTGTGTGTGTGTGTGTGTGTGTGTGTGTGTGTGAGTGACAAGTGTTTGGATAGCAGAAATATCAGTGCACGAACCGAAAATCTAGTTTGGTAAATTCCTATCCTTCTGAGGACAAGTAAAAATAATAAATAATAAATACATACCGTTATGTTTGTGTATGCTTTCACACATCACAACTATACACACAACTATACTTTCAGAACACTTTGAAATCCATGTGTCCTTTTGGTTCATCAAGTTTTATTTGGGAAACGGACACACCTGCTGACTGAATTATTCATATCATCAGACTTGTCTCGTGGTCATCATTCAGTAATTAGTAGTTAGCTATTAACTTAGTAGTTCCAATTAATACTGTCTCATGTGAGGTCTATGGATTATCCATAGTAGCAGGCACACTGTTTTGGAAAGAGATGTCATTGTTGAATTCTTTGAATGTAATTTTTCAGTGCTATATACCTTCAGGGAGGGAAGTTAGAAAGTAAATGAAAACGCTGTTTCTTTGTCATTGACAACACTGACCTATTGAGAGGAGGAGTATGCAGGACAGCTAAGTTGCTCTGTGTTCTCTCTGTACAGCTGTGGATCAGTGGAGTGTCTTGTTCTGCTGCTAAAGAGGGGAGCCAACCCAAACTACCAGGACATCTCAGGCTGTACGCCTCTACACCTTGCTGCTAGGAATGGGTATGAGCCTCACTTCTATCATAATACATTTAATATCTTTTTACATGTTGGCATTGTGTTCATTTTTAATAAGGTTTTAGTATTAAAACACTACAGACAAGTATTAGTATTAGTATTATTAAAAAGTATTAATTATTATCTTATAACACTTGGTCCTCTGAGTTCACCTTTGGACATTCCAGGATATACATTCTGTCAGCTTCTTGTCATAGCTGTAACAGCAGGACAGCTGCTAGTGCTCTCAGAACTAGCTTCCCTGCCAGCAGAAGCAGAGATTGTGTTTAAAACGCAATGGTTTGGCCTGACTTTCAGACGTTTGATGTCTGTCCATATTTGGTTTTGAGAGGGACTTATATTACACTTATTGGAAAGCTTACATTGCATCCTACTGTATACCTCTGCATTCACCCCTTTGCTTCTGTAAATGACAAACACCAGTGTGCCAGTTCCATTGGCAGCCATACATGCACAAGCCATTACAGAACCACTGCCATGTTTGACAGATGAGGTTGTGGTTTTAAATCCGTGTATCATTCATTCATTCGTTTTTCAAAATAAAACCAAAAATAAGAAAACGAAAAAACAACACTTTTTCTCTGTATTCGTTTCCCATACTAAAATGAAAAAACGGATAATGACTCGTTTTTTCAGTTTTCGATTTTATGCTCAAATGAAAAATGGAAAAAACTGATAACAAGTGTTTCCCGTTTCATCCAATTTTGATCTGAAGCAAGTTCAGTGAGCCGGAAATGACCGTGACCCGGAAGTGGCCGGCATGCGTTTTACCATCTTCAAAAAGCTGTCCAATCATATCTAAATGATCCTCAAGTCTGGCCCAAGTGGCAACCCACCGTGACATCACCCATTGGTTTGCGAACTGCTGTTTTGAAGCATGGATGTATTATAAGAGTTCTTATAATACATCCATGTTTTGAAGCCTTGAGTTTGCAATTTGGCCGCCGCCATCTTGATTTTTTGAAACCAGAAGAAACCATATTTGGAGAAGAGGGTGGAGCTGAGGAGGAGTGAGGGGTGGAGCTGACCTGAGAGCCGCCCACCTACACCGGCTACCTGACGGACCGTGAGAGGCTGCTCCGTGTGAATCCGAAATCAGTCATTCTCCATAAGTCAAGGTAAACTTTAGTACTAAGTGATAACTTACTGTTAATAGCTGACTACATGCATGACCACATGTGGAAAATATTACACACAGGAATGTAATGTACACACAGATAATGAAATGTTATTGTAACTGAAGTTACTGTGTGCTAGCTTACACACAGAGTAAGCTAACCTTATGTGAGCTAACTGTAGAGTAGCAGTAGTATAACATCTTGTGGTGAAACCATAGACTGTAAATGGTGAAACACTTTACTGTTGTGTTTTAAAACTGGTTCTGTGAATCAAAGGTTATTGCTTGACTTCATGAGTGATAACGATGGCTGTCATCGTTATCACTCATGTTGTCGGTGTCGTTAAGTTACAAAACGATAACGTAATTACAGTGAACTGTGCTGGAGACCTCCAGACCCAGCACATCAATTAATTAATATTTATTCTCACAGTACAATCGATTGTCATGTGACTGTGCGTTGATATTAAGTGTGGTTCACTGTTTTTAGTTTTTCGTTAATTTCATCGTTAAAAACGGGCGTCAAAACATCTGTTGGAATTATTCTTTCTCTCTTTCAGAATAAGTATCAGTTTGCTCGGATTGATTATTGCATCTGCACCCACTCAATGCCACTGAAGTGAGTATTAGTTTCTATTATATTATATATTGTAAAACAGTACAGTGGTTTTTACAACTAGCTGGAGGGAGTACTGTATTTTCAGATAACTGTGCAGAGTTCTAATAAGATAATAATCTAATAAGAGTGCTTCTTATTTTACCTTTTTCCTGCTAGAATATCATACATATCTCACTATTACAATGTTTCTTTCCATCTGGCCAAGGTCTGGATCATTGGGGACAGCTACGTCCATCATGGAGCCCAAAGAGCTACAGAGACCACGGGGATCAACCTTGGTGATGATGGTGTCTCCGTCCATTATTTTGGCTGGGGAGGTCTGAAGGGGAAGCTGTCTAACACCTCTACTACTTGTTGCTAAAGATGAGGGATTGAACAATTTATTATGCAAACTTGTGACAGTTCACCTTTACCTTGAGCCACAAAAGTATTTTATTTTTTATAAAAGTTACTGAATTTAGTAAAAACTTTTTACATACTTTTCCAGTATTGGCGATGGTTAATGATTTTGTTGAAATTGATGATTTTTAAAAGGTGCAATAAAAGTATTTATGAATCTCTTGGTATAAGTTTGTTGATGGTTTTATGGTATAAATTTTGACAATCCTAGAACATTGACAATGGAGGATCAAAAGCCAGATATTTTAGTTTGTGCTTTCCATGTGTTTTATGTTCTTTATGTACTTTATGAATTATCAACTTCAATGACACTGAACACTCATTCACCAAACTGTACTGTTAAATACATCACAAGGTGTATGGTAAATCTGGAAAACCCAGGCAATACTTCTGTAGTTCATAGGAAATGCTCTCAGTACTCTTTAATCACAGTAGGTTTATTTAAGATTCCATAAACAAAACTACAATCACAAATTAGAAAAGCACATTAAACACATTTCGATGACAGTAACAGCAGATATGAGTAAAACTACTGTGCATAAGCTGTACTTCACTATACAAAAGAAAAACCATAAAAGGACATAAAACATCAATTTCTTTACTGCTTACTTAACCTGACTTTTAAAATCTCACTGTCAAATCTGCAGTACACACCAAAGATTTTGGAAGGCTAATATTTCTGAAGTGGTGACAGCAGCACACATCTGTTACAGGAGTCACATTCTGCTCCTGGTTGCACTTCTGGTTTGACAGTGCCAGCTGTTGTCCAGTGAAGATCCTTTAAATGTCAAATTGGGAAATACTTTCATTTGTGAAAGTGGTGACTAGAGTAAGGCTAGAGTAACACCAAGGACAAAGAATATTAAATTTCTACAGAACTGGTCTGGCTTTCCATCAGAGGCACCTGAACTGGAAGTGGTTTTCTAGCATCATCATCACCATCCATTTGAGAACTAAGGATGTTGTCCATGCAGCCTCCTTTCTCCACAGCCAGATGAATGGAAACAAATACTGTGCTCCATACATGAGGTCCTCCTTCTGTTGGCAGTGGTCCTTCAGTTTTCAGTGTAGATACCTTTCAAATCACAGTAAAAGACTAGTTCAGACATGATGGATCAGTTAATCACATACATAAACCAGCTGTCAGGATAACTGCATGAATGTCTACTTCAGTTGAGGACTATTGTGTTTGCACTTACAGCATCAAATGAATGAACTGCTACATGTTATGTACTAATGTTGTTTTCTACATTGTGTATTATACATAACTCCTAACTGTATTGTGATGATGGGAGTGAATGAACAGAACTTCTACATAGAGACTTTAATGTATGTCTTTTGTGCACAACACATCAACACACCACAGTTAACACTTGACTTCACGGCGACATAATCTGTAGGATACTTCAGATTATGAGCATATCTGATTGTCCAGTAATAAGAATATCTGGGTCGAATAAAAAGGACAGATCCAGTAAATGCTATTGTTACTATCTGCCGCTTGTGAACTGAGGATCTGATCAGAAATGTAGTGTTGTCTTCTGTTGTTCCAGTCAGCATCACTTACAGCCTACATGTTAACCACATTTAAATTACGTTAAGGTTAAGTTAACCTGAACTTTCACAACATCCAAACTAACATTTTAAGAACTTGCATTAATGGAGCTCAATATGAGCCCAACACACTAACGCAGTACACTTCGACTGGATCCCGTGTTCCAGAAACACAATAATAACGTTGGTACCTTAACATTAGTTATATGCACATTTTAGTTGGGCTTTTAACATTATATTCAAACATGTATTAACACCTCTAGAGTAAACACAGGTCACCATCCCGGAGGAGTCAGGTCCTGTTAGCATAGAAAACGCTTGGTAATCAGCTAGCGCTAGCTAGCCAGCTGGGTTAGCAAGGTGTATTTGTAATTTATCTACACTACGATATCAATTGGAAACTGGGATGCTAATTTTGGCTAGCGAAAACAAGCTTAAGCTAAAAAATAAAATGTACTTACCGTATGATCTGAACAGCCGATTCCTTAGAGTGTCTCTTGGTTCAACCAGACGCTGAACAACGCCGACATTTTAGGTGAACAAAAGGGTAAAACTAATTTTCACGCACTGAAAACACGATGGAAGGTCTGTGTAACTGGATGTGGAAAACTCCAGGACGAAAACACTTCACCCAAAAACAAGTTCACGGCTAATTCAACATCGTTGGTTCTGTGAGAAGGGACTGCTCTTGATTGACAAGTGACATGTGTCAATCATACGTTAGCCACGCCCCAATGCATACCCTACTTTATCGTCTATTTTAAATTAAATGGGACTATAATTTTAAAAATGAAGTATTGAAGAACACTTGAAACTAGCGATTGAGACCATAAACTCGTTATGAAAACGTTTACTGGGGTCATAAACCAAGTGAGAAGTAGGGTCATTTTCTCATAGACTTCCATACAATCAGACTTCTTTTTGTAACCAGTGGTGTCGCTCCCTGATGGTCATTGGATAGAATGCAGGTTTAAGGCACTTCCGCATTGGCTTCATTTTCCGGAGCCGGCGTTGACGTCCATTTTTATCATGGATGTATACATCCATGGTATTTTTATTTACAGTCTATGGGCCGGCCATTATGTTTGTTTTGCGGACTCTCGCAGTAAAGGCAGGGACGGCCACTTCCGGGTCACGGTCATTTCCAGCTCACTGAACTTGCTTCAGATCAAAATTGGATGAAACGGGAAACGCTCGTTATCCGTTTTTTCCATTATTCATTTGAGCATAAAATCGAAAACTGAAAAAACGAGTCGTTATCCGCTTTTTCATTTTAGTATGGGAAACGAATACAGAGAAAAAGCGTTGTTTTTTCGTTTTCTTATTTTTGGTTTTATTTTGAAAAACGAATGAACGAATGATACATGGATTGTTTTAGGTGATGAGCTGTTCCTTTTTTTTCTCCACACTTTCCGTAATTTTGATAGAGGTTGATTTTTGTTTCATCAGTCCAAAAAATTTTGTTCCAGAGCTCCCATGGTTGCTTTTTGTATGCATTTATGAACTGCAACCTGACCTTTCTGGTTTTGAGGCTTAAACGAAGTTTTCATCTCCTGGTGAATCTTCTGAGGTTATGGTCATGAAGTCTTTAATAAGGAGTAATACGCTTACTTCCTAGAGAGCATTCTTGACATCCGCAGGACTAGCCTAGATAAATAGATAGATAGATACTCAAGCAAATATTTATTAGTAAAGCTAATATCAAGCACTACTAAAAAAGAAAAAAACATAAAATAAAAATACTGATTCCAAAACAAAAAGCATTGTGTTTATTTAGTTTTTCCAGTTACACCAGCTATACAATATTTCAGAGCACGGACACTGTAGACAGACCTGTTACCTGTCCAGCATGGTGCTGTTAAACCAGAAACACGGCAGCTACACTGTGCACAGGGAAGAAAGAGTCAGCATAGCTTCGAAATAAGTTTTAAAAACATGCAATCATTCATCATTCAACTGAGGTAGAGTGTCCCCTTTTCTTTTCTTATGTTTAATCCCCCTTCTAGTGAATGATGCCATCTACATCATTAATTGTAAAAAAAAATTGATCACATCTACTCACTGTGTCCCCAGTTGTGAGGACTTTACTCCAGTCTCTGCTTTTCAGACCTGCCTTGAGATGTTGCTGTTGACTCTTTGGGATTATATAATGACAGGATGTGGTTTTAAATGAGTTTGAGAAAAGTTGTTTCGTAAGCTTTCTTGAGAAATAATTGCTTTAAAATAATCCTTTATTAGTCCCACAGTGGGGAAATTCACAGTATTACAGCAGTAGACAGTGCAAGAGAAAAAAACTGCAAATAATAAGAATACTTAAAAAAAAGATAAATAATAGATAATAATGTAATATGTACAATTGGATATTTACAAAATATACTACAACAATTTAAGCAGTTAATGGATAATACACAGTTGGTGTGTGAAGTTATTGTGCATGGTGAGCTGTCAGTCTTTGTCATGTGTGTTGTCTACTGAGTGCAGTGTTTGTTGTACAGTCTGACAGCAGCTGGAGGGATAGACCTGCAGTATCTCTCATTCGCACAATGAAGGAGCTGCTCAGTACTGTTGGAGTCTCTTGCAAGGGGTGGGAGATGTCCTCCAACAGGAAGACAGCTCTGTTTTTTCCAGCATTGATCTGGAGGTGGTTCCGTGAGTGAGCGGTAATGACAGGTGGAGCGAAACAACAGCTCTATAGGTTTTATCCATTAGAAATAGTAAAATATTTTCAGCTTCTTATGAAACAGTGTCGGAACTCATTAGACTGTTGCAGAGGATGTCAGTAGAGTAGACAGTCCTTCAATGTGGCCAGGACACATTTGAGTTCATACTAGGGGTTGACCAATTATTCGCCTGGCCAATTATTGGGGGCAGATATTAGGCATTTTGCCGATTATCAGTATCAGCATTTTATTTCAAAGATCACCGATATTATTAAGTAATTAAAAAGTGCACTAATGTGGCTTGCTCTCAAGCCGCTGCTTCATTTAATGTCCTGCCCACAACAATCTCTGATTGGCTAGATGTCATACAAGTAATAGCCAATCAACGCTGAAGCCTTGCTGTCACTCACACGACACTCACACAGGAGCGCAGCAGGAAGACCCAGGGTGGAGAAGAGGAGAGAGTTTGGCTGAGCATGTAAAAAGTTTAAGTATTAATACAAATTACTGGCATTTAAACAAAGTTTTGTGTTGGAGATTGTAAAATTCTAAATTTTCTCTGTTCTCCAGTTCAAATCTGGTGATATGTTTTGAGCAGGTAGATTGGTGGAATCTGTCCACTGAATTGTGTGTCAGGGTGCAGGTTGGTCCAACCGCACTTCAAGTTTGAGGTCTATAAGGTTCAGTCCAAAAGGGCTAGGCTAGAATCCAATCTCAACAAAAAACCTGACCTATAAACAACGTTAATATAAAATTACATTGAAGCTTCAAGTTTAACGCATAAATATTACTCATCTATCAAATAAAGCTTAATTATATACTTGTCTTCATATTCTGCTTCTACTTCTGTTGCACAACTATTTGGATAAAGCATTCCAGTATACACGATTTCACCAAATCACATTATTAAATTAAATTGATTTGTTTCAAAAAGTTAAAACATACTGTAATAACTCATCAATGGTAGGCAGTCAATTTCAGGCTATGTTGTAGTATTGACAATTAGCTCAACTTCTCCAAGAAACATACTAACAGTAACTTAAATGCCATCCAGCAGCATTAAAACACACATTACAGCACATAAAACATAAACAAAATACCAATATGAACCATACTATGGTCTTGTAAATATGCCAATACAAAAAACATAAGCATTATTTAACTTCAAACTGTTAAAAGAGACAGTTTTCACATAGCTAGCACCATTAGCATAAGTGAATGGACTTTCCAATGCAACAGGTTAGCATAGTGACTAGCGTGACATTAGCTTCCCAGCTAGCGGCCTTCCATAGGCTACTACAGAACAACTCACCAGTGCAAGGCACCGAGAAGCAACAGAGAAAAATGGCTTCATGCCTCTATTCTCGGCTGCAACAGTGTCCAATTCTTTTATCTGCTTTGTAACCTTAGGTTTTTAACATAAAGTATGTATTACTGACATGAAATTATGTTTTGGAAGAGTTATTTCCATGAATTGACTAATTATCTTACCGCGCGGATTCGACCATGTTTCACCCTTGACAGAGTCACAACAGAGACTGGCGCTATGCCCTTTCACCTTAGAGCGCAACCAAGCGGGGATGAACCAAGGCAGGATAAACAAGCTTATTGGTCAATGTTAAGAAATATTAGAGCAGACACTGGTTAGTCTTAAAAAGTATGAAAGATACATTTCTTTTACCCAAAATATTTTTTTCTAATATTTTTACATTTACTATGATGGTTTATAACAGGTTTTAACTTCTGAAGTATTTATTTTAACCACAGTATTTATTAATTAGTGCTTTCTTTACAGTTGTCTGTTTTTATATTTACATCGTTGTCTTTACAAGCAGCTGTTGTTCAGTTAAATTTTTCATGTTAATGCTACAACTGCCTTTGCTTTCCTCGTTAGTAATATTTTCTGCAACTAATCAGGTGAGCACACCTGAGAATAGACTGTAATCAGCTTCCTGTTTACACTGGCTCGTACATGCCCAGTGTCCATGAATGTGCACACATGTATGCGTTTTCATTCGAGTTAGTATGGACACAGATTGTTTCTGCTTTGGAGCTAAAATGCTTGTCTGGACGGAGATCGTTTTCGTTTTAAAACGCCATTTTAAAAGTGAGGATGTGACCCCTCCAGACTGCTGACATTGTTCTGCTGCAGCTGGTTCTCCATCCTCCTCCTGTTGCTGTTCTTCCCTGATGGTTCTCCTCAGCTCCCTCTGTACATCCTTCAGCTCCTCCTTGTTACCTGACCTGAACCTGAAGGCTCTCTTTTTCTGCTTGAGAAGAGCCTTGATTTCAGGAGTAATCCACGGTTTATTGTTTGAGAAGCACCGTAAACCGCATTTTCCAAACAGAAGTTAATGTTACATCAGAACCCCCCTCCTCCCCTACCAAAGGAACGTCTCTCTCTATCCTGGAGAGAGATGTCAACAGGCTTTTTAAGAAGCAGAACCCCCGCAAAGCAGCCGGTCCTGACTCTGTCTCTCCATCATCCCTGAAGCACTGTGCTGATCAGCTGTCTCCAGTGTTCACAGACATCTTCAACACCTCACTGGAGACCTGCCACGTGCCAGCCTGCTTCAAATCCTCCACCATCATCCCTGTCCCCAAAAAACCAAGGCCCACAGGACTAAATGACTACAGACCCATTGCCCTGACCTCTGTGGTCATGAAATCATTTGAGCGCCTTGTCCTGTCCCATCTCAAATCCATCACTGACCCACTCCTGGACCCCCTGCAGTTCGCCTACAGAGCCAACAGGTCTGTAGACGACGCCGTCAACATGGCTCTCCACTTCATCCTCCAGCACCTGGACTCCTCAGGGACCTATGCCAGGATCCTGTTTGTGGACTTCAGCTCTGCCTTCAACACCATCATCCCGGCTCTGCTGCAGGACAAGCTCTCCCAGCTGAGCGTGCCTGACTCCACCTGCAGGTGGATCACCGACTTCCTGTCTGACAGGAGGCAGCACGTGAAGCTAGGAAAGCACGTGTCTGACTCCCAGACCATCAGCACTGGACCCCACAAGGCTGTGTTCTTTCTCCTCTCCTCTTCTCCCTGTACACCAACACCTGCACCTCCAGCCATCAGTCTGTCAAGCTCCTGAAGTTTGCAGACGACACCACTCTCATTGGACTCATCTCTGATGGCGATGAGTCTGCCTACAGGTGGGAGACTGAGCGTCTGGTGACCTGGTGCAGGCAGAACAACCTAGAGCTAAACGCTCTGAAGACAGTGGAAATGATAGTGGACTTCAGGAAGAGCCCAGCCCCACCCACCCCCATCACCCTGTGTGACTCCCCCGTGGCTACCGTGGAGCATTTTCGCTTCTTGGGAACCACCATCACACAGGATCTCAAATGGGAGCTAAACATCAGCTCCCTCATCAAAAAAGCTCAGCAGAGGATGTATTTCCTGAGGCAATTGAAGAAGTTCAACCTGCCAAGGACTATGATGGTGAACTTCTACACCTCCATCATTGAGTCCATCCTCACCTCCTCCATCACCATCTGGTACGCTGCTGCCACGGAGAGGGACAATAACAGACTGCAGCGTATCATCCACTCTGCTGAGAAGGTGATTGGCTGCAATCTTCCATCCCTCCAGGACCTGTACGCCTCAAGGACTCTGAGGCGTGCAGGGAAGATTGTAGCTGACTCCTCCCACCCTGGACACAAACTCTTTGAGACACTCCCCTCTGGCAGGAGGCTGCGGTCCTTCAGGACCAAAACCTCTCGCCACAAAAATAGCTTCTTCCCATCTGCTATTAGCCTCATCAACAAGGCTAGAGAGCCCCACTGTTGCTGATCAATTGCACCAATCACCAGAAAAAATTCCTTGTATGTGAAAACATACTTGGCAATAAAACTGATTCTGATTCTGATTCTGATTCTGATGTAGTCTGATTTGCAGTGTTTCAGACTGTTGATGTGGTCATCACAAAGAACTTCCCACACAGTACTTTGTGATGACCACACACAGAGTAAAACAGTACTTTTAAGTCTCTTGAGCCTCATCGGACCATCTTTTCACTGTGCAGGTGACTGCCGGCTGCCTGTGTACAAGAGGTTCATACACAGGGAGGAGGTGCACCAGGTTTTGATCAGATCTTCCCAGGGAGGAAGAGATGAAGAGTTGTATGCCTCCTTTGTGTTGATATAGTCCAGTGCTTTACTGTCTCTGGTGGGGCATGTAACATACATATTACATTGAGCGACCTTAGCTCAGGAGGTAGAGCAGGTCATCCACTAATCAGATCAGTGGTTCGATCCCCGGCTTCTTCAGTCCTCCTGTTGAAGTGTCCATGGGGAAGATACTGAACTCTATTAAAAAGGAGTAATGAGATCCATTTTGACCTAAAATGCTGCTATCTTTGTGGAAGATTTCCAAAATCAACAAATGTTTGTTAATCATCTATGATGCAACAAGAAAATAAAACTGTGCATCCTGCTCATAGCTCAGCTTTAAAATCACAGTGCACTATGGAGCGTCTCTCTTGCTGTACACTGCTGTTTTGCCAAGTTAGCAAAGTAAAGCACCTGAGCTGAGAGTCTCAGCGCAGCAAACAGAGACAAGTCGTGCTGCCCTGCGTGATGTTGTCCTGTGTTGCTCTGCACTTTCAATCACCCTTCCCAACTTCCATTACAATTCGTTTTGTGGTCTCTGATTGTAAAGTTTCGACCTGCCATGCGGTT
This sequence comes from Trachinotus anak, assembly GCF_046630095.1. Classification (NCBI taxonomy): domain Eukaryota; kingdom Metazoa; phylum Chordata; class Actinopteri; order Carangiformes; family Carangidae; genus Trachinotus; species Trachinotus anak. The sequence goes on from NW_027273883.1 coordinate 28,685,276, forward strand.
TGCCTGTATTGCTCTGTGTAAAGTTCAGTGAGTTGACTAACAAAATGTGTGTAGACTCATTGTCTTCATGGTCTGTGATGATACTGGTACTAAACACTTTCCTTCACTGTTCCCTCAGACAGAAGAAGTGTATGGGCAAACTATTGGAATATAATGCAGATGTCAACATCTGCAACAACGAGGGACTGACTGCTGTGAGTAGACTATAATCCTGGTTCATGTTGTACTAAATGTCTCAAAATCATTGTATTCCTTATTACTTATCAAATGATTGCAGTATTATCTAAGTGACTGGTGGTTAATTAACTCCTGTAGTCAGTATAGTGACTGTCCGTTTGAACCTGCAGATCCACTGGCTGGCAGTGAACGGGCGGACAGAGCTCCTTCATGATCTGGTCCAGCACGTATCCAATGTGGATGTAGAGGATGCCATGGGACAGACAGCTCTACATGTAGCCTGTCAGAATGGACACAAAACTGTGAGCCAATTAGAAATTGCACATTATATATAATATATTAAAAGATATTATATGTAACGTTACCCACGCTAATTAGAGCATGGGACTCAAAGCTTGGTAATGCTTGACAATGGATTTTGGTTTTTGTCTTGATCAGTCCTGGTTCAAGTCATGTTAGTCCAGTTGAGTGTTAGATTAGCATGGCTTCTAGGAACAGTGCGAATAGTAATAGTTGACAGGCCGCAAAGTCTCTGTGGGAAATGTATTTCCTAACTTCTTTTGTGTTAGCTCACAATATTTTTACATTCCCTGCTTGTACTTGTCACTGGTGCTGTGGAGACAAAACACAACTTGGCTACAGTTGTAGCTGTGATTGTGACTGGCTGGCTAGTCACACACACAGATTGTGTGTTCAGGAATGGCTTCTCCACAATGCTTAGCGACCACATCCCGTTCATTTCACTGCACTTGCAGAGGCCCTGCAATACTAAATACATAGAGTATTTCCTCAAATAGTGACTGGAGCATTTGTTTCCCACAACTGCAGAAGGTAACAGGCCTTTATTTTAGGCAGGCTTTTATTAGAGGCAGGCCTTTATTTCTAATTATCCCCGTACTGCATTATGCTGCTAATACAAACTGAGCCATATCTGTAAGTGTTTCAAATTAAAAGCCCTCTAGTGTGTCTGTGGACAGAAAACAACTATTTCTTGCATATCTTGCTTCTTGAAGTTATACCACAGTGTTTCCCATACATAGACCATTGAATGGAGACCAACTGCCACAGAATGATTCCGTTTTTTGTTTTTTTTCCCCTTGTTATTGTTTTCCCTCTAGTCTATGCTCTCAACGTAATATCGTTCCTTTCATTCATCTCCGCATAGCGCTCTTTCTCTGTCATTCTCGGACACACACGGACACACACAGACACACACAGACACACACACACAGACAAGCGTGCATATGCCAGCGGTGCGCGGGAAAATCAACCAGCGCATCACTGGTGCATGCACACACACTTGTCTGATTGGCACAGTCCTCCTCTGCACGCACCGATCACAGGAAAACCTGCCACAGTGGATTATTTTGGCACTGGCACAGAGAAGGTCGGTGACGGCCTGGAGTTTACAAAAGGTTAGTTATACTTTGTTTGGGCCCGAACCCAAGGAGGTCCCTTATGAGAGAGCACTTGAGTTTTTTTTCAGGAAGCCAAGAAAAATTAGGTGTTCTGATAGGGCTAGGTGTTCTGATAGGGCATGCAAGCTTTGCACCAAATAGGCTACAGTATAAGAACATGAAAAGAATCTGAATCAGGCTTTGTACCTTAGGGAGTTTCTTTATTTTATTTGTGTTATTATTTTATTGTCACATTATTTTATTTTACCCAAAAAGTTAGAACAGGTTATTGGTGGAGGTATGTCTTAAGTTAATTATTTGAAATAAAAACCTCCAGCTGAAGTTGTTTTGTGCAAATCATTCCTGTCACAGAATCTAAAGATTGAAACTAGTTGGGGTGAGAAATGAAACCAGGCAGGGCTCTGGTAAAAATGTTTTTAGTTGTCTTCTCTTAAAGAACTTACTTTTAAAGAAGTAAGATTGAGCTGAATAATTCCAAATGCTGTAGCTTTATAATGGTCTCAGCAGGTGACTCTGAAGAACAATAGATACAGTTTTTTTTCATATGGGAGCTTCAGAAAGTGTTGAACGCCGCCCGCTGCATACACTCTGCATACAATGACTGACTCCACCGACCGCCACGACACTGTGACACTTGATTCCCCCAACGGTGTCAGTGGAGCACCACAAATTGCTACCTGGTCTGTGGGAAACACTGTACCATATCCAACACCAGCCTGATGGGATTAAAGGATGACAAAGCAAAGTAGATCAGAATTAATGGATAAATACTTCACAACAACCAAGTGTTGAAAACATTATGTTTATATTGTTAAATTTATTTAACCAGAGTGGTATAAATGTACATTATGTTTAACTGATATACAGATTACAAGAAAGGCACCATCCACCCATGTTTTTCCCCAACTTGTACATTATTGGAGACCCATCTTTTAACTGACTTGCGGTTTTATTTGAGGAAATAGAGCATATGTAACAGTTTAATAATGATTCAGCCTTAAGGTTAATTTACCCAAGGTGACCATAGCATTTGCCAGCCACAGCACAACATACACCCTCTTTTGGTATGCTCACAGCTACTGGATGTAGCTACTGGTACATACAGTATAATGCAAAAGTATTGAGTGGGAATGCAAATCGTACTACTACTACTACTACTACTACTACTTTTTACAACTTGTGTCTTATTTTTGAATTTTTATCTCTTACTTTTAGTCTAGCAATTCTGAAATCTCAGCAATTACTAGTACAGTATTATCATAAAAAAAAATCCTTCATTTTATAACCTTTTATCCTGAATGTAGAATGTAGACACCAAAATAATTTTGGTAAATCTTAAAAACTTCATTGGAATTGTTGTACTTGAATGTTGGTGATTGCTGCTGACACTAGTTTTTTTCCTTGTTATTTATTATGGCAGTGAAACATTTCCCAGTATGTGATGTATTGTTTTGTGTCTACTTAGACGGTGTTGTGTCTTCTGGACAGTGGCGCTGACATCAACCGGCCAAATGTCTCTGGAGCCACGCCTCTTTATTTTGCTTGCAGGTGTTGTCATCAGTGATGTCATTGTAATGTTGATTCATTTTTGGTCTCACCTTACTTCCTCTTAATTATTCATGGGTGGAGATGTACTGATCTGCTTCCTTTTAATTTTGAAAATGGCTTAACAAACAGGAGCTATCTTGTTACTTAATTCACATGTCAGATTACTAAAATGTGCTATAATATTCTAAAATGCCCACATTGACTTTTGCATACCTGAGTGCCAGTATTTGACACTCCATTACTACTATTTATTGAAACTTGCCTTTTTTCTGTAGCCATGGCCAAAGAGACACAGCACAGATCCTGCTCTCTCGAGGTGCCAAATACCTCGCTGATAAGAATGGAATCACTCCTCTGGATCTCTGTGTGCAGGTGAGCATTTCACCACGTTATGACCTTTCATGCATTTAATGGTTTTTCCTCATTGTGTTTTGTTGTCCAGTTTTATGTTGACCTCCTGTGGTTGCTGTTCCTCCTGTGTGTTTTTAGGGTGGATATGGGGAAACCTGTGAGATCCTCATCCAGCACCATGGCAGACTGTTCCAGACCCTCATCCAGATGACACAGAATGATGAGATTAAAGAAAACATGGTATAACCAGTTGTTATACCATGCCTCTGGCCAGAACCAGAACTCAACAAAATGCCTCTGCCTCTGGCCAGGGAATTCGTTCAAATTTGGTAAAAACATTCACCTGGCCTTGATGACAAACTGAGTAGGTCTTGGTGGCTCAAAGTCAAAGGTCAAAGGTCAAGGTCATGGTGACATCACAAAACATGATTTGGGCCCTGTGAACACAATATTTCGAGAATTTCTCAAGGGAATTTTTCAAAATTGGCACAAATATTCTCTTGGATTTGTTCAAATTTTGTATAAACGTTCACTTGGACTTAAGGACATACTGATGTGTGACCTCACAAAACAATTTTTAACCATTACTCAAGGACTCTCAAACAAAATTTTACACAAATGGTTAATATTTTATTTAACTCTAGAAAAACAGGGATGTAATCTGAAACTAGTTGGAGTGGCGGAGGCATACAACTGCCAGGCAGTAATCCTAGTTCTCTAAATTCATTGATAAATCCTGCATATACACTTCTATTGAGTGTGTGTGTGTGTGTGTGTGTGTGTGTGTGTGTGTGTGTTTAGCTCAGGCAGGTTCTGGAACATGTCTCTCAGCAGAGTGATGGTCATTACCAGAGGATCTTGACCAGTCTTGCTGAAGTGGCTACCACTAATGGGCACAAACTTCTCAGGTATAATTGTACATATTTTATGTTTTATTTATTTTTATTTGATTTTTTTCCTTTTTCCTATATGTTTTATGTTCATGTATATTGAGGTTGTTATATGTGACTTTTAGATCCATTTTTGTAAACAAAACTTCCATTCTAGTTTTTTTTTTCTATTTCAAAAAGCATTTTTTTTACATCCATAGGTAATGCAAATGGATATACAAACTAGGAGAAAATGAAGAAAAGCGTGTACCATTAAGGCTTAGTCCTAACCACAGAAACCTGGGTTCGAGTCTGACCCATGGCCCTAACTGCATGTCATCCTCTCTCTCTCTCCCTGACTTTCCTATATGTCTCTCACTATGGCTACCCAAATAAAGGCAAACAATGCCCCAAAAATAACTTAAAAGGAGATAATATGTAATAGAAAACATTTCCATATCATGTCTCCCTACATTGCAGTTGGCTTATCTGTTTAATATATGTATGTTTAATTTTAAGTAGTTATTGCAAATTGATTTGATTGATTGTTTTTTTCACTCTGTCCCTGCTCAGCCTGTCCAGCAGTTATGAAGCTCAAATGAAGAGTCTGCTGAGAATTGTTCGTATGTTCTGCCATGTTTTCCGCCTGGGACCTTCATCACCCAACAACGGCAATGACATGGGCTACAATGGCAACAAGACACCTCGCAGCCAGGTCTTTAAGGTCAGTAGGAGGTCTATACACAGGCTTTCCACGTGTTCTAGAAAAAGTGGAAAATAATTTTTTAGTCTTAGAAAACAAATGGAAAACAGGAAATATTAAATAGAAATAGAACAATCTACATTCTTGTATTTTCCTTTTGCTGACGGGCTGCAAGAGGTCGCAACTTAAGTTAGGGCTATGTCCAGGGAACAGATAAAGTTAGAATGGCAAAGGTTCTTGTTCTTGGTCATGTTTTGAAACACTGAACACACCACAGAGTTGTGTGCTTGTGAATGCACCCTGCATCATGGCAGCTTGGTGAAGACAGTGTGCTTCCATTGTACAGAGCCACCCAAAGGGCTAGCTGAGAAAAAAAAAGCTACGGTTTATAAACCGCCCTTTTTGCTGCTGTCATTCCCCAACGCTCTATTCCTGTGTTTCCTGTCTGTCTTCACTGTCCTATGACATCAAAATGCCCCACCTGTCTCAGGTGATATTTTTCTGTGCAAGCTTGCAATGATGCCACTGAGACAGTAGGCTCTATTGGTTTTGGAGATGTTTAAGGAGTTAGATGGTACATGAGTTTTATTTTTATTGACTAAGTGGTCCTTGTTCTGAAAAAGTTTAAGAAACACGCCTCTAGGGATTAGCTGTGGGCGGTCTAATGATCTTACATAATGGACAATCTTACTCACGTAATAAAAAAGTCCTAAGTTTAGATATTTAATTCCAAAAGTTCGATTGCTAACTAGCCCACTAACAGCAGCTGGTATCAGCAGTTCTTGTTCTGCCATGCAGCCCTGGCGAGTTTGGTGTAGGGGCACATGTACAAGTTCTTTACCTAAACAGAAAAGAACTAACGTCAGCTAGTTCTTGTCCTTGCTGCAGTCCAAAATGGTTGAGCAGGTCATCCACTAATCAGAAGGTCAGTTGTTCAATCCCCAGCTCTTCCAAGTCTGTGTGTGATAGAGATGTGCTGAAAATATGGCAGGCACTGTTTGAATGGGTGAGTGTGACTCGTAGTGTAAAGCGGTTTGAGTGGTCGTTAAGACTTGAAAAATCTAAATGTATTCCATTTACCATTACTATCCTCTTCTCCAGAACAAACGCACCAGGTGATTAAAACTTGGTAAAAGCACTGAATGAAGCAGTTTCAACTAACTTAAAAATAGTTCCAGAGCTGCTGAGGCTATGAATAAGTGCAGGAATTATTATACAGTTCATTAAGTATGCAGACCCTTTCAGTTTTTGCACTCTTGATTGTGTTGTGGGTTTAATTTTACATGTTTAAAATTTTTGCCCATCTGCATTAAATAACCCATACTGACAAAGCCAAAATGTGATTCTAGAATTTTAGCTAATTTATTAAAAATCAAAAAACAAAATCTTTCATTTATGAAAGCATCAGACCCTTTGCTGTGCCTCTCCAAATTGTGGTCAGGTGCATCCTGATACAAAAGAACTTAGAGCCTTAATTGAGTATTTTTTAGTCCCTTTGGCAGAAAATATAGGTTTGAGTTTCCTGGGTAAGTCTCTTCATGTTTTGCATGATTTGGTTTATCTCATTCTCCCTGGCAGATCTCAAGCTGTGTCAGATTGAATGGTAAGTGCCTGTGAACTGACATCTTTCAGTCTCTCCAGAGATGTGCCATGGGATTAAAGGAGCTATTTGCAAGTTTTTAAAAAACTGTTTACTAGTCTAAAAAAAATGTCAGTTCCTGTCCTCCAGTATGTCCAGCAAATGAGGGAGAAGATGCAGAAAATGGCTAAATTGGTGCATGACAATGTGGAGAAAGCACAGGTGAGACAAAAAAGTTATGATGAGATGGCAAGAAGAAGAGAGAGTGTTCTAACCAGGAAAAGAGGTTCTGCTTTTCCTACCAACTTCAAAAAACAAGTTGCTAGCTGGATGGCAAGGACCCTGTAAAATTTTGAGGAAGATGGGTGATGCCACATATGAGGTAAACATGCCTAAGCATAGGAGAGTGGCACTCTGAAGCAGACCATGCCAGCCAGCAGCTCCTTCTTCTGTAAAGAAGAACAAGGATCAGACTGACCAGTTTTTTTGCCCAATTTACAGAGGACACTCAGATTAAATCAGAGTTGTCTCATACGTTCCCAGAGATGGTACTGACCATTGTTCCTTCAGATGTGTTTCTTGACAAACCAGGTTACACCTGTTTGGTGGAACACAACATCATCATCATCAGGATCCTACACCAGTACGCCAGAGGAGTCCCAGAGATGCTTCTTCCTGCTTTGAAGGAGGAACTGGAGGTGAAGAAGTTACTGGAGGTTGTTGATAGGTTGCAGAGTGAGTGTAGCAGCCCAGTAGTTCTTGTTTTGAAGAAGGATGGCTCAATCAGACTCTGTATTGACTTTTGAAAATGTAACTCTCGGTCAAACTTTGATGCATATCCAACCCCTAGACTAGATGACCTCAATGAACACATTGGTAAGGCCCAGTACATCAGCACTTTGGACTTGTGCAGGGGTTATTGGCAGGTGCCCTTACCTCCTGAGGCCAAGGCAGTATACCACTTGCAGAACGCCCCAGGGATTTTTTCAATACACTGTCATGCTGTTTGGCTTACAGGGTGCACCTGCCACATTTCAAATACTAATGGACCAGGTGCAGAGGCCTTTTTAGCTTCATATCTGGATGACATTGTCACCTATAGAATGATCTGAGAGGATCATCTGCAGCATCTCAAAGAGATTCTACAGTGTCTTCACCAAGATGGTTTCACTGCTCAGCTCAAGAAGTGTGCTATTGCTCAATGGGAGGCCATGTATTTGGGCTACCTGCTGGGCCATGGGGAGATATGGGCCTTAACTCCAACCCTAACTCTAACAGTAAAGTCCAGGCAGTGAAGAACTGCCTTCGTCCCTGCACAAAGCCACAGCTTAAATCCTTTCTTGGATTGGCAGGGTAGTATAGGTGGTTTGTACTACATTTTGCTACACAAGCAGCTCCTTTAACCCATTTGACTCGTAAATCTAACCAAACCAGTTGCCTGGGAGGAGGGGCATGAAAAGGCTTTTATGGACTTAAAAGAGGTAATTTGTAATGATCCAGTGTTGCAGAGTCCAGACTTCAATCGGCCCTTCACTGTTCAGATGGTGACCTCAGGAGTGGGGCTTGGGGCTTTCCTTCTTCAAGGTGAAGCAGACGACCAGTAATCAGTGTCTTATGTTAGCTGTAGGCTGTGGCCACATAAGACCCAGTACTCAGCCATCGAGATGGAATGCCTGGCAATGAAGTGGGCCTCAGATTTTTAAGTACTGTCTTCTTGGAAGAGACTTCATTCTTCAAATTGACCACAGTGGGATCTCCCAGTAGTAAGACAAGTAAAACTACCTCAACTTATGCAGTAGATGACAGTGGTGCGAAACCATAAACTGTATATAAAAATGGATGAAGGCACTGGGTCTCAAAAGCGAAGCCAATGCGGAAGTGCCTTAAAGTGCATTGGGGGCTGGCCCCAAAAGACTCCCATTGAAAAAATGTCAACTTCTCTCATGAACTACTAAGTCAATAAATTTTTCCACAACTAACTGTGTCGTCATTGGCAAAATATATTCCTCCTGATCAGTTTTCTGGTGGTCCATCTGAAAATAGTTCTCTAATTAACTCGGCCTTACCCCGTAAAATGCCTTGAGATAATGTATGTTATTATGATTTGGCGCTATACAAATAAAATTGAATTGAATTGGCCATGGGGTCACTTGAGAATAAGTCACCAGAGGAGAGCTCAAGTTGTATGTGCCTTGTTTTAACTCAGTTGTGTTAAATTAGTTATTTTCTTATTATTTGTAGGAGGAATTTTCCACTGTTTTGCTGGTAGTTATTTAGTTATAATTAGTTCTCATCTTACCGTAATTATGGCTCGTTATTTGGTACTAACAGAGTGGAGGGATCCTGATATCCAGTTTTTTCGGTAAGTAAATGTTTATTTTCTGAATGTTTTCCAGATTTATTGTGTATAATGCTTCTCTAACAACTGTGTTTTTTTACTGTGTGTTTTAACCAGAGAATTGGAGACAGTCTCAGTTACTATATGAATCACAGACGTGCTTTGCTACCCAAGCTAGCTAGCTGATAACTTGTAAGCTATGCTAACCGTACATGGTCCCACGCGGCTGGAAACCTGTGTGAACCACTGATTGTGGGGTTTTAAACCCTATAAAAAGATACATTTAATAAACTTAAAGTTAACGTTGTTTGTTTTGTGTTTCTGACACATGTAAGCCAGTTTAAATAGACTCTGTTAGTAAACTGTGCAGCATTAATGTAACTTAATAAATTGTTCAGGTAATTTCAAAACTTAAAACAGTAATCTAAACTTTTCACATTTTTGTTGGTTAGCTCTGAATACCTGCTGTATCTCTGAAGTCATACATGTGAAGACAAGTTGTATATAACTCTATGTATATATGTAGTGTAGACATCAAATGATGCTGACTGCACAGGAATACAATGAGGCAATAAGTTTACTACGTTTTGTGAACAGATCCTGCTGCTTATTGTCTGCTAATTCTTACATAGTTTAACTGTTTATCCATGCTTATGTGCTTTTTTATGTTTTCAGTCATCAATCTGCTAAAAAAAGATTGGCTGAAGCAATGGTTGATGAACGTGAGGAGAGAACTGACCCCATGTAAGACCTGATGTCTGTGCAGTTATATGAGGATCAGTTCTTCACAGATAAGAGGGTAGGCAGATTCATTTTTATGCTCTATTTACACAGTAAATTGTATAAATGTTCTAATACTTAGTGGTGAAAGTGACTGATATACAAACCTAACAAGGGGAAACTTTTCTGTAGTAATTTATCTGAATATGTGGAGAGCAACATTTAATGAAATCATCAGTCTACTAAACCTACATGATGTCTTTGATCATGATGTCACATTTTTATTTTACCAACATTTTAGCAACATAGTATCATTATAGCTGACAAAAACAGGCTTTGAATAAAACTTTGCAACATGTTCAGCCAGCCTTTGTATGTTTTTCAGGAGATGAGATAACTGTGACCTGTGCTCTGACCTGTGTTTTGACAGACTTCAGTTGTCCTGCAGCCAAATGTCCTGCATGAAAAATCAGGTTCTATGTTAGACCATCACTATGTAAGATCTGCACTCAAATTTTCATGAACATTATTTTATTCAATGTACCAGACAGTTGTAGAACATAAAAATATTGTCTTACAACTAACTTAGTATCACGGTGATAGAATACAGAATTAGCTTACATGCATAAAACATTTTAGTTTTATTCCATTAACTTATTCTCAGTCTCCTCTTCTCTCTGGTATCATATTGTATCGTGTACAATACACAGTGTATAGAAGAATATTGTCTTGTAGGGGTTTGTCTTTTGATACTGTGAGGTCATAGACAACAGTCCTCAACTGAAGCAGACATTCATGCACCTATCCTGACAGCTGGTTTATATGTGTGTGATTAACAGTGATTCACCATGTCTTAACTAAAGTGTTTGTCTTTTAGTGTAATACGAAGTTATCCACACTGAAAACTGAATAACCAGTGCCAACAGAGGAGGACCTTATGTATGGAGTGGTGCATTTGATTCTATTCATCTGTTTGTGGAGAAAGGAGACTGGCGGCTACAATGGTGCAGCTGTCTCTTTTTCTGCCATGATCGAAGCAAAAGCAAAATACAGACCTCTTCCCATGTCCCCATTTTGTTTTTTTACATGAGTGTGCAAAATTGTCCTTGTTTACGACTCTGGGTCCGATTTCTGTGGTCTGCCCCCAGGGGGAGACCTCCAGCATCACGTATAGTGGCAGCATCGTGCTGAAGCAACTTTTCACTGACAACGCACTCGTTACGAACGCGATCGCTTGGTCAAACAGCAAGTATATTCCAGGCCTTACCTGTGCCATTGGGGAGAGAAAGGACAAACACTGCTCCTGGTGCTCCATACTCCTTACTCTTGTTTTTGGTTTTCTTTTTTCCCTTTCACCATCCAACACTTCACATGTTTCACTCATGCAAACACTCCTACACCACTGATTTAAAATTAGACTCTTCATACATGGATACTGCTGTTATAAGTTCAGAAGTATTAGTCTTACAAACTGTGTACTGAAGACTTGACATTTTGATTTAGAAGTCATTGTTATTGAAACAGTGTTAAATAAATAAACCTGCTGTGATTTAATTGTGTTGAGCATGTTTTTTTCAAAATTTACCATCTGACTCACAGGACCCTTTGCACATCAGATTTTATTTGGATTTGAAACACCTGTTTCCACATTCTGCGGATTAAATTAACCAGAGAATATGGATTATGCAGGGAAACCAGGACACTGTTTCTAGAAACAGATGTTATTGTTGTTCTTTTTTTTTTTTTTGTTACTGTTATGAACTGTACAAACAAAATTCCATTCACCTTCATTGTATTGATATGGAGGCAAAACTAATCTAGGACAACCAGAGACATGTCGTGACTCAAAATGAATATATATAAAATATAAAAATTCTTTTAATAGGTAGCACAAGAGACAAGTAAGGAAATGTTTAAAAGATTGAGACTTGTACTCAGTTGGACAGAGATCATTCTTAGGAGCTTTGTATTTCTTTGAAATGAATCTTCATTAAATCCCAGATAATGTTAATGAAGCTTTATAAAACCCACAAACAGTGAAGGTCAAAGTCACTCCTTTCATGTAATATTGTCATGAATCTCTTTGTTTTTGTCTGTCTCTTTGCAGCCATTGGAGTTGCTATGGCACTCCCTGGATGAGTGGCTAGTGCTCATCTCCACAGAGCTGGATAGGAACAGGAAGAACCCCTCTTCCTCCTCCTCCAGCAGCGAGATAGCTTCTCTGCTTCTCAAACAAAGGGCGGTTGATCACTCTGGCTCAACACCAAAGCTTCCCTCCTTGCTGGACCCTCAGATTGTCATGGAAACAGAAGTGTGTGCTGACGGGGAGGACGTCATCTCCATGACAGCCAGTCGGCTCAGTGCTGTGATCCAGGCCTTCTATATGTGCTGCTCCTGTCAAATGCCACAAGGGTTTGTTCTCAGCTGTTATGTTTTTCAATATCGAAAGAAGCATAATTTAATATAGAGAGCATTAAGTATAATGTGGTCTAAACAGACCTCCGGCAGCCCTCCCACAATAAAGTCCTAAAATAACATTTTTAATTTTGGGGGGCTCACTACTGCTAGTACCAGAGCCACCACTACAAATGATGTACTCCTGCTGACATTGGTAATGCTACTGCTCCTGTTGTACCACTGCTGAAACCAGTACTACTACTACTGGTACTATTATTGCTACAACTACTTTACTACTTCTGACACACTACTATGGCTATAGCCACATTTACAAATACAACTACAACAGGTGGAACTATCACTGCCATTACTGCTGCTTTACAACTGAGATTAGTACCACTGTCCCTATAACCACTGTACTACTGCTGTGCTACTGCTGGTACTATTACGTTTACCACAGCCACCACTGGTTTGCTGGTTACTACTACTACTACTACTACTACCACTACTACTACCTCGACTACTCCTGCATCAGCTGTTATTTCTTCTCCCAGACAACCAGTAAAGTGTGACTCATTGCTGTAGTAATCATGTTATCTCTCACATTCGTATCATATCAGACTGACTGATCAGACTAACTTCATAAAAAGTGCAGTAAACAAAAATTAACTTGTTCACAAGGTTTTTCAAGGTATGTGGCAAGTTGTTCCAAAGACCATGGAGAACTTGCCACAGTTTTTCTGTGGATTTAGACTGTCTGTGTCTTCAGTCTTTGATGTTGAGTTCAGGGCTCTGTGTGAGCTACACCATGTGCTGCAGAACTCCCACTTGTGATTTTTGTATAGCCTTTACGTATTTTAGAAAAGGTGGTTGCTAAGAATTAGCTAAATGAAACTACAGATTTTGTGCGGTGCATTAAATATCATAATACTGAACACAAAACACCAGTCTGCCATTATAGCCTTTGTGTGTTTATACTTGCGCCTTTGAAAACTATTACTGACTTTTAAAGAGGAAAGGCTTTTGTGGAAGAGATAAGCATGCAAAATCAAATAAAAGTTTGAAGATTTGTAGTGGCGACACTGAAGCCATGCGACCATGGTGTAGTTCATTTATAGCCTAACATTCAATATTTACCCGTTTCTTACATCTTTGTCACTGAACAAAACATGTAAGTATAGCAAACTTTTTTTAGTCACAGGGCTTATTTTCTGCAGTAATCCAAAAGTTAATGTAAAAATGACATTGGCTTTTTGTTGAGAGAACCAGTAGGAACCAGTAGCAATGATCCTGAATCAGGATAATGTAAGGTATCACTCTATCTCTCTCAGTGCTTAGTTTGCAAGAATATGAGACAGCTCCCACTGTAACCAGCCATGTCTCATCTTACACCCTGTTTGCTTTGCTCCCAGACTTATCTCTCGTTGTTTAAACCCTACTACAGGTTCATCATTATACGCAATTAGATAATTAAAGATTCTTAATTAACAGCCAGTTGAGACCTGTTATTGTTGTGGTTGCTCTTTTCACTCTACTTTCTATCAACATCAATTTGAGTTTGAGAGAGAAAAACATGCTCTAACGGAGGCTGTAGTTGAGATGTTGGTGCTATCCGTCTCTTTTATTTTCCCACTCCATCTTCCTAACACTTCTCCTCACTCTCTTCCCTACCCAGAATGACATCTCCTCGCTTTATCGAGTTTGTCTGCAAGCATGACACTGTGCTGAAGTGTTTTGTAACCAGGTGAGTCATGGTGGCTCTCTGCTATACATCAACCTCCTCACATAGTACCTAGAGACTGGGTATTGATCAGCAGCTTTCTCTGTTCATGTCTCTACATCTTCTTTTTCAGGAATCCAAAGATCATCTTTAACCACTTCCACTTCCTCCTGGAGTGTCCTGAGTTAATGTCACGTTTCATGCATATTATTAAGGGCCAGGTAAGACATACTGAATGGAAGAGTGTCCAGGTGCTCTTTGGCAAACAAAGCCTTTAGATGTTACTCTGTGGTTCTTTTTTATCTCAGTGAGCATTCTGCGTTGTGCTCTTTAAGTCATTTTAGACCCCCTGACAAAGGAGGTCAGGTTTTGACCAATCTTGGTTGTTTTGTGGTACTGAGAGTGTGATCTACTGATCGAATATAGTAAAACAAAGTATAACAAGTGAAAATTTGTCATTACAGGCGTAATGATCAACAGAAAATGATTTGGGGATATTTTTATACCTCCACGCCAGCAATAGCCAGGGCCGGAGGCATCATGTTTTCAGGTCGTACGTCCATCCATCCCATTCTTGTGAATGCGTTATCTCAGTAACACCTTGACAGAACTTCTTAAAATTTGGCACAAACATTAATCAGGACTCAAGGATGAACTGATTACATTTTGGTGGTAAAAGGTCAATGTTGCGTTGACCTCACACAACACGGTTATGGCCTTATGAATGCAATATCTCAGGATTTTATTCAAATTTGGCACAGAGGTTTCATTCGCACTCAAGGGTGAACTGATGAGAATTTCAACCTAGGGGAAACACTGACATTTTGGAGTGCTGCTGACAACAAGACAAAATATTCCTTTGGCTCTAGGAAGTTGTTGGAAATTTATTACAGTGTTCTTGCATTTTATAGATTAATTATTTAGTAAATTGAAAAAATAGTAGACCAATTAATCAGAAATGAGAATAAGTATTAGTTGCAGTATGCATCTCTCTAAATCTGAAAAGTTATTTTTTGCAGCTGTAAAATTTTTCAGCTGTACTTTGTACAGATTATAGTCAATTCTTAACAAAACAAATGAAACGTTTGCTTATTTTATTTATGTACATAAAATTGATATATCATAATCAGTGTTGATTTTGACACCTGATTTAGATGTAGTTCTTTTTCATCCTTCCTGACCGCTAGAGGTGGTGCTTTAAGCACTGGATCTTCTGTCCCACATGTGCGCAGGCTGAGTATTTCATATCAACAATGTAACCTGTGACCCTGGATGACCACAGAGAGACTATATCTTCAGGTGTCATCAGGGAGTCTGTTCCTTGACAGAAGAATGGAGCTGTGGCGTGCTGGGAGCTAGTTCAGAAGGGGGCTGCTCAGCACAAACGGACTGTGAATGGACTGGAGATGACGGAGGATAGTGACTGATCAGGAAGTGAGCTAGGGATGGAAGCAAGTGCGGGGAATATGAAGGTTGGAATAGAGTGATGGGGACAAACGCTAAACGAAAATCTAAAGAATGTAATTGGCAAAATGGAAATTCATTTTCAGAAGGAACCGATACAAAATATGTTAGGTGCAAAAGCTGAAGAGGAGAACTACAAAGTAATCATTAAACTTGTGAAGGAAGATGCTTCATTTGGTGAATGGAACCCTGTCCATCTTACTAAAACAATAAATAAACTGATAGGTGAAGTGAAGAGAGCAAGAGTACTACATAATGGAGCTTTGTTGATTCTTTGCAGGGATAGTATGCAGCAAGACAAAGTTATGAGACTGGATAAGATTGATGGTAAAAAGGTTCAAGCAGCTCTGGTTAATGCCAAAAAGATGGTTTGAGGTATAATCGCGGGAATTCCCTTAAGTATGTCCTTGAGTCCGCTCGAAGAAAATGTGAAAGGTGCAAAGGTGAACGAGGCAAAACACCTGAAAACAACTCAAGATGGCGAGAAATGTGACAGTCTGTCTGTGTTGTTGGCCTTTAATGAGGAACGACTACCATCTAAAGTGTATAGCGGTTATATGAGTTATGATGTCAGGCTCTATATCCCCGTGCCACTGAGATGTTTTAAATGCCAAAGATACGGACATGTAGCAGCAGTTTGTAAAGGCAAGCAGAGGTGTGGGAGATGCGCCAGTGAATATGAATGTGGGAAGTGTGATGAAGGAGCTAAGCTGAAGTGCTGCAACTGTTCAGGGGGGCGTAGCTCTGCCTATTGAGGGTGTGGGGCCAACAAGAGAGCTGCAGAGATGTGGCAAGTAAAACCTTCTTAAGGGCTCACATATGCTGAGGCAGTTAAGAAGGTACAAGTGCAGCCAAACATATCTGTTGATAAAATAGGTAGTTCAGTGAATAACAAAATGACCTCGTGTTAGGGAAGCAGTAGTAAAAAAAGACTCTCTGATTGTAGGAGAAAATGAATTTATATTGTTTATGGTTAATGTGATACACTGTTTGGCACAAACAGATAAGAAAACAGAAAAGATCAAAATCATAGTTAAAGCAGCAGAAAAGTATCTGGGAATCAGTGGTATATGATGGGAGGAGGTGGAGGAAATGTTAAAAGGAGGGATTTCTAGCTCAGACTCACTTCCATTGAGTGGGTCTTCATCATGGTCTTAATTATAGTACAGTTGAATGCAAGAAGCCTTGTATGTAAGCTATTAAGAATGGTAGCAGTACTGGGAAAGGTGAAGGTGTAGTTACAATTGTGCAGAACGGGACTAGTGAGTGAGTCATGTCTGAGGTGGAGCCCAAATAGCTCAGGTGTCACTTTGTGGCCAAATACAGCGTTTATCCCCAAGGTGCTGTCATGTTTAAACCTCAACCATCTTATTCATTTGGCACGGTTTAATCCCCCATTGGGTAATGGAGAGAGGTCCAGGTTGCTGTATCTAGTTCGGGCCTCAGAGCCTATTTTGCGGTTCTGCAACTGTCCAGTGATCCAAATAGCTCTTTGTTTGTAATGATGACCCCAGGTGAGGTCGTTCTCTTTCCAAACAACACCTGTTCCACTGGATTGTGAATGTTATTGCTCATGCATATAAGGTGAATAATCTGGTCCTGTCATCTAGAGTCAAGTGCCACTCTACCAGGAGTGTCTCCACATCATAGGCGGCCTTGAGGGGTGTGCCCCTAGAGACCATATGTGCTGCGTTCTCATGGGCATCACCAAGCACATTCTCTAAGTTCTACAGGGTGAATGTTGCCACCCCACCTCCTCTGGGTGTGGCGCTTTTTCCAAGTTCCTCTGTGTCTACTCTGTGAGGTATGTACTCGAATTCCTCTTGACATTGTTGGCACTAGTCATCCTGCGCTTAAAGCTTTGCCTCTGGCGGTCAGGAAGGATGAAATTCAATGAAAGTAGAAGGACAGCGGGCAGAAAGCCCCCCAGCCAGCCTGCGACCACCAACCCCAAGTTGGGCCCAGCGCTAAATGGCCCCAGAAACCACGGGCCCCCGGCTACCCACCACCACCAACAACACTATGTAATAAGATGAACGTAGTAACGTACAAGAATGTATTATGAACGTAATGAGAAGAGCCAGTGCTTAAAGCATTGTCTCTGGTGGTCATCCAGGATTCAGAACCATAGTTACATTGGTAACTTTTGTTTTAGCCCTTATCTTTGTATGAAAATGTATTCGCAGAACATTTTATTTGGAACACCATATTTATACTGGGTAATCCTTCCTTTTGCTCTCAAAACGCTCTCAGTTCTTTATGGCATGGATTCCACAAGATACTGGAAACGTTCCTTTCAGAGTCTGGTCCTTTGCATTACATCATTGCTGCAGATTTGTCAGCTGCACGTTCATGCTGTAAATCTCCAGTTCTACCACCTCCCAAAGGTGTAGGAGATCAGCAGTTTAAGAAATTTGCTAGGGAGGCAACTGAAGTTTACTGAACTCATTGTCATGTTTATAAAACCAGTTTGTAACGTTCCATCATTCTGGATGTAGTCACCATAAAGAATTGTGCATGGTCAGGAACAACATTCAAATAGACTGGCAATGAATAGATGGTATTAAGGGACCCAAAGCATACCAAGAAACAAGTATCCATACCATTACACTGCCATCAGCCTGCACTATAGACACAGGGCAAGTTGGGTTCCTGAATTTCCTGGTGATGCCAAATTCTGAGAAATCGAGATTCATCAGACCAGGCTACATTTTTCCAGTCTTGAACTGTCCAGTTTAGGTGGGTTTGTAAATCGACTGCACTTACATAATGTCTTTCTAGTCTTATCAACTGCTCAAAGCCACATTCACCCATTCACTCACACATTCATACAACACTTTTACTATGCATACAGTGCTTTAATATCTCACACACAGACATATACCAATTTTGGGTTTGGTGTTCAGTATCTAGCCTGTAACCTTTGGCTAAATAAGAATCGAACCTTCTGCTGTTGTAGCCCATCAGTCTCAAGGTCAGGCGTGTTTCTCATTCTGAGGAAGCTTTTCTGCTCACTACAGTTGTAAAATGTGGTTATGTTACCGTACTGAATTACCATAGCCTTGCTGTCAGCTGAAACCAGTCTGGTTATTCTCCTCCTCTCATCAAGACATTCCACTGTCCACTGAACCTCTGCACAGTGGGTATTTTTTTGTTTTTGGCACTATTCTGAGTAAACGCCAGTGACTGCAGACAATCTCAGGTGATCAGCAGTTTAAGAAATTTGCTTGTCTGGCTCAAACGATCACGCCACAGCCAAAGCCATGGAGCTCACATTTTTCCCCTTTCTGGTGTCTGATGTGAACATAAACTGAAGCACCTGAACTGCATGATTTTATGAATTGCACTGCGGCTGTCGCTCGTCTAACTCTCAGTGGACTGTAGATGAATTTAGTCCATTGATCTGTTTCATTCAAGAACCAGTACTGACTGACTGACTGTCTGTCTGTCCGTCCTTCTTTTAATTTTGGCTACAGTGTGTGATTCCACAAAGGTATGCAGGTTTTTAATAAGACTGCTCTGCTCTGAGTGGTGTGATGATCATTCACTCTGCAGTGTTTGAGCCTTGTTACGTTTTAATTGCAGACTTTAACTCGGTGAATTTGATTTCAAACGCCTTTCTCCCTCTTTCACGCAAATCCTTCACTCTACCCCAATGTTGAGTGAACAAAAGCATATATTATGCAAATAGACCTTGACTTCATTTTATTACAGCTGAGTATAGCACTGAAGGCTTTCCACGACGTCAGCTGAAAAATCCAATGTCTGTGTGATAATTAATTAATTTAAGAAATGTGCTGTGCAATGTGGGATAAAGTGTTGTTTTCCCTCTCAGCCCTTTAAGGATCGCTGTGAGTGGTTCTATGAGCATCTGCTTGCTGGCCAGCCAGACTCTGACATGGTTCATCGTCCAGTCAACGAGAATGACATCCTCCTCATTCACAGAGGTACAAACAGTCCTCACACTATACACTTCGTGTATAAAGAGAAGATCACACCAAAATCTATTCAGATGTAATTTATCCTCCAATGTTATGTTGTCTGGCCTATTTGGAAATGTACATAGAATGAGTTTCCAATGGTTGATATGTGCCAGTTGTTGGTACTTTGGTTGGTTGTCAGACCATATAATGCCAAAACAGACACCAAAACTCTATAAGATAGTATAAGATGCACTTTTGGTAGCCCCACTATGTCAATGTAGTGGCCTAATTGAAATGAATGAGTTATTCCAAATGTCTCTTTGATAGTGGTAATATCTGTCTAAACAGAGAGTTTTTTTTAGGGTTGGTTCCTGGTTGGTTTGGTAACAACTGTGGTTATTGGTGCCGGTGCATTTTAACAAAACAGGCACAGTAATTAGTGAAAGACAAGAGGAACCTTCATCATCAACAACATTCAAAGTTCAGGAGGTATATACAGAAATCTTGAGACTCAAGATTAGTATAAGAAATATAGTAATCATGAAGAAACTTGAGGCATTTTAAGTGTTAAATTCTATTCCTTATCCTTATCCTTTATCCTATCAAATTTTTCCTACAACATCTACCATGGGTGGTAGTTGTGAATACTAGGAACCAAAGTAAAGATGTTGCTTGGTACAAAATTTTGTGATAAAGTGGTAAGATGTCATGTTCCACATTGTGTGGATTTTTGCCAATAAGTAAGGTAACAATAAATTTCCTGCTTCTAAATTATGTTCTTTCTACAGTATAAAAGAGAGAACAGAGTATGTAGCTGCAACCCTGACCACTATATTTCTCATCTGCCCTCCCCATCTTCTTCCCCTTCAAGTTTTGTTATATACTATACTTTATCTATTTTTCTATTTCACTAACAGACTCCATATTCAGAAGCAGCTGTGAGATGGTTTCCAAGTCCACCAACGAGAAGCTCAAACAGGGTATTGCTGTTCGCTTCCATGGGGAGGAGGGGATGGTGGGTTTCTAAATTCATATGACACTGCATGAGTTCTCAGTAATAAAAATCCTTTTCTGTTGGCCTTCTGGCTGTCACCCGATGAACCAGCAGTACTCCAGTTCCACATCTCATTTAATCCTAAATGGAGTCATCTTGTGGTTTATGTTGTGTTTCAGGGTCAGGGTGTGGTTCGGGAGTGGTTTGACATCCTGTCCAATGAAATCATCAACCCAGACTATGCTCTGTTCACTCAGTCAGCTGATGGTATATGATGTTTTCATTACTGTAATAACATTCAATGTGACAAGCAGACCTTTTGGAAGGTGGAATTAAGGGTAGTTTTTGTGTGTGTGTGTGTGTGTGTGTGTGTGTGTGTGTGTGTGTGTGTGTGTGTGTGTGAGATCTACAGGTACCACTTTTCAGCCCAACAGTAACTCCTCAGTGAACCCAGACCATCTCAACTACTTCCGGTTTGCAGGTCAGATCCTGGGTTTGGCTCTGTACCACCGACAGCTGGTGAACATCTACTTTACACGCTCCTTCTACAAACACATACTGGGTAAAAGAACACAGCCACATGTGTTGATAAGGGTCAGACCAGTGCGTTGGTTTAGAATACACGGGGTCATCTATCTTTGACCCTTAACATTTTACTTGATACTGTTTACAATAAAAATCATCTTAACCCAGGGAAAGTGTAGCACACATGCATCATGTACACACTGCTTATAACTTCACATCACAAATTAATTCATTTCATTTAAAACAGTAATTCAGGTGGTTCTTGTTAGTATATGGGCACAGTGCACACACAAACTGCTAGTTAGATTTATATTTTCACTGACCCCATGAAGATACTATTGTTTCAGATCTTATTACCAGCTTCTCAAAATTTCAGAATCTCGGTGGAAAAAAACCCCAAAATAATTCATATTCACATTTATCCAAAATGGAAGTGAGAGAATATTTTTTTTTACATTACTAAGACTCAGCATATCATATGAACATGGTTATTATTTCAGTGGAACACTGACACTCTCAGTGTCCTTTCGGGTACAGGTATTTGCCCCCCTCTTGAGAACTTGTTTACTTACAGGCAAAAAACATAACAGAATTTAAATCGTTCGTGGTGGCCTGTCAGAATGTTCCTGGTTCAAGATGGCATTTGTTGCATGTCGTTCTTCCTCCTCTCTCTCTCTACCCCTTACCTCCTGTCATGTTTCTACTGGCCAAATAAAGGAAAATACCTGAAAAGAACACTGAAAATACTAGAAATACAGATAAAATCACTGACATCCTCCTCCTTGTAGTTCCCGAGCAGCTAGGAAACCAGAGCAGCTCGCTAGACCGATGTAGCCCTGAGCCTAAGATCGACATCCATACATGGTCCAGTCCTATACCAGGTTTTTACCCAGTTTGTTTGGAAAAAAAAGTTTCTAAATCTAGTGACAATGTGCTCAGTTAACAACACTGCAGGCTGTAAACACCCCCCAAATGGAACCTGTTTGCACCAGAAACTTCAACTCAGTCACAAGACACTTGGCTGACCAGTGGTGGAAATATAATCACTTTACTATTGTCCTTCACTTGTAAGTCACATTAAAGTGCTGGCCCTGCTGTTGTGGTCCAGCCAAAAATAGAGCATTATGTATCTGACTCCCTTCAGGTTTAGTATAATACAACCTCCTGGATCGAGTGGTCATGATGTTCTATATTATATTAATATTTTTGTATGTTCTCCAGGTATCCCAGTGAACTACCAGGATGTATCATCCATTGATCCAGAGTATGCTAAGAACCTGCAGTGGATCCTGGACAACGACATCAGTGATCTGGGTCTGGAGCTCACTTTCTCTGTAGAGACAGATGTGTTTGGGGCAATGGAGGAAGTGCCTCTCAAGCCCGGAGGGATCAGCATCCTGGTCACCCAGGGCAACAAGGTCAGTCGCTGCAAACCCAGCATACAGTGTCAATACAATGCAAAATATTTGGGTGAAAGGACAAAGCTTAGTTCTAGGTGGTTATAGTTTTTTTTTAAATGTATTTCTTATTCTTGTTAAAGGTTTGAGTTAATGAAGGGTTTTTTGTTCTTCTTCTATTTCGAAACTAATTATACGTAAAATAGAGACAAACTTTTTTAAATTTTTGCATTAGAATAGCATTTCCTATACTGGGGCTTTGTTTGTTGGTATTTGAAATAATAAAAAACTAAGTTCAGATTGCTTTTTGATTATGACTACACGGTTTATCAGTCTTAGACAAAAATAAAAAAAAGATTGGGTTAGGGTTAGGTTGGTAACTTCTGCTCTTGCAGTCTAAAGAGTGTTTAACTATCAGTAAAAGTTAAAGTGCTGCAAGAAAATATTGTGCTATCATTAAACAGCCTGTCCCTTCAATGTGTCAGGATGCAGTGTTTTGTATCACTACTCAAAGTTGAAATATCAGATGATTGATTTGGCTTGTCTAGAATTTTCCTCTTCTTTACCCTGGAAAGCTCTTTGCTTGCTTTGGCCATTTGATTGGGATCATTATTTTGTTCAATGAAGAAATGTCATCCAATGAGTTTTGATGCATTTGGCTGAATCTGAGCACAAAATGCTCCTATATGCCTCTGCATTCCCCCTGTTGCTTCCATCAGCAGTTAAATTCTCAATAAATGCCGGTGTGCCAGTTCTATTGGCAGCTATACATGACTAAGCCATAACAGAACCACTACATGCTTGACAGATGAGGTGGTATATTTGGGGTCATAAACTGTTCTTTATCTTCTCCACACTTTTGTCTCTCCATCATTTTTGATAGAGGTTAAATTTTTCCATTAGTCCATAGAATTTTGTGACACAATACTGCTGATCTCTTTTTGTTTTTGTGAACTGCAATATGGCCTTTCTGCTTTTAAAGCTTACCAGGGGTTTGCATTTTTTGTCTCATTATTGTCTTCTTCACTTGCATGGCCATCTCTTTACTCCTCATATTGACAGAAACTCTCAACTCTGAATCACCTCTCAACCACATGTGAGCTTTTTTGTGCATGAACTAATGTTGAAATGAGAAATGGCTGCTCAAGAAACATTTAGTAGTCAAGTGCCTAATTATTTTTTAACCCTTGCAATTTGTGAACTATGTGCCAAAGGGGCAATATGACACAGTTCTTCCAATGTTGATATAAATCTACACCTTTTAATGAGACCTTTTTTATTGCAAATTGAATGTGCTGAGGCACAGAGCCTGAAGAACAGTCTGGACTGTGAGTAAGCCACTGTTTCCAAGTAAGCTCAGGGTAGGGGGGAATCTATTTACTGATCTGCTGCATGTAAGGATTTTGACAGTAATCAGGTCACCACAGTGCAAATTGTAAACCTGTTGTTTAGTTTTCAACATAACTTTTTAATTTCAAGAAATTCAGCAAAAACAAGCTGGTGGGGCTAATTTTTCATTTGAGGGCCATTGAAGGTCTCAAATTTTTACTCTTTTTCAGTGTTTTTATTTGAAGTTTTGATATCCATAAAAACATATATTGGTGGTTTCAAGTACCAAAAACCATCTCAATGAAGTTGTACATCTTCACTTTTAATAAGGCCTCCACTTGATCCATCTGATTCGACCAATTTTAGGAAACTTTCTAAGCTCCCATTTATATATTTTTAGCTAATTTTCAGAAAATGTGGTGGCAGACTAATTGCTATGTCTTATTCATGAAAACAAAACAATATTTCTTGGAAATTTCAGTCTTATTTTAAGAAAAAACCTTGCAAAAACTGATCTTAAGGTCATGAATTATTTGCTGCTATCAGCTGATTATGGCCATCAGTTCATTCTTGTTCACTTTAATCTAAGTGCAACCATTGTTACTGTTGATCACGAGATTGGATTGCACCATCTTGGAACCTTTTTAATTATAAATGGCACTGCTTTACAGTGGCATCTACATGCTTCTCTTAGGCCGCCTTATACAAAGACATAACATCAGTTTCTGGCAAAACTGGTACACAGAGGAGCTCTCAAGTGCACAACTCTAGAGATCTAAAACAAGAGGAGAGGTGAATAAAACAGGAAGTAAAGCAACAAAAATGTGTAACCAAACATAACTTAGGACACTGGACTGAACATGACAGTTTACATTTTTGCGCTGGTGATACTGATACCTGGTGTAATCAACCCTGGAAACAAATATAAAAATACCTTCATAACTACCTTCAAGACATGCATAAATGATAAGACTGCAATACTGTCATCAATCATAGTGCAAATATCCAGATCAGTAACAAGCCTGGAACTGAGTACTCTTTGAAATCAACTCACAACACAAAACAAAACACAAAGAGGTCCACTTTAGAATGACTTGGTTAATTTAAAAAGGAATATATGTGAAAAGGACCATCCTTCCGTCAATTACAACTTTCTCGCTGAGTGATCATTTTACAAGTCAGCATAGCCAAAATCACAGCACAGCCATTGTCTTGTAAATGTGTGTTTATGTTGTTTATGTGTTCAAAATACTGGAAATGTGAACACAAATATGATGCATTGATGTCAGTTTACAGCAGTTCCACAGTTTTCAACTCAATTACAAAGACCATACACGGTCCAGTCATATACAGGGTTTTGACCAAGTCTTTTTTTAATGTTTCATTGTAAAGAACTTTGTAATTGTGTTCAGAAAAGTGCTATCTAAAGTAAAATGTATTTGTCCAAATTGTTTTTTTCCCCATGACTATAAGTCTGAAATCTCACTTGTTTAAAGCACATACACACATTTTCTGCAAGATTAGCCTTGTTTGCTGTGACTTGAAGTAACTCAACTCCCCCATTGCTCTAGAAGAGTTAAAGTGGGCTCTCACATGACCCAGGGTGGGTTGGAATTCATCCAGAGCTGTACCTTGCTTTTTGAGATGACCTGGGACCACCACTGCTAGATATGATTAACACAGCTATTGACGAGGGTGCATTAGTGTCAACACAGCCGTAACTATGTTACTCCCCAAACCAGATAAAGATTTGACTCAGTGTGGTAATTATAGACCACTGTCTCTTTTGAAAGGGGATGTTTAAGTATGCCCTAAAGTACTTGCAACTCAATTAGAGACATAGCTGACAAAAGTGATACACAACGACCAAGACAGTTTCCTTAAAACCTGTTTAGCAGCTGATAATGTGCTTGACCTGTTACACATCATCATGCAGCAGGTAGTGTTGACTCTCCTTCCTCTGTCTTATTGTCAGATCAAAGCTGTGCACAGTGCATTGACTTCACTGGCCAGTCGCAATATGTAATCAGTTCGCCACAAATAGAATATAATTCCTTGGGGAATCACTGCTGCATTGTAATAGCAATCCGCAAAGGTGCCAGCACACCTGCCTTTTAAAGGGACATCGCCAAGAGGGCAGACTGATTTGTTTATTGCATGTCACACCCAAAACGCTCCCATGATAAGTGCAACGCTTTTGAACCATGCACCTTTCATATTTGACATTCAATTTTAGTTATAAACTTTTTAAGTTTTTAATATTTTTGTGGTTTCATGCTGAAGCTGTGTGACTGAAGGTGGCATTAATGACCATTCCACTTCATCCATAGTTGCAGTGTTGCAGGGTTACTGCAGATAGCACTTTCTGGTAAATTAGAGAACAGTCCAACAGGAGAAGAGAGAATAATGAACTATAACTAGTTTTCGTTGTGTGTGTGTGTGTTTGTTTCCTCTCTCAGGCCGAGTATGTGCAGCTGGTGACGGAGCTGAGGATGACACGAGCAATCCAGCCTCAGATAAACGCCTTCCTACAAGGATTCCACACTTTTATCCCCCCCTCACTCATCCAGCTTTTTGATGAGTTTGAATTGGTTAGTCATTCTCCTCTGACCTCCTCCTGTCTTTTGCTACCTTTCCTTCTCCTTCTCTCTTCCATCATCTTTCACAATTTGTATTGTATTTGTTCCCCTGTGTCTATCAGAATGCTTGGCTCTGATGCAGGAATTTATTAGCCATGTGTGGTTGAAGCTCCTGCCTCATCTTCAAATCCATCAGGGGGGTGGGGTCTTTTTTTAAATTTTACTTTTTCACGTTTTGCACTTTGTGTTGTAGATTTAATTTTAAATGGATAAAACTGTTTTTGCCCCTCAGTGGACCCTCAATAACCCATGATGACAAAGTGAAAACGTGCATTTAGAATTTTTTGCAAATTTATTAAAATCATTAAATATGAAAATAATCCAAAAGTCAAATTTCTTATTTTCAAAAGTGGCACTCCAGTTGGTGGTCAGGTGCATCCTGTTTGCTTTAGAACTTGCTTGGAGACAAACATAATTTGGACATAGTTTAGAAAGGCACGCACCTGTATATACAAGGTACCAAAAGTCACACTGTAGATCAGGACAAAAACCAAGCCATGACCTCCAAGGAATGGGAAAAACTGGGATATCCTGCCCAAATCCAGGTGTGGAAAGCTGTTATACATTTACTCATGATGACTTGAGGCTGTAATTACTGCTAAAGGGCCTTCTACAAAGGACTGAATTGAGGCTCTGTATATTCTACTTGAATATTCTAATTTCTAAAAACATGTTTTCACTTTGAAACAAGACTAAGCCAAAACCTAGTATATAGCTGGACCGCCTATGGTCAAATCCTGATTTCATAACCATGACGTCGTCTGACAAAATCACCAAACACATAAATTATATGATCACTCAGAAAGAAAGTTAGAGGAGACAGAATATCTTTCTTAAGCCATTTTTCCAAAGCGTTTAATCTGCATTCACAGCCGGGTCAAATGACTCTGCAGTAGACATGGGTATTTATCGGCTCTGGCGCTGATGGTCTCCGATCGGCATTAATGTAAACACAAAACCCAGGTGAACCCACTAATTTTCGCCTCTTTCCTGCTTTAACGTCTTGGAGATTGTTTGAAAAACCTGTTTATACCCACTAATTTTAGTGGAAAAAGGGTATTATTTGTCTCTCACACAAATCAAAACCTCAGTCTGGGATCCACAATAGTTCAGCCTTTGTTTACCTAAACACCAGAACGTAACAGACTTTTATTTGAGTCAAGTCTATATTTCTAACTCCCACTGTTTGATATACAGTATATAATTGGTCATAGCAGTATTTTAGTATGAAGCCTCGTTTTCAGTTGCTTCCATTTGCTCTGTTAAAGTTACTGTATTACAAACTTGCACTTCCAGTAACCATCTCAAATTTAAAGCCCTCTAGCATTTCAGTGGAAATAAACCCTTTATTTCTTCACAGGTATTTTATTGCTGTGCTGAAGTAAATGTCTTGTCTCATTTCCAGTTGCTGGTGTTTCTGTTGTTTACATGTTATTCAGTTCTGCTAATTCCTTTAGCAGTTACCAATGCCATTTCTCTCCCTCCCACTCTCCTGCTCTCTCTGCTCAGTGTGTCTTATGTTTAGTTATTCCTCTGCCTGTTTTATAAATGAAAGTAGTTAATTTGCTGTAGTAGAGGTGAAATTCCTCCACTTTCCTGCTGTTCCCAAGCAGTCGGGAAACCAGAGTGGCTCAGTGGACTACCAATATTAAGAGGTGTAGCCCTAAGTCCCTGGTTGGCATCCATCCAGCCATGTCCTAGCTTTATACCCAGACTTGTGCGCTAAATTGGCAACTTGCATTGAAAAGACCAGGACGGCAGTCAAAGAGAAAGAATAAAAGAAAAAATGGTAAATAAAGACAAGGTGTCAGGCAAAAGGCACGCTCCTGATATGAGTTATGAACTGTGACCAGGTTTTGTCATATTTATCCCACACAGAAATTTAAATGATGCAAAGCTATCATAGGTAAAGATATCTTGAAAGTAGACCGAGCCACTTCTATGTCAAACTGCAAATGCCTGATCTATTTGAGATGGTGCAAAAAGATGATTAAACATTATTGGAGAGAAGCTACATATATTTGTCAGATTAAAATGTTTTCTGAACTGGCCCCAAATCTTATTCGAATTTTGGACCACCAAATTTGAGTTCAGTTCAGGCACTTTGATATTTAGTGGGAGAAGGGCAGTTAAGATTGAAATCATGAAACTGGGGGTGTAGCTCTCAGTTCCATACCAGCCCAGACTGGACCTTCCCTATCTGCGAACATGGTGATCCAATATGTCAGCTTAACAATATTTGCTGCTCAATAATAAAATAAAAAGTTAGGTAAACCCAAACCACCCTCTGATTTAACTCTCTCCAGGCTTGCCTTCTTTATACATGCAGGTTTTTTATTCCATATGAACGAAGAGATAAAGCGATCCAGCTGGGCAAAATAAGATTTTGGGAGAGAAATGGGAATCATCTGAAATAAATAAAGAAACCTGGGCATTATAGTCATCTTCAGTGCATTTATCTGTTTTGACCATCTATCCAAATCAGTTTTGGTACGGTCTAAAATAGACCTGTAGTTGTATTGAAAAATAGCCTTAATTGAACCTGCTATTTCTATTCCCAGATAAGTAAATTTGTCATTTTCAATTTTAAAAGGCAGATGTTCATAAGTGATCTGTCTTGCCAGATTATTCAATGGAAATAATAAACATTTTGATAAATTAACTTTGTATGCTGATATGCTACTGAATTTTTGCAGCAGGTGGAGAAGGTGGGGCATGCTCTCTATTGGGTCTGATATTTACAAAAGCAAATCATCAGCGTAAAGCAAAGTTTTATGATTAGTTTCGCCCTTGGATATACTCTTAATTCTGCCATCTGATCTAACAGCGATTGCCAGTGGTTCAATTGCAATGTCGAACAAGAAGGGAGACAGACAGCAACCCTGCCTTCTATCTCTATGGAGTGGAAAGTATTAGGAAATCAGGCCATTTGTCCTGACCACAGCCATAGGCATTGAATAAAGAACTTTAATCCACCTACAGAAAATGGGCCCCAGTCCAAATTTTTTCTAAAGCTGTGAAAAGATAGGTCCATTCGATTCTATCAAACGCCTTTTCGGCGTCAAGGCTTAGAATAACTTCAGGTTGTACTGATGAATGGGGGGAAAATAACACATTAAATAACCTTCTCACATTAAAAAATGATTGCTGTCCGAGAATAAAGCCTGTTTGGTCCTCATTAATAATGGTGAGAATAATAGGGTCTAATTGCTGTGCAAGGGTTTTAGTTAAAATTGTATAGTCACAGCACAGAAGACTTAATAGCCTGTATGAGCTACACTGTTCCTGATCCTTATCTTTTTTGTGGCCTGTGTAAGCTTTTGTGGTAATTTTCCACTGGCCAATGATTCATCATAGACTGATTTTAGGACAGTTGCGAGTTTTGAAGAGAATTCCTTATGAAACTCTATGGGGAATCCGTCCAGACCTGGCGCCCTTCCTGTTCGAGATGACTTGATGGCATTTGCTATTTCCTCAAGAGACAATGGTTGCTCTAGAAATGACTGAGCATCCAGAGATAGTCTTGGGATATCCAGAGAATCGAGGAACAAGTAGATCCCCGACTGGCTATTATCTACCTCCGATTGATATAGAGTAGAATAGTATTGTTTAAATCGGTCATTAGTGACTCGGGGGCTGTGTGATATCGAGTCAGCACCTGTAGCAATTCCTCGGGTCATTTGTTCAGCTGACTACTGTCTAAGTTGAAGTGCAAGGAGCCTCCCCGCTTTATCTCCATGTTCATGATATACCTGTCTGGATTTTAAAATATTTTTTTCCGCTTTCCATGTCATAAGTGTATTGAATTCACTTTGCAACAGCAATTTCTCCTTAAAAAGATCTGGCATAGGCGAAAGAGCATAGCATCTATCAATATCTGCAATTTTGCCAGCCAGCTCTTTAAGTTGTTTGGAACGCTTATTTTTCTTGTGTGCCACATAAGAGATAACTTGTCCCCTAAAGCAGGCTTTCATAGACTACCACAAAACTTCCCTTGACACATCCTGAGTGTCATTAATTTCCAGACGGAAGTAAATCTGATTGTTGAGAAATGTTCTAAAATGTTTACATAAAAGTAATTGGGGGTCTAGACGCCAAGTTCGTTGGGGCGCTACATTGGCTGGAAAAATTTGATCCATTTGCACTGGGCTGTGATCTGATAGCACTATACTGTGATATTTACTGCTGGAAATTAAGGGAAGTAGCTGGTTGTCAACAATATAATAATCGATCCTGGAGTAACTATGATGAACTGGGGAAAAGAAGGAGAATTGCTTCATAGTTGGATTTTTTTTATCCGCCAGGGGTCTGATAGGCCATAAGAGTGAAAGAAGGGAGTTAATAGCCACTACAGCTGATGAGAGAGTGTTGTTTGACCTTAGCCTTGACCTGTCTAGCTGGGCATGAAGGACGCAGTTGAAGTCCCCACCTAGTATCAGTTTGTAGGAATTAAAGTCTGGGAGAGTTGGAAAAAAAAAATTAAGAAAGAATTGTGCATTGTTCCAATTTGGTCCATAAATGTTAGCCAATATTAATGGTGTATTAAATAACTTACCCACTACAACAATATATCTGCCGCTAGCATCTGATACTGTGAGTCTTCAAATGGAATCCCCCTCCTAATTAGAATTGCTGTTCCCCTGGCTTTGTGGTTAAAACGTGAATGATATATTTGACCAATCCACTTACAACTTAGTCTTTTTTTGGAATTAATATTTAAATGTGTCTCCTGTAGCAATCAGGTTATAATGATTTCAGGTGACTAAATATTTTGCTTCGTTTAACCAAATTATTCAGCCCTTTGATGTTCCAGCTAGTGAACGAAATTGCTCCTTGTTGATTATTTACATTATCCGGAATCATAATGCAACAATTTGTAATGATCTGGTCCTGCATGTTGGCTATATCCGAGTACTTCTGTGCATGTTTGAGTCAAACGATAAACCACAAATAAACCCAAAAGAGAATTGACAAAAACAAACAGACAGACATATCTAAACCCCTTACCATCCTGGACTCCTGGGCTGGTCTTCCTTAAACCTGAAACTGCCCTAAAAACTCTCCTCACTCTCCTAGGCATATAACACATCTACACTAACTTTAACTCTTACATGAACTCTGCAAAGGCAGAACAAAATGTAATGGGGCTTTCCTCTCAATATCATCATTGCTGCATGCGTGCTGTCACAGTCTGATAAATCTCTGATCACATTCAGTTGAAAGATATCACCACAAGAAAAGAGTAAAATAAAATAAAATTAGTAATAATGTGGTGATAAGGGGACTAATTAAACAAAAACTTCAAAAAAAAAAAAAAAAAAAAAAGAAATACTATCAAGGTTATTGTGTCACATTTTGGCCTTAACTAAAATACTAAAATGGCAGGGAAAAAGCAAAACAAAGAAAAATATTAACAGTTTTAAGAAAGATATTCTCCAGGCCACGCTAAGCACCTTCTGATGACCACCATCAGTCATGTATTGTTGCATATTGTGCATAATTGTTCATCATGGATCCTCAGTCCAAAGATTTTTTTTCTTTTTTTTTCCCATTTATATTCCTAAGACGGCTGAAAAATGTCACTTAGCCTTGTCCATAGTCCAAACATAAAGTCCATCCAACTGCAGTGTAGTAACATTTACCAGTCAAAGTGTAAGTCAGCATGCGCCAACTACTGCAATATTAACACGCAGCATATATGGTACCTGTTATGGCCCCGCGTATTGAATGTCACTCTCCCTCCGTCTCCTGTGGGCGCAGATTGGTCTCGATGTAGTGCTTCGCCTTGATTGGATCTTCGAAAGATACCTGCTCGCCAGCTGGGGCCGTGATCTTCAGTGTGGCTGGGTATAGGAGACCGTATTTCACGCCCGGACACCAGCGAAGTAATCGCCTCACCTCGGTGGAGACTGCTCTCTTTTTTGTGACGGCGGCCAAGTAATCTGGGTAGATAAAGAAACATTGGCCGTTGTGGGTGATGGCACCTGCACCCGTGGCCTTTCAAAGAACATTCATTTTTTTTGGAAAGTAGTGGAACTTGACGATTATTGGCCTCGGAGCATCCCCATCCATTGGCCTCGGCTGCGGGCTCCTATGTGCTCGATCGTGCGTCAGCATATAGTCGAGGGATAGTGCTCCCTCAAGAGTTCAGCTACGGCTCTCTCCGGTCGTATATTTCCAAATCCCTCTTCCACTCCAACTAGTCTGCAGTTATCTCACCGCTGTTGGGACTCCAAATCTTTGGTCTTATCTGCCAACCGGGTTACTTGTGTGGACAGTGTGTTAACTTTAGCTTCAAGTGCTATAACCCGGTTAGCATGGCCATTAGCTTCCTCCTCAAGATCATCAATGCCAGTTGCAAACATGGCGTTTTCCCTCTGCACTTCTTCAATTACCTTCATAAACTCTGCACGCACACTCAGGATTTCTGTCTTTAGATCACTCGCCAAGTTGTCTATTTTCTTGTACAGTTTACCTGTAGTCGCCATCACAGACGAGTCGATCTTGGTTAACACACACTGCTCCGATTGCTTTATGGCAGCCATGATTGCGTTGAGATCTGACCTTGACCCCATTTCCACGGCCGGATCCACATCAAGCGAGTCTGAGGCGTCCGGCCCTGACCTCGGCTTTTGAGATTTAGGCATTTTGAGCAGCTTTGAATTCAAAAACAGGATTAATTTGAGGGATCTGGCACTTAAGAGACACGTTCGCACCAGGAAGGACGAGAAGGAAAGGAGGAATATTAAATAAATGTTCGTTCTAAGCAGAGCTCACAAAACCACGTCTTCACATGTTGCTGCTCAGCTGCGCCCCCTCATTAGAGACACATTTTTATCTGTACCAACGAGTATTCATATTTGATGCCCAGCTCAAGAGGTCGGTACTTAAGTGTGACTGATCCACATTACCTCCTCCAATGGAAAACGGCCGGGGGGCATCATAATCAACTTCCCAAACTACCTCAACTGGATGTTTTTAACATGTAAGGAGCATGGCTGTACTCCCTACCAAATCTATAATGGTGAGCCCAGCCATCTTACAGAGGAAATTGACTTGTTTTCATGATCTCAATCTTTTGGTCACCAACCAAATCTCATAACCGTACGTAAAGTTCGGAACGTAGATTGACTGGTAAATTGAAAGCTCTGCCTTCCGACTCAATTCCTTCATCAACGGTCTGATACAATAATTGCATTACTGCTGATGCTGCACCTCTCTGCAATTCACTGGTAAACAAGGTGCAAAGATACTTAAATTCCTTAAATTGAGGCTAGGGCTGTGAGATAGGACCGAAATGTCATATCCCAATGTAAGTCATTACATATCTCGATGGTATAGATAGTAGTTAAGATTTAAGGCCATGTCATGATCCACTGCCTTTGGCTGAGGTATTGAACAATCTGATGACAGTGGGAACAAAGGATTTCCTGAACCACTCAGACCTACAGCATAACAAGATGAGATGTTGGCTGCTGCTGTAGCTGCTTCTCTGGCCTGTAAGAATGTTGTGGAGGTTGTGGTTGGTATTGTACAGTGCATGCGTCTCTCTCAAAACAGTCCTGAGTGAATCCAGACTCCTGCCAAGCACAGACCCAGCCTTTTTACCCAGCTTGTCTGTTCTCCTTGTGTTCTTATCTGAAATGCTGCTGCCCCAGCAGACCTCAGCATAGAAAAAGACACTCACTTCCATTGACTGAAAAACATGTTCAGCATTTCACTGCAGACGTCAAAGTTTCCTCAGGAAAAAGACCCAGCTCTAACCCTCCCAGTAGATAGCATCCATGTTCAGGGACCAGTCCAGTTTACTGTTAAGGTGCACACCTAAGTATTTGTAAGTGTGCACCACCTCAATGTAAAATGGTAAACAGACTGCTTATATAGCGCTTTTCTAGTCTTATTGACCACTTAAAGCACTTTACATGTTAAGTCACATTCACCCACACAGTCATTCAGCACTTACATCTACACATAGAGCACTTCTACTATTCACACACACTCATACCCTGATAGAACAGCCATAAGAGGCAATTTGGGTTTCAGTGTCTTGCCCAAGGACACCCAGACTAGAGGAACTGGGAATCGACCTTCTGGTTAGTGGATGACTCGCTCTGCCTCCTGAGCCACAGCTCCCCCGCTACAGTCCTTACCTCTGATTTTGACTGGCTGAAAGGTGGGCTTAAACCTGCGAAAATCGAAGACCATCTCCATTGTCTTGGAGGTGTGCAGAAGGAGGCAGTTGTTGTCACTCCATTCACTGAGGGCAATCATCAGATTCCTGAACTCTCCTTCCTGCCCATTCCAGAGACATACCACCATAGTTGTGTCATCCAAGTATTTCTGGATGTGGCAAGACTCAGAGTTGTATTTGAAGTCCACCGTACACAGGGTGAACAAGAACCGAGCCAGAACAGTTCTCTTATCAGAAAGTCGATGGTTCGATCCCTGGCTCCTCTAGTCCACGTGTCGAAGTGTCTTTGGGCAAGGCACTGAACCCCAAATTGCCTCTGATAGCTGTTCCATCGGTGTACGAGTGTGTGTGAATGGTAGAAGCACTCAATGTGTAGATGTAAGCACTGTATGAATGTGTGTGTGAATAGGTGAATGTGGTTTACATTGTAAAGCACTTTGACTATATAAGCAGCATTTACCTGTGGACCCCCAGTGCTGCTTACCACTGTCCCTGAGACACAGATACCCAGCCTGACATATAGTACATGACGTAGTATATGATATATATGATATATATCATGATGTAGCACATTGTAAATTTGGCAAAATAAATAAAATGACCACATAGCCTATTTCTTAATACATTTTGAATTATATACTTGGCATATTACTCACTTCTTTTCCTTCTTTTATTTAAAAACTTTGTGAAAATGTTCAATTAAGCATGTAACAAAATATAAAATATAAATACATCAATTGTACAAATGGTATAGAAAACACTATTATATATTTCTATAATGTGAATAGGGTTACAAATTTTAAAACCAAACATAGAATACTGTATGTGCAAAGAAATTGAACAATTGAATACAGGCCTTACATAAATATTGGTATATAAAATACCAGATGTAAACATGAAACACTTTCAAGTTCAAACTATAACATGAAAACATAGCTCAATGTGCAAGATACATTCTATGGATTCACTGGGATGCATCATTAATGTGACCTGGGGTCCTCAGCTGTTCTTGCCCAGGCAACTCAACTGTGGTTGATCTGGCCCTGACTTGCATCCCAGTGGCAACCACCCACAGATCAGCCTTCTTGATCCAAAGCCCCTTGTGGCTTTCTCTGCAGA
Source organism: Trachinotus anak (assembly GCF_046630095.1). Taxonomy (NCBI): domain Eukaryota; kingdom Metazoa; phylum Chordata; class Actinopteri; order Carangiformes; family Carangidae; genus Trachinotus; species Trachinotus anak. The sequence continues at coordinate 28,720,677 of NW_027273883.1, forward strand.
TTTCCTTGCGGCCTACTATAAGGTTTATTATTACAGAAATATATATTTTATTTTTGTTTTAGACACTTACAAATGGGTAGATGAAGACAGTGGCCAAAACACAGTAAGCATGTCTAGTCATGGCTATTATTTCTCCTGTGTGGCCCCTCTGTAAACACAGACGACAGTCCAGTCTCAGATGAAGTGTGTTGTCAGGCTCATAGAGGGGTGTGTAGTTGGGCTCGTCCACATATCTGTTGTTGTAGCATAGTGCAATACTGTGTGGATTTCCTCCTCTACTTTTGACAGACAGTCTTGATATAAATGAGACAACTCGACTTGAGTGTTCTCAGAATCAGGTTTAGAAAGAACACAAAGAACTAGAAAGCAAGTACTGCAAGGCAGGTAGCTTAAATAGAAATGTTTAATATTTACAATAGAAATGTGGAAAAATGTTAAAATAATATAAATATGTACAATGTGCAATAGGAACACAGGAATTTGCAATAGTGCGGGGGGGGGGGGGCTGCCTCCACACTTAGTTTGAAGAGCCTGTCCTGCAGCAGAACTGGTATGATGGTATTGAAGGCATAGGTCCTTGAGGAGTTCAAGTGCTGGAGGATGAAGTGGAGAGCCATGTTGACAGATCGTCTACAGACCTGTTGGCTCTCTAGGCAAACTCTGAGGGGTCCATGAGTGGGTTGGTGATGGCTTTCAGGAGGGACAGCATATGGCACTCAAATGATTACCACAGAGGTCAGGGGGACAGGACTGTAGTTATCAGCTTGCTCACAAGAAAAGGGAATTGTGTGAATTCAAACTTTATACGTATTTTAACTGGTCATTTGTATTTTTTCGTATGTAAATTGAGATATGTACATCTTGTTTCTCTTCAAGGGATGATCCATGTTAAGTATAAAGCTGAGAAAACCAAGCATGAGATAAACAATGCAATCTGTGTATGTATTTGAAAGTGTTAATTTGTTATCAAAACTTAATAGACTCTAACCAGGTGTAAAAGTCATCTTATGTTTCAGAGTATGACATTTTTTCATCTTTCAGTGAAAGAAAAGGAGCTGAGTCTATCCCAAGTGTAGTAACCATTTTATGGAAGATGCATGATGCTCTTGAGGAACCTGTGGATAAAGCAAATTACTGCTGAAAAGGAACGACACTCAGCATTCACTCACTGGTCCTTAAAACTTTTTCCAGGATAGTCTGTTACACAAAGACCACACCTTGTGTAACATTTATATTGTGTAATTCACTAAACCCTTGTGTCTTGACCGTGTAAACTGGGACCACGTCTTTGCAGATGCAAGCCACATGCAGCTGTTATCTCCCTCCATTTTTGTGATACTTATGGTGTGCTGTGGGCATAAGCTTCTTGCATTGTATGAGTCTGGAGTTTTTTGAGCATCATTACATGGCATTTACTCAATTTGCAGATGCTTTTTATCCAAAGTGACTTACAAGTGAACAATATCACTAAAGCATCAGTGCAGTAGGAAACCTTGACGTAAGTACTAAGTATTACATCTATTTAATAAGTTTGTGCTGGGATGGCATGGCCAGACAACATTCCTTGGAGAAATACAGTGGCCAAGAAGCATAAGCATAAGGCTGTATGATTGAGGTCAAGTAGTTGGATGCAGACCCAAAGGTTACTCTGAAGCCAATCGTTAGTGATTTGAACTTGACTCAGGCAGCCATGGATAGCCAGTGTGGGTTGATGAGTAGTGGAGTGACATATGCCCTTTTGGGCTGATCAAATACCAGACAAGCTTCAGCATTCTGGACCGTTTGACAAGGTTTCACTGTGCACAAAGGGAGACCCGCCAGAAGGGCATTACAGTAGTCAGGGATAACCATGACCTGGACCACTCGACTCTACTTTTGTGGTTCTTATCCATAAACTCTCTCCATACTGTTTGACATGATTCTTGTGTATGTGGTAAAAGAATATAATATGAAATGATAACCATTTTGTAATTTTTCACACGACATATCATCATATCCTACAGCCCTACTTCAGGCAGCAGTTCACTCCTAACACAAACAATCCACTATTTTAGGATTGAAGAGAATCATGGCCTCAGACTTGCTGAAGGTCACGGTACAGCTGGATGGATAGATAATTTATTATCTATTTTTTACTCTTTTACATGTCTCTCTCAATTTATAGTTTTTCTTCTTGTGTGTGTGTGTGTGTGTGTGTGTGTGTGTGTGTGTGTGTGTGTGTGTGTGTGTGTGTGTGTGTGTGTGTGTGTGTGTGTGTGTGTGTGTGTGTGTGTGTGTGTGTGTGTGTGTGTGTGTGCGCGCGCGCGCGCGCGCAGGAGCTCTTGCTGTCAGGGATGCCAGAGATCGATGTGCAGGACTGGTCAAGGAACACTGAGTACACCAGTGGCTATGACCCTCAAGAGCCAGTCATCCAGGTGAGCTCTTATTCTAGCAGCCTGACATGGACTGAATTCTTAGAGACTGGACAATCATGTTTCACTTTAATCATTTTGGTTTTTAGTAATGTGGATGTTTAACGGTTAGGTAGTCCAAACTTTAGTCACAGGTTACCTTATTTCATGTATAGATTAGTTTAGAATTCAAGGAAAGTAACATTTATGAAGCAATGACAAGCATAAGTATTATTATTATCATTGATACAAAACTTAAAATATCAGACTATAAAGAATAGTTTTTAATACTTTCCTGGATAATTCTGCACTACAAGAACAGAATTATTTATGTCATAGGGATGCAATGTGTCATCAAACTTTAAACTATTTCAAATTTGCAGTACAAACTATGTTCCAAGCATCTGACAGCAGGCAAGACATAAGGCTGCCTGCTTTCTTCTACCTCAGCCTTTACTTCTGCATATAGTTTGAGAGGCAGATGTGCCCACGCGTTGGACCTTTACCACTTGACATCAACATTCATAGCTAGCCACAAACCATTGCTTAATTTTTTAAACTGAATTCTAAAATGTATCAGTCTGAATATAAAATGTCTGCATGTTTTGCAGTGGTTCTGGGCGGTGGTGAAGAGCCTGACCCAGGAGGAACGGGTTCTTTTGCTTCAGTTTGTCACTGGAAGGTTTGTTTGGTGGATTTACACTATAGTTAATAAAACAAAAATGTGTGAATGTCTATTGTAATAAGGTATCCCTCTCTATCAGTTCCAGGGTTCCTCATGGTGGCTTTGCTTACCTGATGGGTGGCAGCGGTTTACAAAAGTTCACCATTGCTGCAGTGCCATACACTTCCAACCTACTGCCTACCTCTAGTACCTGGTAATCACTGTATTTCTCTGTCAGTCTCTTTCTGTTGACTTAGTTCTACTCAAAACTGTATTATGCAAGCCTGGTCTTGATCTAGAACCTCTTTTTGACGTTTATTCTATTATACTTGACTTGTTATGGTTATTTGGGTGTGTTGAAATTTGTCTCGTTACAGTCTTTATTATAGTCTTTATCCTCAACCAAGTTCAGATGACTTTTTCGAGTTGACCAATTTTGTTCAGGGAAATTATAGGAAACTATGGGATCTGTATTGTTGAATATTTTGTCTGAAATATTTTTTGCTCAGAGTTGCAATCCCAATTTTAGCAAATAATGCAACATTAAGGCAAGTTGACCTATAAAACGCCTCAATTTGTACTCCTGGAGGAAAATTAAATTTTCACCCTCTGAGTTAGATTAGTTGATTCTGTTCTGCATACACATTATTTGATTAGACTACAGTGAGAGGAATTTCCCCTTTCTATCACATTTTAAACTTCTAAATCCAAAGGACTATACTGAATGATTATCTAGCACAGTTACCTCAAATGTTTTTGTTCAGAGTTGCGATCCCAATTTTAGCAAAAAATGCAACATTTAGGCATGATTACATGTAAACGCCTCAATTTGTACTCCTAAGGGAAAATGTATCTTTCACCCTCTCAGCTAGATCAGTTCATATGCATATACAGAATTTGATTAGACTACAATACAAGGTATTTCCCCTTTCTATCACATTTTAAACTTCTAAATCAAGAGGGCTATACTGAGTGATTATCTATCACACTTGACTCTCACTATGAACAACAGTAATACAGGATGGATTATTGGATTATTGGATGCAATGGACTTGGTCTTGACTTGATCGTAAACTGCTCACAGTTAGATGAAACTTAAATGGTCTTACAGCCCTTTCTCAGTGCCATACATCTAGTGTGCTGGCAAGGATGCTCAGCAGTGCTCCATAGGCTTGTTCCTTACTAAAAGAAACTAAGCTCTTTCCCCTCAACACTGTTTAAGATAAACAGACTTGTAGACACAACAATCATGACTCTACAACTAAAACAGAGGGACAGTTGCTGAATATTACTGAGCACTAGAGGGCAGTATGTCTCTTCAGTTTTGTTGGTAAGAGTTAGTGGCATTCTTGTACAATGATGGCACTTTTTGAAAACAGGGAAAGATCTCTGCATGGCAGAATGTGCATCAGGTAAATAATATTGGCACTCCTCCATTGACTAGATATGAGTCATCATAATCATAATGGTACACAGTATTCACCATGTCTGCCCTTTTGTTTCCTTTCCTATCTGCAGTATCAACATGCTGAAACTACCAGAATACCCAAGTCAGGAGATCCTGAGAGACCGGCTGTTGGTAGCTCTGCATTGTGGGAGCTATGGGTACACTATGGCCTAAACATCGTATCAGTTCCTGCTACTGGGAAGGTCTGCAGAGTCATGGAACATTTCCACCTCCACAGACACTGCTTTGGACAAAAAGGAAATTCAGTTTCTTTTTAATGACCTGCAGTAGAGACAGAACAGACTTAACGGAGGTTCTGGGCCTCCACTCATATCTGTACCAGAACTTCTTTTTTTTTTAATTGAAACTGGAATCTGGTTATTTATGCAAATCCTTAAATTTGACTATTTTCATGCATACACTTATTTAAGCAAAAAAAAAAAAAGTATAAAATGAACTTAAAACACAGGCTAATAATCACAATAAAAACATTCATGCAAGCTTACTGAATGTCAAATATTTATTCCATTTAAGGAGATTTCCATATGGCAGCTGAGTCAGAATTGTTCAGTTTCAAACATGCAATTACTCAAACTCATATTCTTATCACATGGTTCACAGTGCAGATGTGGGCCCGCATCAGGCCCGCATACAAGCACACTGGTAGAATAATTTTGTGTTTCCCTCAATTTTATGTTTTAAGACTTTCATTTATTTTTTCAGTCTTTTCTGTGTCCATCTCCCTATTTCAACAGTTATTGGTCTTTGTCCTTGTTTAACCAAATAAAACAAATTTCTCAAATGCTGGAGAACTTGAAAACCACTTGAAAGGAAAGATGAATGCTTTTAGTCCTGTTTAGAGTGGCTGAAATTATAACTTTTTTTAGCTGTTTTCACGGAATAAAATAAAAAAATTACTTAGAAAATGATCCTAGTTTCACAGATGACAGAAAAACGTTGCAAAATGATCCTTGTAAAACTTTTTTTTTTTTTCCTTTTCACCTGGCAAAACTTTTTTTCATCCGTTTTCCAGACGAAAAAAATAAGGAACTTCTGAAAGATTATCCTGGCAAAACCTTTTTTCACCTGCACTTAAGCCATAAAAAAAATAGGAATTTGGATCACCAGTAGTTTTTCTTCACTTGCCTCAGGCCCATAGTAGCCTTTGACCATTAGTGACTTAACCTGCCTTTTCCTTAAAAATATTCAATATTTAAGAGGGTTCAAAACTAGTCAGCCTAGTTAGCCTAGCCTGATAACTTAACCACCGATTCCCACTACACATTACCATTTGTTCACCCATTCAACAGGAATGAGGCCCTGTTCAGACCTGGTATTAACATCCGTCCTGAGTGATCCAATCACAAGTGTGAACGCACCCAGGACGCATTTGAGATCCAATCACTCAGACCACATTTGGAGGTGGTCTGGGCCACATGTGGCCACATTCTCTTAGCAGTGTGAACACAAATGCATCCTGGGCCACATTGAAGGACCGCCTACTCTACTGATGTCCCCTGCCACAGTCTAACTATTCCCGCCACAGTTTCATAATGAACCAAAAATATTTTACTATTTCTAATGGATAAACCCTTATTTCATTGTATAGCTGTTGGCAGTGCATTGATTCAGTCAACCCCTCCATAGCACTCTGAACAGGCTACTTGTGATCAAATCACTGAAGACTCTTGTTAATACCAGGTCTGAACAGGGCTCAAGACATTCCTGCTGAGTCAGTGGCAGCTTATGCATACTCACTGCTGTGTTTGTCCTGCAGTATATTGAAGAGGGTTTTAATCCAGCATGAGCTGTCTCTCTCAGGGGTCCAGATGTGATGACTGCAAATGACCAGACCAGTTATGCCGTGAGGGCAAAACTGACTGTTAGGCTGCTGGGCTTGAAGTGATATAAACTATTTTAGTGTCCTCTCAGGGCCATAGCAAGAATTGAAGACACTTAAGGTCAAGTGTTTTTATTTTTCTGTGGAATTTGCGGGGTTATATCACGCAATTAAAACAAATTAACACAGGATGGATACTTCTTAGTCCTGTGACGATCTACATAGATATTGCACCAATCAAAATACAGTGATGCTGCCCAGTATACAGATATTTTTTTCTTTTGGGCAGTTACAAATTGGACCACGAGTAGACATATTAAAATGAATGCCAAGGTAAATATTCATTGATTTCTTAGGAAAAATAAGTTTAATATCAGTTTACCTTCAGTTTATCTAAGACAGAACTTATCAAACTGTAGTGGAGCGTGTGTTTGCAGAGGATAAACTGTAGAATAAATACATTGGTATTGTGGAGATACTGAATGGCCAAGGTGTTTTCCTTTTGTCTATGTTGCTGCCTGAACACACCCCCCCATCACTGTATTATTAAATGCATGTGTCATGTTGTTTATTGTGAATTCTGTGTCATTTAAAGTCAGTATTTTGCTGTCATCTTTATTTGTACTTAATGAATAGCATTTTTTTTAAGTGACAGCTTTCTGTTTGTATTTGTCCCTGTTTAGTACATTTTAAAAGGAACTATATAACGTATCTACAAATGTTCGGCTTGTAGTGCCAAAAAGAAAAGCTGGAATTGTTTTAAATATGTTCTTTAATTTGTATTTTGCCTACACAAAGATGCTGAAAATGTGTTTTATTTCTAAAGTAATGAGGATCATGTCATGAATGTATCTGCTATCTTAGTTTTCTTTCTTTCAGTTTGTAAAGGGAGTACATTTACTATGTACAATCCCATTATCTAACAGTATTGTCTTGAATGCGTCACCTAAAATCTTTCGTAAACCAATTGTTTATTAAAAAAGGACCATCAATACATTCTTATGTAAATTCAGTGTCAAATTATGTAGTTTATCTTAAATAAGTGTTGCGCTTTGAGATTTTATCCAATAAAATTTTTACAAAACCAGGTGATTTGGTAACAAGCTGTATGTGAGAACATGTTTCATGACTGTGAAGGGATGTAAAAAGAGAGAGTGAAGAAGGTACAAGCAGCTGATGTGCATGTCTTTGGTATGTGTGTGCACACACACAGCCGTGTGTTTGCCTGGATAGACATATGTGGCCACAGCATGAGTGCTGTGTCAGGTCACCAGTTTAGAGCAGCAGGTCAACTGCTGCTAAATGGCCCCTAACTAGTGTTCAGTGAGTGCAACATCTGCAGCAGTTCTGTCCTGACAGCGAGGTTACTGGCTGTAACCTCTGCGTTGCTTCTCACCCTGTTCAGTATCAGACCAGTATTGATACGACTCCAGAAAACATCATCAACTGGAAGTTCAACTGGTGCCTTGTAACAGAAATATTGGTCCTCTGCAAAGCCAGAAGACCTTTTAGAATACTGTTAAAACCTCTAAAAGGTGACTGATTAAACAATAAAGCATCTATGGATGATACCATAATAGCATATATTATCTTATCAGCATGTGAATAAACACTACTGAATACCTCATATCAAACTTTAAGTACCACTGAAATATTACACACTGAAAAACCATATTCCTGAATTCATATGGTTTGATTTAACCCTCTATGTTTTTTGGCTCACAAACTGTAATGTTCAATATATATCAATAAATATTCAATACACACACGCAGTTACAATTGAAAACATTCAACCCCGCAAAGACTAAGGATGTGTCAAAGTTTTTTCAAATTGCCAGATTTCACTTTCTCTAACAGATGGCATGGTGGTGCAGTGGTTAGCACTGTTACCTCACAGCAAGCAGGTTCTGGATTCAAACCCCAAACCTGTTTGCAGTTTGCATGTTCTCCCCATGTCGGTGTGGTTTCCATCTGGTTACTCTGGTTCCTCCCACAGTCAAAAGACACGCATGTTAGGTTAATTGGCGACTTCAATAGGAGACATGAATCATGCATGTTTTGGCACTGGTACTGCCAAATTATGCTTGACAAAAATATTAATTTCAAAAGTTGTTAAAACCACAGATATGATAAATTTATTTATGTAATTTCTACCTAGCTATTTAGCTAGCGTGTCTCCTTTTGGAATGACGCCATTGCCTACTGGTGAAGTTGGCCTGTGAAGACAGTGAAACATTACTGAACCTGGTAGAAGACACTGTAGTGTGAAAATTGAGCAGGACGAACTCCAAAGGTCTGTGGAGTCAGTGATATTTGCTTACGCATTTGTGCCAATACGGCATGGGAACGATGCAGTAGTACCGGTAAGGGTGGAAGAGGTCACAGAGTTCGGGGTGAGGAGCGAGTCGGCAACACCACCTGGTGTTTTGTGCACCCACTGTGACAGAATCACTCTGCTGTCAGGAAGCTGGTCTGGACCACATACTGCATGATCACCCATGGTCATTCAGCATATTATGCCAGGAATCGGTTGTGTTGGAGGTGGCTGTCACAGAGAGTAATCCAGGTTGAAACTGGAGCGCCCAATTTATAGCAGGTAAGTCAAGCTAGCTGTAGCCTCTGGTGAATACGTGGTAAATAAAACAAATACACGCTATATGGTGTTGGATGAGACAGGAACATGATGACATACAGTGTAAACACTGTTTCCATAAATGGTTTATGTACAGTGCATCCGGAAATTATTCACAGCGCTTCACTTTTTCCACATTTTGTTATGTTACAGCCTTATTCCAAAATGGATTTAATTCATTTTTTACCTCAAAATTCTACACACAATACCCCATAATGACAAAGCAAAAAAGGTTTGCTTGGAACTTTTGCAAATTTATAAAAAATAAAAAACAAAAATATAACATGTACACAAGTATTCACAGCCTTTGCTCAATACTTTGTTGAAGTATGAAGATGTTGGATATTTAGACACTGAGCCGGGATCATCCTTAGTAACTTTTGAGTGAGCTCATCAATACTTCATAGAAGTATTGTGAAATCTGAAAGAAATGATTTACCATTTTGTAATATATAAGTAATATAGAATAGATCATGAAGCAGTAAGTCATGTTAACTTGATATTCTGCCTCTTAATCACTTTTATGCTTTTCCACTCTCATCAACAAACATGACAAATATAAACACATAAAATAAAAAGGGAACATTGTTATAACTTTTGTGGCAACAAACAACTAGTTTATGAACTCAGTAATTTGAGACCGCATGAATACAAAACAGTGGAAACGTGGTTGTACTAAATGTATGAAAAGAACATAGAAAGGGTGCCTGCACACTTATCAAAGTCACAAAAGTTTAATGATGACACTTTTTATTCCTACTTAGATCTTTATCAAGTCAGAATGTTCATTTTACGTGTTGTCAAGCAAGAGAAAATAGTTCTGAAATACAAAATAATAGAATTTAATTGTTAATTTAATAATTTTAAGAATAAGAATAAGAATTTGAAAACTTTCTGGTATATGATCATGGACGGTAATGGATTTTGCATAGGAACGCTGTATGAATCATTTCATCAGTTGGTCACTTTAACGTATTTATTGTTGTTCTTTCTGCTCTTCCTCAGTTATGGGACTGTGAGGATGCAAATCTACTCAAATGTTTGGCAACAGACAGTGCTTTGTGTGGTTTTTTTACGCCTTTGTGCAGGGCCAGGGTTGTATGCGACTCAGTTTTGCAGTGTGGTTTGCTCCAATTTCTTCAGGAGCTGCTTGTCAAGCACTATCTTCTGCAGGTGCTGGAAAACAGCAGAGCTGGGGAGGAGCCATGGATGCTGACTCTGTTCCTCGTGGGTATCAGAATCAGAATCAGAATCAGAATCAGAATCAGTTTTATTACCAAGTATGTTCCACATACAAGGAATTTCTGCTGGTGGGTGGTGCAATTGGGGATCGGGGGGCTCAGTGACAGTGGGGCTCTCTAGCCTTGTTGATAAGGCTGATAGCAGACGGGAAGAAGCTGTTTTTGTGGCGCTCATTTACACCACAGAATAATGTTTATTCTGTGCAATCAATTGTCACGTGTATGTTAATATTAAGTGTGGTTCAGTGTTTTTAGTTTTTTGTTAATTTCATTGTTAAAAATGGGTGTCAAAACATCTGTTGGAATTATTCTTTCTCTCTTTCAGAATATGTAACATCACTGTTTGGTTGGATTGATTATTGCATCTACACCCACTCAATGCCACTGAAGTCAGTATTAGTTTCTATTATATTAGTTATTGTAAAACAGTTTTACAGTATTTACAACTAGCTGGAGGGAGTATTGTATTTTCAGATAACTGTGCGGAGTTCATCTGATAATAGTGCTTCTTATATTACCTTTATTCTGCTATAATATCATACATATCTCACTATTACAATGTTTCTTTCCATCTGGCCAAGGTCTGGATTGCTGGGGACAGCTACGTCCAGCGTGGAGCCCAGGGAGCTACAGATACCACGGGGAACATCCAAGGTGATGATGGTGTCTCCATCCATTGGTTTGGCTGGGGTGGTCTGAAGCAGAAGAGCTATCTAACACCTCTACTACTTGTTACAAAAAATGAGCGATTGAACAATTCATTATGCAAACTTTATACAGTTCACCTTTACCTTGATCCACAAAAGTATTTTATTTTTTATAAAAGTTTCTGAATTGAGTACATTTTTTTTTACATACTTTTCCAGTGTTGTTGATGGTTAATGATATTGTTGAAATTGATGATTTTTAAAGGTGCAATAGAGTATTTATGAATCTCTTGGTCTGTTTGTTTGTTGATGGTTTTATGGTATGAACTATATCTGGTATAAATTTTGATAATAGCAACATGCACAGATTGTACAACAACGCACTGATGGAGATTTTGCCAGAATTTGTAATTAGAAGGCTGTTTCTATGTCAGCTTCAATAAACAACATATATGATACAAAAATTGATCAAATGTTAATTGTCCTAGAACATTGACAATGAAGGATCAAAAGCCAGACATTTTAGTTTGTGCTTTCCATGTGTTTTATGTACTTTGGTACTACTTATGTACTATCAATGATCAATTTCAATGACACTGAACACTCATTCACCAAACTGTACTCTTAAATTCATCACAAGGTGTATAGTAAATCTGGAAAACCCAGGCAATACTTCTGTAGTTAATAGAACTGCTCTCAGTGTAGGTTTATTTAAAATTCCATAAACAAAACTACAATCACAAATTAGAAAAACACATTAAACACATTTCAATGACAGTAACAGCAGATATGAGTAAAACTAATGTACATAAACTGTACTTCACTATACCAAAGAAAAACCATAAAAGGACATAAAATATAAATTTCTTCACTACTTTCTTAACTTGACTGTTCTGAAATCTCACTGTCAAATCTTAAGTACAAAGATTTTGTAAGGCTAACATTTCTGAAGGAGTTGCATTTTGCTCCTGGTTGCACTTCTGGTTGGACAGTGCCAGCTGTTGTCTAGTGAAGATTCTTTAAATGTCAAATTGGGAAATACTTTCATTTGTGAAAGTGGTGACTAGAGTAAGACTAGAATAACACTAAGGACAAAGAAAATTAAACAAACTTCAACAGAACTGGTCTGTCTTTCCATCAGAGGCACCTGAACTGGAAGTAGTTTTCTGGCATCATCGTCACCATCGATTTGAGAACTAAGGATGTTGTCCATGCAGCCTCCTTTCTCCACAACCAGATGAATGGAAACAAATACTGTGCTCCATACATGAGGTCCTCCTTTTGTTGGCAGTGGTCCTTCAGTTTTCAGTGTGGATACCTTTCAAATTACAGTAAAAGACTTTAGTTCAGACATGATGGATCACAGTTTATCACATACATAAACCAGCTGTGAGAATAACTGCATAAATGTCTACTTCAGTTGAGGACTACTGTGCACTTACAGTATTAAATGAATGAACTGCTACATGTTATGTACTAATATTGTGATGATCAGAGTGAATGAACAGAACTTCTAAATAGATTAGAAGATAGATCGAGATTCTAACTGTGCTTTTTGTGCAAACAGAATTTCTTCTGCAGAGGTAAAAAGAAAAATATCGGTAATAACACAGGACAATTACAGACACACATACAGGGACCTAAGTATGAAGACATATGTTATATAAAAGTTATGTTATGTTATATAAAAGTCTTTATTACAACACATCACAATTAACATTTGACTTCACGGTGACATAATCTCTCGGGTAGCATATTTGATTTTCCAGTAATAAGAATATCGGGTCAAATAAAAAGGACAGATCCAGTGAATGCTATTGCTACAATCTGCTGTTTGTGAACTGAGGATCTGATCAGAAAATGTAGTACTGGCTTCTGTTGTTCCAGTCAGCATCATTTGCAGTCTACACGTTAACCACATTAAATTACGTTAAGGTTAAGTTAACCCGAACTTTCATAACATCCAAATTGACATTTTAACGTGCGTTAATGGAGCACAATATGAGAACAATACACTAATGCAGTACACTTCAACTGAATCGCGTGTTCCAGAAACACAAAAATAACGTTGGTACCTTAACATTAGTTATATGCACATTTTAATTGGGCTTTAAACATTATATTCAAGCAATTATTAACACCTCTAGAGTAAACAGAGGTCACCATCCTGGTTAATTTTCACCAACTGAAAACACGATGCAAGGTCAGAATTTAAACTGTATGTGGACAACTCTAGGACGAAAATTCAACAGTACACCCAAAAACAAGTTCACGGCTAATTCAGCATTGTTGGTTCTGTGAAAAGGGTCTGCTCTTGATTGATGATTAATTCAGGCTTCTGGGTTAAACATGCAGGCCCCTCTATTGTTCTGGTCTCAGCACATTGCATGAGATCCCAACAAATGAGATCCACTTCTTTTTCAGATTCGTCATACTTACCTCACATGTTATGACACAAAATCAGAGGTGGTTTGTGATCATTTTGATCCATTCAAACAACTCCTCATTGTGGCACTCACAGTTTATTTGGCCTCCTACTTCTGGCAGATCATTTTTTACATATGAACACCAACACTATAGTTCTCATTTCCAGCAGAAAACTGACAACAGTTCTGGAATTTGTTAATGTAAAAGCCTTAATGTTCTCATCGGTCATATTTTTTTTTTATCCTGTTTTATCCTATATCCTGTCCTATTTCAACCTCCTGGAAACATGGTGGCCCTTATGGAAATGTAATATATATGACATACATATGTCATTTATTACATATATTACATTTATTACTATATCAAAATTGATGCTGCCATATATGTCAGGGGATATATTATAATCACATATATATGTCCTCTGGATATAAGTTCATAACAAGTGTGAAATACCCATAGTAGAATTTGTACATGTACATAAATTATAGGGGTAGGGTATATAATTTCCCAAGCATGTATGTTAAAAATATATATTTAATTTACATTTGCAAGTTTATTTGCTTAAATACTGTATATTAACTGTATATTAAAATTTTATGTTATATTTCCGTATATGAAATGAAATTAGAAATCGTAATAACTTCAGATAGACATCTTAACATATAGGTTAAGCAAATACATGTGTGGAGTTGGAATAAAAAAGTCCATTCAGAGTGGAATTAGAGTGTTTTTTTTAACTTTATTATAACAGCTTGGCTTAGTTTTAATGGTTTCTGAATTAGAACTGTGTATCTTAACCTGCCAAGCAAAAGTCCCAGTAATTCAATTCAGTTCAAATCATAATATACATTATCTCAAGGCACTTTACAGTTCCCACAAAGAGCAAGCGCTTGGCGACAGGGGGGAGGAAAAACTCCCTTTTAACAGGAAGAAATCTCCAAAAGAACCGGGCTCAGGGTGGGCGGCCGTCTGCCTCGACCGATTGGGTTTAAGAGGAGAAAGAGGGGGTGGGGGGATGAGAGAGGAGAAAAGAGAGAGAGAGAGGGCAGGAACAGCTGTATAGGTAATGGTGTTATCAATAATAATGACAGATAACAGTGGTTAGTAGTAAAGATGAGTAGTGGTACATCTGGATCCCACGGCTCCAGAAACAGAGATACCTGCAGAATGAGGACAGAGAGAGGGAGAGAGAGGAGAAGCACAAACTATGGGAGAGGAAAAAAAAGAGCTGGTTCCACAGGAGAAGAGCCCGATAGCTGAAGGCTCTGCCCCCCATTCTGCTCTTAGAAACTCTGGAGACCACAAGTAGACCTGTGTTTAGAGAGTGAAGTGTCCTATTTGGAAAATAGGGATCTATAAGCTCTTTAAGGTATGATGGTGCCTGACCATTTATAGCTTTGTAGGTGAGGAGGATTTTAAATTCTATCCTGGATTTTACAGGGGGCCAATGCAGAGATGCTAACACAGGAGAGATGTGATCTCGCGTCCTAGTTCCTGTCACTACTCGTGCTGCAGCATTTTGGATCAATTGGAGGCTTTTTACTGAATGACAATAAAGAATTACAGTAGTCCAGTCTTAAGGTAACAAATGCATGAACTAGTTTTTCAGCATCCTTTAGACACAGAATGGATCTGATTTTTGCAATGTTGAAGAAGGCTGTCCTAGAGAGTTGTTTATATGTAAAGTTAAGGACAAGTCCTGGTCAAAAATGACACCAAGGTTTCTGACTGTAGGACTGGAGGCCAGGGTGATGTCATCCAGAAGCATGTATATTATCACATAGTATATCTCTGAGGTGTTTTGGGCCAATTACAATAACTTCAATTTTGTCTGAATTTAAAAGTAAAAAATTACTGGTCATCCAGGTTTTTATGTCCTTAAGACACACCTGAAACTGGGCCACCTGGTTAGTCTCACCTGGCTTCATGGATAAGTACAGCTGGGTGTCATCTGCATAACAATGGATATTTATCTGGTGCTTCCTAATAATATTTTCTAGCGGAAACATATATTGAGTGAAAAGTACTGGTCCTAGCACAGAACCTTGTGGAACTCCATGACTGACTTTAGTGTTGATAGAAGAATCATTATTAACATGAACAAACTGGAATCTATCTGACAAATAAGACTTAAACCAGCTTAGTGTGGTTCCTTTAATGCCGACCATATGTTCTAGTCTCTGTAATAAAATCTTATGATCGATGGTGTCAAATGCGGCACTAAGATCTAGTAGGACAATTATAGAGACAAATCCATTGTCTGAGGCTATGAGGAGATCATTGGTAACCTTAACCAGATTTTTTTCTGTGCTATGATGGACTCTAAAACCTGACTGAAAATCTTCATACCATTCCTGTGCAAATAATCACATATCTGGTTTGAAACAACCCTCTCAAGGATTTTGGAAATACAGGGGAGGTTGGATATAGTTCTATAATTGGCTAAAACATCTGGATCAAGAGTAGGCTTTTTGAGTAGAGGTTTAATTACTGCAACTTTAAAAGCCTGCAGGACATAACCTGTTGATGAAGATAAGTTAATCAGACTTGATATAGAGGTGTTGATTAAAGGAAAAACATCTTGAACAGCCTTGTTAGCTGGCTTGGTTAGCTTAGCTACTGTCACTTTGTTGACAGACTTGCCCTGACTGAAATCTGCCAATGTAGTTTGTTTAACACAGCTTGATCCTGTCGCAATACTAGCCTCTGTCCTCACATCAGCAAAAATGTATTTAAGGTTTCCAGATTAATCATGAGCGTTAACATTAACAGCCCTATATATATATATATATATATACATATATATATATATATATATATATTTATTTATTTTTTTTTTTTTCAAACTTCTTGTGTTCCTTCTTCTTTGATGTTGCTGTCGCTTGGGATTGCATTTTGTCACTGGGACTTCCAGTCCATACTCAGTGCAGATATTTCTGTGCACTGTGCCAGCCACTTGGTTATGATGCTCCATGTATGCTGTTCCTGCCTGCATCATACACCCTGCTGTTATGTGCTGAACTGTCTCAGGGGCATTTGTGCACAGCCTGCACTTGGGGTCCTGTCTGGTGTGGTAGACCCTGGCCTCTATTGATCTTGTACTGAGTGCGTGTTGCTGCCAGCATGATAGTGCGCCTGTACTGTCTTTCAGCCCAGCTTTCTCCGGCCACTGGTAGGATTTCTTGATATCAGCCACTTCTTCTATTTGTCAGTGGTACATGCTATGTAGGGGTTTGTCCCTCCATGATGGTTCATCCTCCTCATCCTCAGGTTTCTGCTGCCAGAGGTATTCACTAAGCAGTTCATCTTTGGGGGTTATCTTTCTGATGTACTCCTGGATCTTAGTTGTTTCATCCTGGACAGTGGTCCTTACGCTCACTAGTCCTCGGCCTACCTCGTTCTGCTTAGTGTACAGTCTCAGGGTGCTGGAGTGGGGTGAAACCTACCATACATTGTGAGGAGCTTCCTGACCGTCTTCATATTGGTGGCCACTATCTCCTCCTTTGGCCAGGTTGTTATACCAGCAGATTATCTGATGACTGGCAGGGCATATGTATTGATGGTTCGGATTTTGTTCGTCCCATTCAGCTGGCTTTTCAGGATCTGCACTACTCTGTGTAGGTATTTAGCTGTGGCTGACTTCCTTGTGGCCTCCTCATGATGGTTCTGAGGGACCCCAAGGCATTTGTGGCTGTCCTGAACATCTGCAATGTTGCCTTCTGATAGTTCACCCCCCCGGTTCTGACCATCTTCCCTCTCTTTGATACCATCCGACCATATTTATCTAGTCCGAATGACATTCCAATGTTGCTGCTGTAGACCCTGGTGATGTGGATCAGTGTCTTGCTCATTCCTGGCATACAGTTCGATGTCATCCATGTAGAGGAGATGACTGACAGTTGTTCCACTTCGAAACTGGTATCCATAGGCACTCTTTGTGATGATCTGGCTGAGGGGTTTCAGGACTACGCAGAACAGCAACAAGGATTGCGCATCACCTTGATATATGCCACACCTGATAGTGACTTGTGCAATTGGCTTTGAGTTAGCCTCTAGAGTTGTTTTCCATAGCCCAATTGAGTTCTTGATTAAGGCTCTTACTATCCTGTTGATGTTATACATTTCCAAGCATTCCAGCATATGTGTGGCATTGAGTCATAGGCTTTCTTGTAGTCAATCCAGGCGGTGCACAGGTTGGTCTGCCTAGTCTTGCAGTCTCAACTGACTGCTCTATTGACGAGTAGCTGATGCTTGGCTCCCCTGGTATTACTACCAAATCCTTTTTGGGCTGTGCTCATGTGTTGAGCCATGTGCCTCCCCATCTTATGATGCCTGACAGGAGCTTCTGTGTTGTGCAGAGGCAGGTTATTAGCCAGTAGTTGGATGGAATTGCTCCCTCCTGAGGATCCTTCATGATCAGGACTGTCCGTCCTTGGGTCAACCACTCTGGGTGGGTCCCATCTATCAGCAGCTGGTTCATTTGTGCTGCTAGGCGTTCATGGAGTGCAGTTAGTTTCTTTAGCCAGTAGGCGTGGATCACGTAAGGGCCTGGTGCTGTCCAGCTCTTCATGCCTGCCACTCTCACTTGGATGTCTGCCATTGTGATGGTACTGGATCTTGTTCTGGGAGATTGCTGTGGTCTGCTCTTAGATCCACATTTACACATTGGGAAATCAGTTGATAACATAGTTAATTATTCAGTTGAAGATGGAAACGGAAATAGGTGTAGTGGTTGATGGTTCACTTGGATTTCACTTGCACATTTCAGAAATAATCAAAAAGCAAACCCTACACTTGACTCTCACACTTAAAGTCTCAAGAAGAATCACAGAATCACTCCACATTCCAATATGGACCACTATTCCACACTTTCCAAAGCATGACTGAAATATAACTGAATTAAATGTATAATCACTATGTAACCCACTTATTATTATTAAGGAAATAATTTCATGGTATTTAGTCCACAATCCATTTTTTCTACCTTGAAGACGACCTGAGATGAAAGTGTTCTGAGGTAAATATCCACTGTGTGACAATACTGCTGTCTAGGAACCACTCCTGACCCTGTATCCTCCTGGGATCAGACAATTAAATAACCTTTGGTGTACTATTTTATTATTAAGATTTGTTATTTTATTCTTATTCATTTATTAGTACTGTAAAAATTGTTACTTTTCTGTTTAGTGAATGTACTCTGTTTATTATTAGCCTGTTATGAGTCTTGATCCTATACTCCATTCCTCTAATGGTAGTGTAATTTAGAGTAGGCTGTCAACTTGTTGAATGGACCATAGTGTAAGATGGATATGTAACACCCGTGCATAAAATTTAATTTAATAATTCAAATTTATACCAAAGTTATAACCTAATTTGATTGAAAGAAAAAGAGGTAAAAGTGTAATGGGAGGCAATGACTGTCAAGCCCCCACCCCCTACCCCATAACACATGACCAGGATATAACAGCTGGATCCTAATACTGTGGATGACTGTACTATGTTATGGATGACAAACACCATCTCTGGGAAGATCACCCCGGAGTCCACTGTTAAGATTCCCACCTGCAACATCAGCTGCTTGGGCCCAGCCAAAGATTACTGCACAGCACAACTCAAAGTAGACAACCCCATCCACTGCTCCTGACTGGGTTGATGTCAAAATAAACATTTAGCTAACAATTTTAATTAGAAATACTCTGTAACTAATAATAATTAATAATAATAAATGTGCTGCACCAAGCTCACTCTCTTCCCCCATCGCCCAACTCCTCTTGTCAACACCAGCTATGCTCATAGAAATAGGGGTCATCTGCTGCAGTTACATTATCATGGTTATTACTCATTAATGTCACTCATTCATTGCATTTCACCTCTGCTAGTTATTAGTTAGTAATTAGTAATAAACAATTTAACCCAGTCATTGTCCTGTGTGTTTCTTTGAAGTAGAGATCAGAGATCAATGAAATATAGAAATCACTGCTTCTGATATTGAACTGATTAATTTAATTTATTAATAGATAACTTATTTCCTCTTCAATCAGGGGTAATGCCCTTTGACAAGTGCAACTCCAATTCTAAATTAAAAGCATTACTGGCAAACATGGTAGACATTGTCAGAGAGGTTCTTGGAAGAATGTCATTCAAATGCACAAAAACGAACCGTTCCAGGAAATCCTGTAGCACATTGTTCACTAGGGCCTGGAAGACAGCAGGAGCATTAGTGTGACCATTTTGAATATAGGACCAGATAGTCAAAACCTTCTTCCACTGATCAATTTCCTTTATCCTGACGAAGTGATCAGCATTCCTGAGGTCTAGTTTGGAAAGAGAGAGCTTATAGAGGCGGGTTGAAGGCAGAGTGGCACCAGGGCTACTGATAAGCCTTGTCTTTTGGTCGAATCTAGCAAGAGGCAATCAAATGGCCGAGCTAACCACAATACAGACACGCACCTGTGTTCATTAGTCTGAACAGAGAATGAACAGAGAATCTAATGGTTGAAGTGGGGTTATCCAGCTTTCTGTCCAGAGGAGGGTTTGCAGGTCAGGGAGAATGAGTGTGAGTAGCCCTCTCCAGGCGATGCTCACGAAGGCGGTTGTCAAGCCTAATATCCAACGAGATAAGTAAGGTATCATGTACCAGTTCTTCCTTTAAATTTTCATTCAATCTATTAATGAAAACTCCCTGTAACTCTCCCCTGTCCCAATTAGCATCTGCTGCTAATGTCCAAAAATCCATCAAGTAGTCTGCCAAACTTTACCAGAATGATTAGGGTGATCAAAAACTTTAATGTTGCCTGTCTGTGGGAGTATATTGGCTCCAGCCCATGCGAATGCTCTCACTTTAAGCAAACCTGAAACATATTTGTACCTTGGACTGGTCAGAAACAAAAGTGAGTGGCTGTTGAAACACCATGTCACATTGAAGAAGGAATCCCCGGTGTTTAACCAGGTCCCCAGAGAAGGAATCAGGGTATGTGGCGTATAGGAGTCCTGCGGAGGGGGTAGGTACGAGGCTGGTTCAGGAACTGGGTTTGTCTGTGAGAAGGTGAGACAGAGCAAGCAGCAATAAGAGTGGAAAACTGACAGGTTGGTTCAGTAATTGGACCCACAAAGCAGATGACACAGAGATGGTGAAATTCACAAAAATACTTCATAAAAACCACATTTTAAAGGTTTTTCATGGGGGTTCTGGGTTGGAAACAGATGGATGAGAGGGGTTGAACCAGGGTCCATGTAGAGTAGGTGGAAACGAGGGGCAGGACTGAAGCAACAGCAGGAGTGGGAGCTGGTGACTGAGCTGGAGCAGGGCAGTTCACCAGAATATCTGAGAGTGGGTGAGGGTTCTGGTTGATTCAAGGAGCAGACAAAAACAGGGCTGAGTGTGGCTGGCAACAGGACTGAAGACTGGAACTGGGACACAAAAGGAGAATTGACAGGAACAGTAACAACTAGGACACAGAGCTACATAGACACATTCACAAACAGACACAGGAAACAAACTAAGGACAAACACACACAAGACGGAAGGGAAAACAGTGGAGAACACAAGGAAACAAGGCCAACAGGACCTAATACAACAGTATCGTTGCCAAACAAAAATATCTTTATTTTTCTAACTTTCGTGTAATATCTGTTTTTATTTCTTGTGAAATATTGTTTTGTTCTGGCTAAAAGTAAAGTTAAGTTAAAGAGTCTGAGACAGTAAAATCCACTGAACTGCTGTCAGCTCATAATCATTCATTTTCTGATAACAGTTGCTTTCTGAGAAGCTTTTCTGCTTCCAACATTTATAAGGAGTGGTTATCTGAGTAGCCTTTCTGTGAGCCGTTTTGAAGCCTCGAGTTGGCAATTTGGCTGTCACCATCTTGGTTTTTTGAAACCAGAAGAAACCATATTTGGATCAGTGGGTGGAGCTGAGGAGGAGTGAGGGGTGGATCCGACCTGCTCTGTACTCCATCCTGATTGTTAGGCAGGTCACTGTGTGTGGTACAATCTGTCAATCACATGGAAGCATAATTTAAAAAATAAACATCATGTCATATTGAAAAAGACTTTAAACTAGTGATTGAGGCCATACAATCTTTAGTAAAACCTTTACTGAAGTAATAAATTAAGTAAGACGTAGGGCCATTACCCCATAGAGTTCAATACAATTGGACTTCTTTTTGCAACCAGTGGAGTTGTCATTAGATAGAATTCAGGTTCAAGGCACTCCCGCATTGGCTTCACTTTTCAGACCCAGAGTCTAGTTCCATTTTTATTTACAGTCTATGTCTCAAACCATCTCTGTCTGGCACCAACAATCATGCCACTGTCAAAATCTCAGAGATTACATTTTTCCCCTTTCTGATGTTTGGTGTGAACAATAACTTAAGCTCCTGATTTGTATCTGCATAATTTTATGCATTACACTGCTGCCACATAATTAGCTGATTGGATAATTGCATTATTATGCAAGTGTTCCTCATTAATATCTTGGTTGGTGTATAGTAACTTGTTACATTCTAATGTAGATTACTGTTCTTATGCATATTGCAATGTTTTTTAAAAAAGTTTTCAGTGTGTATTATGTACTCCCTTGAAAATGAGCTCTCAAACTCAATACATATTACCTAGTTTTCTAAAAGTCATATTACTTCAAGAGGTCCTAGCAGAATGAAGTGTTCAGCTCTGGTCTGAACATAGATACAGTCCTGATCAAAATCTTAAGACCAGTCAAAAAATTGAAAGAATTTGCATTTTGCACTATTGGATCTTAAGAAGGTTCTAAGTGGAGCTTCACAATGCTAAAAGAAGAAATGGGAGCAAGAGACAAAAAAGTTTGAGCAGGTAATTTATTGAAAACAACAATTTACCTGAAATAGACTGTTCATCAGCTGATCAAAAGTTTAAGACCATAGCTCAAAAAAACCAGAAAACCCCCTCAAAACAGAAATCAAAGTGTCAAAAAAGGACTCAGTAATGAGTAGCTCCACCATTCTTGTTGATAACTTCAAGCATTCGTTTAGGCATGCTTGATGCAAGTGTTTCCAGGAGGCAAGTGGGAATGTTGCTCCAAGTGTTGAAGATGGCTTCACGAAGGGCATCCACTGTCTGGAACTGATGTCCATTTTTGTAAACTTCCCTTGCCATCCATCCCCAAATTTCTAAATCGGATTTAGATCAGGGGAACATGCAGGATGGTCAAAAAGAGTGACGTTATTCTCCTGGAAGAAGTCCTCTGTCAGGCGGGCATTGTCAACTGCAGCACTGAAAAACCCAGTCATTACCACACAGACGAGGGCCCTCAGTCATGAGGGATGCTGCGTAGAAAACATCTCAGGTGGGATCTCCTTGTCATGCTAGTAACATTGGAAGCCATCAGGACTGTTTTTCTTGACATTTTTTCTTGTCAGAGATTAAAACTTTCTTCCACCTTTCAATGTCCCATGTTTGGTGCTCCCTTGCAAAGTCAAAACAGGCAATTTTGTGACGTTGAAGGAGACGTGGCCTTTGAAGACGTTTTTTGTTTTTGAAGTTCTCCCCTCGCAGATGCTGTCTGATGGTTATTGGGCTGCAGTCAGCATGAGTAATTGTAATTATAATTGATGTTTTCAATAAATTGCCTGTTCAAACTTTTTTGTCTCTTGCTCCCATTTCTTCTTTTAGCATTGTGAAGCTACTTAGAACTTTTTTTTGGGCTTTTTATGCCTTTATTATAGGCAAGTGGAGACTGACAGGAAAGGGGGTAGAGAGAGGGTAATGACATGCAGGAAAGAGTCAGACCGATCGGGAGTCGAACCAGTGACTGCCTGCCAAGAACGTCTATGCTCAACATAGTACGTGTCCTAACCACTCGACTACTCCAATAGTGCAAAATGCAAATTCTTGCAATTTTTTGACGGGTTTTACGATTTTGATCAGGAGTGTATATTCTGTGCTCCACTGAACCCTTTGTTGTTAGGAATTTAATTTGCACACATGCGTCGTTTGCAAGCATCAGCCTTTATCCTTGCAAACTCTCCTCCCTCCCTCTCCTGAGCTCCCTCACTCTAAGTGAGACTGCCGCTCTCACTGCTACTTACCAGGATCGGGCTGGAGCCTTAACTTGCTCTGGCATCCTCATTACATGAGCTGCCTTCATTCATTAATTCACTCAGAGCCATACCATCCAGGCCTCAGAGAAAGGGCCAATGGGGTGGAGGGTGTGAGGTTGAGTCACAGCCTTACAAGGTAACAAGAAAAATAGGCTTTGCCACATCACAGCATTGTCAGTCCTACTGAATATTCACAATGTGTCAGCTTGTCTGAATAGCACTTGCCACTCCATCTGTTCACAGTCAAAAGAGAGCCCAAACCAATGTTTTAATACACTCACTTACCCTCCCTTATCATTTCCTCCCTACTTGCCTGGTTGATCCAATAGCATTGCCATGCATAGGAAACCTGTGGATGTCTTAACCTCTGTATCTCCAAAAGGGCAGAACTGGTAGTCTGGCATACAGGGCATTTGGTTTATTAAAACAAAATTGCCAGCAACTGGCCTATAAAGAACACACAGCAGCCCATTTGTTCGTCTTTTAAAATGACACTGGGCTGGCCCAGAGCCATGGAAAGCAAGAGTTGCGGAAGTGAAGGTCCAAAATTCTCAATCAGAATGCATGATTCATACCTACAGATAGCAAGCGGGCAATTTGAAAACTTACATTTTTAAGGAGTTTTTGGTAATTAATGGACAATGAATACATTTATTTACAATGTTGCAGGCAGTCAGAAAAAGGATCAACTGTATGGTTTACTAGCTGACATGGGGAGGAGGAAAAAATGGTTAGCTCAGGTCAGCATAAGCAATCTTACCATCACTAAAAAGGTTAACAACAAAAAAAAGATGTTGCGTAGAAGTAAACTCAAGACACTCTGCAGTTACAATTTGAGGCAGACAAGTTAGTCAGGACCAAGACTAAGCTGAAAGCAGATGCTATTCTCACCCTCATTGTCTTGTTGGAATCTCAAACCATGCATCCTGAAAGGAACAAAGGAGAGGCCTACATGCCCCTCCAAAAGCCTGAGTCTCAAACCATGCATCCTGAAAAGAACAATGGAGAAGACTACATGTCCCTCCAAAAGCCTGAGCCAAAGTTGGTCGACCGTTTGAACAACGGAGCCACGACCACCCCCACAATTCACATCTATTTGTGAATCAGAGTTTGATGGGAAACTCAGCACCGGCATTGGCCGAGGCCAGGCATTCTCAGCAGAGATCCCCAGCTGTGACTCTGATCGCTGAAAGGAAGCACCCCACAAACGTTTGGACATTTTGTCGTAGGCCTCAAGTCTTCAACTTGCTGGACAAGCCAACAGACTGTATACATTTGCTGAATGTACCAGAACCAAAGGAGACAGCCGCTTCAAGTCCGCTGATCTTTAACTTGCCTGCAGAAGGACAAAGGATCTTCCATCGGAGGAAACGGACCACATTTTTCCCTCCACCAAATCGACTCTGCTGTTTCTTCCATTGCATCGAAGAACAGCCAACGAAGAAGAACGAGATAACGGCCCCACCGGCTTTCAGGACTGCATGGAAGCCGCAATGGCGGATCTCCACACCTCAACTCAAAGTAAGAGGCTTGTATCTGGGCAGAGAATTAGTTAAGGTGCCATTTATTATCAGTGATCGAACTCTCTGATGTAAATTGAATCAGGACCGCTGTTGTTTGTTTGGTGATTACCATTATTCGTTGTTCTTATGGTTTACTGTTGTTTTGTTGTTTAATGAACATTAGCCGCTAGTATCGGCACATTCCATGTTGCTCTACTTAAGTAGAACTTGCTATTGTTCTTTTGTTATCTTAGGTGTCCAGAACTAAGCTGTAGCATCTGTACACTTTGGTGTCACTGCACAGCCTCGCTACCGTGAGCGAGCCAGTGAACTCATTCTATAACCGTTTTTTTTTTTTTTAAATGTGTTTATTAATTTTTCCTTTTTCAACACAAACAAGCAAACACAAAACTTCAATACAACAACGCTCAAGCAACAAACAGTGACTCAGTTACACACAAACAGTATCCATATTAATAAAGTGAGTAAAAAAAATAAAAAATAATAATAATAATTAAAAAAAATAATAATAAAAAAAATAAATACATAAACAAGTAAATAAAAGGAGATCTCATTATTATGACCTTCCAGGGAATCCCTGCAACAGAATGGAAGATACATTGTCTTCTAAGTAATTCAAATAAGGTTCCCAAACTCTATAAAATTGGCTTGAGTTTGAATGTAATGCGCAGGTCAAGTATTCCAAAGGCACTAAATCAAACAGCACTTTGTGCCATCCCTTAACATTTGGTTTCCTTATCACTAATCCACTGCAATAGAATATTCTTTCTAGCTGCGAATGTAAGAATACAGAACAGTCTTTGATTTGTTAACCTTACACCTTTAGCAGGTAAGCCTAATATAAGACACAATGGGTCCATCCCCAGCTTTAGTCCCAGTATCTTTTCAATTTCTGTTAAGACATTAGACCAATATTTCTGCAGTTTATGGCATGACCAAAGACAATGAGTTAAAGTGCCAACTTCAGTTTTACATTTAAGAAACAGTGGAGACAAACTAGGGTTGAACTTATGTCTGCGATTAGGGGATATAGGCATTCTATGCAAAATCTTAAGCTGTACTGATTTAACACGATTACAAACTGAGATTGATTTAGCATAGGTCCATATATTTTCCCACTCAGCAGCGTTGATTGTGACAGACAGGTCTTTCTCCCACTTTCCTCTGAGCTCTTGCAAAGCCATGGATGGAACAGCACACATAGCTCCATAAAGTAGACTAATAGTCAACTTCCTAACTGTTCCAAACAACACCTTCTCAAGTGGAGATATGTCAGGGTTACCAACTAAGGTCGTGCTGTGTACTATATAATGTCTTATCTGTAAATAACGAAAAAAGTCCTGTCTGGGGATTTTGTATTTCATTAAGTACTCCCCATCTCCCTTGCAGTCCCGCTTGCTTGGACTATAGCCTCTGTTTGGAGTTCAAGCAGATCGGGATTTGTGAGGAGGGGGAGCCAACTGAAATCAGATTTCCTGCATTTTTACACCACCTAACGTCTTCACCAAGTCAAGAAACAGCATCCTGCAGTAGTCTTGATCAGTTAGACTGAGGTGCTATGAAAACCAGGAATTCCCCAAGAACAGTTTATACCGGGTGGATCAGGACAGGAAGTTAGAAGGGCCGTTTCATATTTGAAATCATATTTATGAAAACATTATGTAGCCTAAAATGGTAGTAGGTGTCAGAATATGATTCCATCATCAAGGTCAAACAATTTATATGAAATAGTTTTACAACACAACACAATATGTTTTGGATGATTAACCCTGGTTAAACAATGTAGAATCTGAGGCTTGTTATTCTCAACACTCCCAAGGTCATATTCAAAGTCCAGCAACTGTAACAAAGTATAAATTCTCTGGATTAATGAAATGACCCCACAACAACTATTGAATTTCACCTGTTTATTTTACTCACAGGTTCTAGTGGCAGCTGTTCTCATAGCACCACTAGCTGTTGTAGTTGTAATGTTATACAGGAATTAATGATCATAACTTAAACAGATCATTTATCAGATGAACAGATCAACACACCATGTTGGAGGGAGATATTGAGGTGGTGTACACTTATAAATACCTAGGTGTGCACTTGGACAATAAACTGGACTACTCCCTGAGCACAGATGCCATCTACAAGAAGGGGCAGAGCCGGCTCTTTTTCCTCGGGAAGCTCATTTCAGCCAAAGGCAGTGGCTCATGTCACGGACTAAAATATTAACTGAATACAATTGTGAGCTATTTTGAATTTCCCCTAGGGATTAATTAAGTATATCTGTCTATCTGTCTACATTAGCTGAGAACAAGGACTATTGTAATGCAGACAAACTGTGCTCTGATGTTCAGACTTTGGCCTTGGCCCAATGTAACCAATGTTATAGGTAGTGTTATAAGTGTTATAGGTAGAGCCTCAGTGTTTCAGGTGATGCACCGGTCCTGGCAGGTTTTGTGTGTTTCACCGTCATTGTACAATTTAAGAGTTTCAATAGACAGACCACATTGCTTACATTATGCACACAACATAGCATTGCCCTTGTACTGCAACCATGGCATCTGAATTAGCTCAGTGCCTATCTCCCTGTCTGCACCTGCACTTTTTGCACACTAAAAAAATATTGTCACATACCCTACCATTTTGGTCACAGTTTAGAGCCCTGCCAACACCTCAGCCCCTGACTGCCCGGGCCTCCACGCCTCCCAGTTCCCAACCTGTATCAGGGTTTACCTGTTTTGTTGTCCACAATTTCAAGAGAAAGGCCAACCTCAAATTAGATTTAAGTCAGTAAAGTTTCATAAAGAATTACTTTTAAAAAAGAAAAGAATTGACTCTGCATGTTAAAGACAGAATAATAAAAGTTTGATAGTAGTAATCATATTAAAGCTCTGCCAATGATATGGATAGAGGAAAAATTTGGCCTCAAAGGTATGTGAAAGGTATATGACTGCTTTAAGATTAAAATGGAATGTCAGCAGCCTGTAGGTCTGATGAAGACACCCTGAGGCCAAGCTCCACAGTTGAATGTCAGCAAGTAACTGCAACCGAGCTCACTCTACAAGAGGCAACATCGGTGAAATTGTCAAAGAGAGGTGGAGTGAGTTCAAATTCAGAAACACGATTACTGTTTTGAACTACTGACTTCTCAAATATGAACCGTTACTTATGTGTATTCATGAGTGCCAAGCAAAGTGAGGCAAGGCCAGAGCATGGGAGAAACCACACACACACACACACACACACACACACACACACACACACACACACACACACTATAGAGTAGTTAATCTGTGCTTTGATGGGATGACACTTTCATCGTGCTTCAAAGTATGAAAAAAAATCAAGGAGGGTGACCCTGACCATAACCCTGACCTCTCCTTTGAGACCAGAGGCAAAGGAAGAAGAGGAGCATGCTTATACAAAAGAAAAAACCTGAGGTGTTCGCACTCCCTTCCAGCCCACACATGATCCTCTAAGGTCAAGGCTGCCTCCTAGAGAAACAGCTGACTGACCCAGGAAACTTCAGTTTTCTCATCGGCTCACAATTCTACAATTAATTTTGTGCTTTGTGCAATTCTGTTTTTACAAACAAATTCAGCAATGAGGCTGCAACTCATTCTTGTCCACATGGTACAAAATGCACGTAAGTTACAGAGAAGACTGTCTCATTCACTCTGCAAGAGATGTAGTGCTGCTTGGTGCACTAGTACCAGGTGATCACACTACGTTCAAAAACAAACTTGGATAAGCCTCATACATGCGTTACTGGAGGTGCTTTCAAACAACACGTTTTACTTTCACAAGGTAAAAGTCTTTCAGAATGAGGACTAAATGTTTGTTTGGTAAATGCCCATCTGGTTTACCACCCCACCGCTGTTGCAGTGTATAGGCGATTCCCTAGGCTTTTTCTTTGGATCCCGTGGATGGCTGCCTCGGTGTGTTGGTGCACACTCTTTGCCTTATTTTCTTTGTAAATTCAGTTTTCTGCCTTGGTTTCCGGAGCTCTTTCACCAGAGAAGAGCTCATTAACATCAGAGAAACAACTCCAGTGGATTTTTTTCCCACCTTTCTCGATTCACCTGTGGAATTTTTGGACATTTTGGTCAAAGGTGCACTGACCTTTGCTCTCGCAGTGAAACGCCGGAGGAGAGGAAAACGTGCCGGTGCGCTTGTGCGTCTCCGCCAGCGTGGACTTCGCACACCGCTCCCAGGTATATTTCTCTCCAATGTGCGTTCACTGCCCAACAAACTGGATGAACTTCAGCTACTGGTGCAGAAGAACAGAGATTTTTCTTCATCTTCCGTCCTGTGCTTCACAGAGACGTGGCTGTGTGGATCGATTCCGGACTCTGCACCGGAGCTGGCCGGCTTCCAACTCTTCAGAGCGGATCGCGACACAGAGCTGTCCGGCAAAACGAAAGGTGGAGGAATCTGTTTTTATGCTAACAGCGGCTGGTGCAAAGACGTGACAGTGATCCTGCAGCACTGTTCTCCTGACCTGGAAACTTTCATCATAAACTGCAGGCCCTTCTACTCCCCCCGTGAGTTCGCTTCATTCATTCTGGTCAGTGTTTACATCCCACCACAGGCCAATGTGCAGGAGGCACAGCGGGCACTCGCCGACCAGATACTGTGTGTGGAGCGGACCAACCCAGACTCCTTAGTTATTGTCCTTGGTGACTTTAACAAAGGTAACCTCAACCACGAACTGCCCAAATACAGACAGTTTGTTAATTGCCTGACCAGAGAGGGGAACACTCTGGACCACTGTTACACCACAATCAGTGGTGCTTATCACGCCATCCCCCGGGCTGCACTGGGCCACTCTGACCATGTCATGGTCCACCTGATTCCCACATACAGGCAGAAACTAAAACTGTGTAAACCTGTTGTGAGGACATCGAAGCAGTGGAGCAGTGAAGCCATAGAGGATCTACGGGCATGTTTGGACTGCACTAACTGGGAAGTGTTCAGGACTGCTTCCAACAGTCTGGATGAGTTCACAGAGACTGTGACATCATACATCAGCTTCTGTGAGGACTGCTGTATCCCATCATGTACCAAGGTGAGTTATAACAATGACAAACCCTGGTTCACAGCTAAGCTTAGTCAGCTCAGGAGGCAAAAGCAGGAAGCTTTCAGGAGTGGGGACATGGACAGGTTTAAAGAGTCCAAGTACAGGTTTAGCAAGGCAGTGAGAGAAGCTAAATGACTGTACTCTGAAAAACTTCAGCTCCAGTTCTCAGTCAACGACTCTGCTTCTGTCTGGAAAGGGCTCAGACAGATCACTAACTACAAACCTAAACCCCCCCACTCCATTAACGACTTCCGCCTGGCCAACGATCTGAATGAGTTCTACTGCCGCTTTGAAAGACAATGGGACAGGCCTGACACCAACCCCCGTGAGTCCAGCCACCAACTCCAGACCACCATCTTCTCCTCCCCCACTTCAGCAGGGGCCCTGGCACCTCCACAACTAGCCACATCAGCACCCCCCTCCTCTTCCCCTACCAAAGAATGTCTCTCTCTATCCTGGAGAGAGATGTCAACAGGCTTTTTAAGAAGCAGAACCCCTCAAAGCAGCCGGTCCTGACTCTGTCTCTCCATCATCCCTGAAGCACTGTGCTGATCAGCTGTCTCCGGTGTTCACGGACATCTTCAACACCTCACTGGAGACCTTCCACGTGCCAGCCTGCTTCAAATCCTCTGCCATCATCCCTGTCCCCAAAAAACCAAGGCCCACAGGACTAAATGACTACAGACCCATTGCCCTGATCTCTGTGGTCATGAAATCATTTGAGCGCCTTGTCCTGTCCCATCTCAAATCCATCACTGACCCACTGGACCCCCTGCAGTTCGCCTACAGAGCCAACAGGTCTGTAGACGACGCCGTCAACATGGCTCTCCACTTCATCCTCCAGCACCTAGACTCCTCAGGGACCTATGCCAGGATCCTGTTTGTGGACTTCAGCTCTGCCTTCAACACCATCATCCCAGCTCTGCTGCAGGACAAGCTCTCCCAGCTGAGTGTTCCTGACTCCACCTGCAGGTGGATCACCGACTTCCTGTCTGACAGGAGGCAGCACTCATTGGACTCATCTCTGATTGCAATGAGTCTGCCTACAGGTGGGAGACTGACCGTCTGGTGACCTGGTGCAGGCAGAACAACCTAGAGCTTAACACTCTGAAGACAGTGGAGATGATAGTGGACTTCAGGAAAAACCCAGCCCCACCCACGACTCCCCCGTGGCCACCATGGAGCATTTCCGCTTCTTGGGAACCACCATCACACAGGATCTCAATTGGGAGCTGAACATCAGCTCCCTCATCAAGAAAGCCCAGCAGAGGATGTGCTTCTTGAGGCAGCTGAAGAAGTTCAACCTGCCAAGGACAATGATGGTGAACTTCTACACCTCCATCATCAAGTCCATCCTCACCTCCTCCATCACCATCTGGTACGCTGCTGACACTGAGAAGGACAAAAGCAGACTGTAGCGTATGCTCCACTCTGCTGAGAAGGTGAAGCTTCTTCCCGTCTGCTATCAGCCTTATCAACAAGGCTAGAGAGCCCCACTGTCACTGATCCCCCCGATCCCCCCTGCCCCCCTATAGTTAATATCTATACAGGTTATATATCATTATTGCAAATATCCCACATCTTTGTTGTATATTTTTTATCTTAATTTTATTTTAATCGTATTTTAATTTTTAACTTGTAAATTCTACTCTTATTTTACCCTAAGTCTATTTATGTTACTGTTTGCACCAACCACCAGCACAGTGACTGAGCTTCAGCTGCGCTTGTACCTTGTCTTAGACCAGTCCTCTGTTAAGTATTCAGTCTGCTGGCGGTGTATTTAAATCCAACTTCAAAACACATTTTTAAAGAGTTATCTTCCCAACTAGCTAATAGACATCTTTGTTTGGATATTACTGCTCTGTCAGAGTAACGGCCAGCCCTGGTACGAAAATAGGTACGCGCATGCGTTGGAGGTTCCCACTAGGTAGTCTCTCCAAAATTCTCTGAAAACATTATCTTGAATTGACTTTTATCCAGTTTTAAGCCACTTTCTAATGTTATACATTAGATCTTGACTCTCATAATTATCACTTTTAACTGGATAGTATTTTCATCACCACAAACCCGCAGTGGCAGTATTTTGGAGTGGAGGGTACTGCTACGGAAAACTTCACCATATTACAGTTATGAGTTACTCTGAACAAAACTCAGCTAAAATGGCTGTATGTATGGACTGCAAACACATATAGTCACAGTTAAAGGACGATCTTCATCACCTAAAGTCAGAGCTCCAGAAAAAGGATGAGCTGATTGAAAGCTTCATTTCAGTGGCTACTGCCCAGGCCAAGCAGATTTCCCATCTACGATCCTCCAGTCTTGCCGTCCTAGAGGCCAGATCGCTTTCCTCCCAGGCATCGCAGTTGGTATCGGCCTCTGCAGCCACTCTTCCCTGGCTCACTTCCATGCATGCTGGCACCACAGCGGTCTGCCAAGGGGCTCCAGCAGCCGAGGTTAGTGGCTTTTCCTCGCTGCAGAGGCCGGATGCAGTGACCCCATGCACTGCCACCACCACTGCAGTAGACTGGAATATCACCACACTAACGCCACCAGCTAATCTGGAGGTTAGTGTGGGAGCTGGAGTCATGGCCCCAACCCACAGTTCTACTCCTAAACCTTCCCAGCCACTCTGGACAAAGGTGGTAAGACACAGCCGTAAAAGTGATCTGGTTGGGGGCACCTGTTTGTCCCACAGTAGCTCTCTCTACCATTTCGCCCTCCTGGTGGATGAGGATGAGGCCCCAGCTTGTCCTGGCAGTCCCGCTGCAGCCCCGGCTGTGGTCCCAGCTGAAACTCCACCTGCCTCTGCCGTGTCTCCTCCACCTGCTGCTACCCCTGGATGGACGGCTCGTCATTCCACCATGAGGAACAGCCACCTAGGATGCTCCAGGAGGCCGTCACCAGGCACTCGGGGGGCCCTCCCCAACCTAAGCCTCCTCAGCCCTGTCCACCTGCGTGGACCCTGCAGCCTGGACCACTGTCCCCAACGCACACAGAGACAGCCTG
This sequence comes from Trachinotus anak, assembly GCF_046630095.1. Taxonomy (NCBI): domain Eukaryota; kingdom Metazoa; phylum Chordata; class Actinopteri; order Carangiformes; family Carangidae; genus Trachinotus; species Trachinotus anak. The sequence continues at coordinate 28,753,641 of NW_027273883.1, forward strand.
TCCAGGTAGCTCTCACACACCTTCACCTCGTCCTCTTTTTCTCCCCACTATTCTAATCATTGGGGATTCCATCACCAGGGATATCCGCTTCGCAAATACAATTACACAGTTTCCCCGGTGCCACAGTTCCTGTCATTCTGGACGAACTCCTTGACCCACTGCCTTAACTTCTGACCTCCATTAAAAGAATAGTGCTTTCATGTAGGGTCAAACGGCACATCGCGTTGAGAGTCAGAACGCACCAAAAATTATTTTAAACTTTTAATGTTTTAAAGGACTGTGGAAAGTCCATTTTTGTGTCTGGCTCCATTCCCACTTTAGGTCGCGGAGCTGAGTGCTTCAGCCATATCCTCAGCCTGCACACCTGGCTCCAGTCTACCTGCAGATCTCACGACAGCATACACTCACCCCGACACTCCCCTCTCCTTCTTCCGTTTCACCTCCGGAAACTGTCACCTGCACTAGCCCCCCCTGCCATTTGCCCCCAGCAGAAACTGACCCAGCTCTCTCTCTGGTCACAGCTGTTGCCGATCACCCCATCCCTGTCATTACTAGCCACGAAGCGCGTAGGCAGCGAGCGACCAAAAACGTCATCATCATCAGCAGACGCAACGCCACACGAACCAGTGAAGTGAACAGTAATAATCTCAAGACCCTGTGCGCACACACACACACACACACACACACACACACACACACACCACCAGCTTTTAACTCACAGCACAAGAAAACCTCCCCAGTGACTTTCAACATGGCACTTTTGAATGTTAGGTCTCTTTTAAACAAGACTTTTCTTATTAACGATCTGATTCTAGATAATATTGATTGCATGTTTTTACTGAGGCTTGGTTCAGCACAGATACCAGGAGCAATTACCCTTGTTGAAACCACACCACCAAACTACAGTTTTTCATATTCCTCCAGGACTGGTAAAAAGGGAGGGGGTACAGCAACCATTTTGTCAACATCACTGGGTTTTAAAGATGTTACATTGGATGAATACAGTTCCTTTCAACATCATTCTATTGCTTTTAGCAGGCCTCCTATACTGTGTATGTGCGTTTACAGGCCAACCAAACGATCCTCAACTTTTATCACAGAATTCTCAGAAATACTTTCAATCATTCACACCAATTACAGCAGAGTTATTATTTTAGGTGATTTTAATCTGCACGTTGAGTCAGACTCATTTGCCTTAGATTTTTTAAATTTACTAAACTGCATGGATTTTATACAGCATGTTACACAGCCCACACACAACAGAGGCCACACACTAGACCCGGTAATACACATGGCCTGTCTGCACACATATCCTCCATTGTAGATGTATATATTTCTGACCATTTCTGTGTCTTTTTTACTGTTAATGGTTTTGTGCAACAGTATATTCCAGAGGGGACAGTCAGGAAATGCTATTTTACTGCTCAAGTGGCTGCAAATTTTATTCAGCTTTTAAGTGACATTCCTGCAGACTTTTTACCTTTGTCTTGTGATTTTATTGTCGATAGTTTTAACAGTAAACTTAAAGCAACCCTTGACATAGTGGCCCCGGTAAAACTGAAAAAAGTCACTATTGATCAAACACCACCATGGAGAAATGAACAAATCAGACAATTAAAGAAAAAATGTCGAATAGCTGAAAGAAGATGGAGAAAGAACAAACTTACAGTCAATTATCAAATCCACCGTGAACAACTGAATATCTACAATAAAGCTATCAGACAAGCAAGATAAGCATATTTTTCAAAACTGATAAGTGAGAACCAGAACAACCCAAAAATCTTTTTCTCAACTATTGATAATTTAATTAACCCTGTTTTAAATAAATCTAGGACTATATCAACAAACTCTAAATGTGAAAAATTTGCAGATGGGTGTTTTTCCCACTGCTTTTAAGACTGCCATGGTCAAACCCCTCTTGAAGAGAAATAATTGTCTCACTCCCCAATAGCTACAGACCAGTGTCCAACCTGCCATTTTTAAGCAAAATTTTAGAGAAATTCATTTTTAATCAGTTGAATGATTTTATTAAGTCAAACAATATTTTTGAACAGTACCAATCCGGTTTTCGAGCCAATCACAGCACAGAGACTGCACTGGTCAAGGTTTTAAATGATCTTAGACATAATATGGACATGAAAAAACAATCTGTGCTAGTGCTACTGGATTTTACTGCTGCTTTTGACACGGTAGATCACTCAATTATCACTTAAATAGACTTCACAAGCTGGTTGGCATCTCAGGTACAGTTTTTAATTGGTTCAAATCTTACAGAGAGAAAACTTTATGTGAGCATCGATGAATGTGCATCAAAAAGCTATAAAGTGGATTGTGGTGTCCCCCAAAGCTCAATTTTAGGTCCATCTCTTTTTAATTTATACATGCTGCCTTTTGGAAATGTCATCAGGAGGCAACTTAAACGCCAATGATGGAGAGACCTGGAGGTGATAGAGAGGATTCACCTCCCTGATCTGAACACCCAAATGGTGCTTTGTTATTGGACTTCTGTGCCAGGCATAGTTTGCCCATAACAAACACAATGTTCGAACATAAGGTAGCTCATAGGTATACTTATTACCAGAGCTCCTTCGGCCAAAGATCAGTGATAAACTTTGTGGTCATTTCATCAGATCTGCAGCTGTATGTTTTGGACTTGGGTAAAAAGATGGGCAGAGCTTTCAACTAATCACCATATGATGGTGAGTTGGGTCAGATGGCGGAGAAGGCTGCTGGACACACCTGTTAGACACAAACGTGTAGTGAGGATGAACTGAGGACATCTGGCGGAGGTCCCTGTCCATGGGGTCTTCAATTCGCACATCTGGAATAATTTTTCATACATCCCAGGGGAGGCTGGGGACACGTAGTATGTATAGTAGACATGTAGGGAGGAGTGCAGTGGAGGACTTTTGCCTCAAGGAGATTCTGGCAAACCATCCAGTGGCTCAGGAAGGGGAAGCAGGGCTTGACCCAGGCTGTGCTCAGCTGGGGAGAACTGCTGGCCTGGACTGGCGATGTCATCAGGCAGTGGAAGGAATACTGTGAGGAACTCCTGTATCTGACTAAAACATCCTCATGGAGGAAGCAGTGTTAGAAGGCTTGGGGGGAAGTCTCATCCATAACCATAGCAGAGGTCGCTGAGATAGTTAAGAAGCTCCTTGGTGGTGAGGTGCTGGGTGTCGAAGAGATCTGAGATGCTGAAGACTTTGGACATTGTCGGCCTGTCATGGCTGACACGGCTCTTCAATGTTACGTGGAGGTCAGGTACAGTACCTGTGGAATGGCAGACTGGGGTGGTGGTTCCCATTATCAAAAAGGGGGACTGGAGGGTGTACTCCAATTATCAGGGTATATCACTGCTCAGCATCACTGGGAAAGTCCAGGGTGCTGGAAAGGAGGTTTAGACCGATTGTCCAACCTCAGATCAAGGAGGAGCAATGTAGATTCTGTCCTGGCCATGGAATAGTGGATTTGTGATATTCGTGGACGGTATGTCAAGGTGTATCTTTGCTTTTTGCAGACAATGTGGTTCTGTTGGCTTTTTCAGAGCGTGACCTCCAGTGCTCACTGGGACGGTGTGCAGCCAGGATGAAAATCAGCATCTTTTTTTTTTTTTTTTTTTTTTGTCGTCCTGTCCCAATGTCATTGGCAAGCAGTATGAGTGGTCTGGATGCCTTGTGTTGTTGGGGCAGATTTACTCTGCGAAGGAGAAGTGTAGGATACTCTTCCTATCGCATATTTTAACTTTAAGACAACCGGACTGCATCAGGAATGAGAGTGGACAGGAAGAGGAAAACAGAGTGTCACACCGGGGCTAGGACACAGATGCAGGATTTCTTCAATAAAAGTCTTTATTGCAAGAATCAGATTTGAATCCTCCGAGACCGAGTAACAGTAGCAGGCAAAGAAAATTAGCTCTATATAATACAAAAGGTACCAAAATAATAATCGCTCCACTAAAGGAGGAAAACACAAAAAACTATGAAACATTAATTGAAACAGAAAATCACTCCCGCTACGGAGGCAAAAGAAATAACAAAAGAAGTCGAACCAACAAAAAACTCTCCTGAAAACTGGAGGCACTACGCTATGAAACTTACAACAGAAAATCACTCATCTAGGAGGAACCAGAACAAAAACCAAATGGGACTGGGTACAAGACTGAGATAAGACTGTGGTAGGCTGGGGTGAACGCACGCAGACATCAACGAAGACGAACACACTGGCACAAGACAAAAGAAGACGCAGACATATATACACAGGGTAACAAGGGACAGGTGGAAACACTCAACAGGCAATCAGACCAAGACACACGAGGAAGGGCAAGTGACCTGAAACGAGAGGAGAGTTACTTTTCAAAATAAAACAGGAAATGACAACACAAGACATGGAGACAGGACAAAAACCCAACTTGACCTCACTGCGGTGTGACACAGAGAGAATATGGGGAAAAGGAAAATGGGAGTGGAGAGACAGGGAAAAACAACAACAAGAAGAACACAACAACAGAGAAACAACCACAGTAACAATAACTAACAATATCCACATTTATGATCACTCTATAGTCCTTAACCATTAGATGCTCTGTGTGTGTATATGTGTGTGTGTGTGTGTGAATCTGTCTGTATGTGTGTGTATGAGGGAAAGGGTAGGTGTGTGTTTGTATGTGTATGTGTTCATGTGTGTATGCAAGTGTGTAGTGATTTGTCATTGGATGTGGTGGGTAATTGTTGTGGGGGCTGCAGAAACACTGCCCCCCCAGACCAAAGGCACAGGTGGCCAGAACATGGCAAGTTCCCCGCACAGTCCACATGGCACCAGGGACAGATAGACAGGGGGGCCCATCAAGCCACCCTCTCCCCACCCTGCGTCTGGTGTGGGTGCAAAGTGTGTATGTGTGGGTGTGCATATGAGTGCGTGAGTGAGTTGGGTGTGTGGGTGACTATAGCGCCTTAAAATTGGGGGAGCGGTCAGGGCATGGGCACCCCACCGCTAGCAGGCGGTTGGGTCCTCCCTGCCCTTCCTTACCCCCAAAGACCTAGTGTCATATGGCTTGTTGGCCATGTGGATGACTAAGGTGTATTAAAATTGAGGGAGCAGATGGGGCATGGGTACTCAGTCTCACCTGCCCCATCCCATCCCCCAAGGCCCTAGTGTCATGTGATATCTAATGTGCAATTAAAATTGAGGAGCAGCACAACAACAATAGCAGGGCCGGTGGGCAGTCCTGCCCACCAAACTGCCTCGTCCCCACACCACCCCTCAGAGGCCCTACTGTCATGTGGAATGTGGTACAGTGGAGCAACAAGGGCAGGCAAGGCATGCACCCCCCCACTGGGGCCAGATCCCTGACTGGCCCCAATACGTTACTCCATCCATCCATCCCTGCGCCACCCAACCAGCAGGGAGCTGAACCAGCTCTTTTCTTCTTTTTTTCAGTAGATCAGATTGGCTGGTTCACTGGCATGCTGAGTGACTGCTCGCTGACTAAGTGGTGTCAGCTCTCCCTGTCTCTCCTCACCTAGCCACGTTCTTCACTGTCACTCTCCCTTCTCTCAGTATCTGTATCCTTTCTTTCATGTCTTTGAATCTGATTGAAGTAGAGGACATGGCACTGTTCATTTTTAAATATTCAAAATTATATTTTATCACTTCAAAATAAGAAGTGATTCTGTTATTAATAAGGGGTTAATACCTCTTATACTTTTTTTTAACACTATAGCTGTGATCAGCAGCTATGACTTATATATTTACAGGTCCAGGAATGTATTGTGGTGTATGGGGCCTCCTCTTTTTGACCACAAGACTGTTGGGGATAGTAGGAGCAAATGTTTGGTTGTCAGTTAATTATTAATAATTACTTCAGTAATTATTAATATTAATGAAGTTATTATTAAAATGTAATAATATCGGGGCACCACCCTGTAACCAGGGACTGACAGTCAAACTATGATATTAGTCTCAAAAGCATTTACTAATAAGTGTCAATATTGGAAATATTAGTACTTATAAGGTAAACGCTGAAGGCTGAATTTCGAGTGCTGACCATCCCAACCAGCTGTTATCACTGCACACATGCACAAATAATCACAGACAATGACTGTTGAAATTAAATGAAGAGTTTATTAACAAATGTAACATCAATGGCAATCAATATTACCTTAAATTAATAAACTCTCACTCCAGCTACGTTAAACAACTAATTCTTAAATTCTTAAACAATCAAGGCAATTGGTAGGCATGTGATATGTGTAAGTGTGTATGTCCGTTCGTGTGTTAGGATGAGTACATGTATAGGTGTGTGTGTGTGTGTGTGTGTGTGTGGGGGGGGGGGGGGGGGGGGGGGGAACCCATATGTTCTTAGTTTCATGTTTCCAGTGTACCTTTTTCTGTATAAAGGGTCAAATTTGGTAATATGGTAAGTGATAAGCTACGTCTGTGTACATGGAATATTAAAGGGGTTCATAATCCTGTTAAGAGAAGAAAAGTACTAACTTTTTTGAAGAAGGGACAAATTGATATTGCTCTCTTACAAGAAACACACTTGAGTGATGAAGAACACCTCAAATTGCAGCGGGAAGGTTTTAATCAAGTGTTTTTTTCCTCGTTCACCTCAAGAAGTAGAGGAGTGGCAATTTTGATGAGAAAACATTTGCAGTTTTCAAAATTTGGAAATTCAAAATAGCTCACAATTGTATTCAGTTAATATTTTAGTCCGTGACATGAGCCACTGCCTTTGGCTGAAATGAGCTTCCCGAGGAAAAAGAGCCGGCTCTGCCCCTTCTTGTAGATGGCATCTGTGCTCAGGGAGTAGTCCAGTTTATTGTCCAAGTGCACACCTAGGTATTTATAAGTGTACACCACCTCAATATCTCCCTCCAACATGGTGTGTTGATCTGTTCATCTGATAAATGATCTGTTTAAGTTATGATCATTAATTCCTGTATAACATTACAACTACAACAGCTAGTGGTGCTATGAGAACAGCTGCCACTAGAACCTGTGAGTAAAATAAACAGGTGAAATTCAATAGTTGTTGTGGGGTCATTTCATTAATCCAGAGAATTTATACTTTGTTACAGTTGCTGGACTTTGAATATGACCTTGGGAGTGTTGAGAATAACAAGCCTCAGATTCTACATTGTTTAACCAGGGTTAATCATCCAAAACATATTGTGTTGTGTTGTAAAACTATTTCATATAAATTGTTTGACCTTGATGATGGTCTCATATTCTGACACCTACTACCATTTTAGGCTACATAATGTTTTCATAAATATGATTTCAAATATGAAACGGCCCTTCTAACTTCCTGTCCTGATCCACCCGGTATAAACTGTTCTTGGGGAATTCCTGGTTTTCATAGCACCTCAGTCTAACTGATCAAGACTACTGCAGGATGCTGTTTCTTGACTTGGTGAAGACGTTAGGTGGTGTAAAAATGCAGGAAATCTGATTTCAGTTGGCTCCCCCTCCTCACAAATCCCGATCTGCTCGAACTCCAAACAGAGGCTATAGTCCAAGCAAGCGGGACTGCAAGGGAGATGGAGAGTAGGATGAGTACATAGAAGCAAATAACAACAACAGCTTGTTTACAAGAAGTGAAAAAAATCTGTGGAACTGATTAATTTCCTGTTTTCTGGAGACTAATATGCTTACTCCTGCAGAACAGGGGGAGATGTAGTGTCCCATGCAGAGTGGTGATAGCTGCCGTCCTTGGCTGTGGTGAAAACTGTAGATTAAAACATCGGTACTCCTCCTGCTAAGGTGATGAGTGGATGGAGGGTGTAATTGGGCTTCAGAGAAAATGACACCTGCTCGTGCAGCCACACTTTTCCTCCCCCTCCTCTCTCTTCCTCATGGCTTTGGGCAAGATAAAAACAAAATGGATTGGTGCAATAAACAACTGGCTCCAAAGGTTGAAGACGGGCTCAAGATGGACGTGAGAACAAATGAGTGAGTTAGTGAGAAATTTGTTGAGTTAAATCACCTCTGAGAAACTGAAAATAAGACAAAACAGAGTTTTTTTCAGTATATCTTTCTTACTATGTTAACATCAGTTGTTATCATCAATCTCTCTGTGAGAAAGAAGTCTTGGGAGTTTTTGGCAGTGTCCGGAGTTTTGTGTAGATTGTTTACCATGTTAAGTGATTATGCAGCAGCTGGCCCTTTTGTTATCTTTGCAGGGCAGTCTGTTGTAAATAGCTCGGAAATTATCTGGGCAGCAGAGTCACTTAGAAAAGAGTAATTGGATAATCAATTTAGGCCTGGACAGGTGAAACGCATTTTTGTCTTGTCTGCCTTGTGACTGTGACTTACAACATCCCAGGGACATGGTTGATGTGTTCCACCACAGGATAATTAAAGGGCTTCATCTGCCCACACACAAAGCATAATGGGCAATGAGCACACATGAGAGGTATCACTAAGGTGTTAGACCAATACACATAATGAACATGTATTGTTTTTTTGGGGTTTGTTTTTGTTTTTATTAAACCAGATCAGTGTTTTCTTTCAAAACTAAACAACAAAATGTTGTTTCTTATTCCCTTATTCCACCAGGATGAACAATTTATAGGTTGTATACAGAAGACGAGAGGAAGAAAGGAGCGAATGGTTGCCGGCATAATATCTTTTGTTGTGACCAGTTTGATAACAAACATTTTGACAAATGGATGATCACACTTATCAAGGCTCCCGTTACCTGTCACACACCCTGAGATCTTCTACTTTCAGGAAATTGCTGCTGCTCCAGTAACCTTGACTCATGTTAAGAAACACACACGCACTGACCCAGTCATGTCAGAGGTTTTGGACATTGTCACTAGTGAAGAGGAGAAATGACACCAAGCTTGAAGCCTTACCTCATGAGGAGAAATTAACTCTCAGTCCAGTCTGGATGCCTACTGTGGGGCTATTGTGTCACTATTCCACCATCACTAAGAAAGAAAGTGTCGGGTGAGCTCCATTCTGGACACTGTGGCATTGTGCGAATAAAAGAAATGAAATTGCACGCAGCTATTTCTGGTGGCCAGGTCTAGATGCAGCCATACAGGACAAGGCAAAGTCATGTTCGGCATGCCAAAAACTAAAACACCTTCCACAGCTGGCTCCATTGCATCCATGGGTCTGGCCTGAAGAACCCTGGCAAAGAGTACACATAGATTTTGCTGGACCGCAAGAGAATCACATGTTCTTAGTCATAGTTGATGCTCACAGCAAATGGCCCAAGATTGTCATTGTGAAGAGCAGCTCCTCAGAGAGAACCATTCTTCAAGATCCATCGTCAACCATTTTGGTCTGCCACAACAGCTTGTTAGTGATAATGGCCCACAGCTAGTGTCTGAAGAGTTCATGACATTCATAGAAGAGAATGTTATTCAACACATCAAGTCTGCACTGCACTACAAATGGGCTTGCTGAAAGGTTTGTACAGACCATGAAGCAAGCTCTTGCATCGTCTCTCAACAGGCGCCTTAGTGCTTTTCTCTTGTCATATCGGAACACACCTCATGCTACAACAAAAGCGTCTCCTGCCATGGCTATGATCAAGAGACAACTCTGCACTTGGCTTGACCTCCTATGACCTCAAAAGACAAAAGAGTTTGTTCATCATCAACAGCACAAGTGGAGAGATGAGCAAAAGCAAAGTTTATTAGTTTCACAGCTAGAGATAGTGTTCTTGCCTGGAACTACACCAAGGGTGTAAAGTGGATGCCTGCGACAATGGTTGCAAAAACAGGTCCAGTGTCATACACAGTTAAAACCAGTAATCATCTTATATAGAGAAGACATGTCGATCAACTTCTTCACACCTCTGGTTCCAGTGATGACTCACCACAGCCAGCGTCCCTTTACCAGAGCTTAGAGACCTATCAGGAGGAATCTCCCTCACCAGAATCACCTCAGAAGCAATCTTCAGGAATGGACACGTAGTATCTGAAGTTCTATAGGATATGTGGCTTTATGGGTTTGATATGTTTAGATAGGGGCCCCAGGTCAGAGGATGCAGTGGGAGATGGGTGCTTCTCTGTTTAGGAAAATATGGCCTTTTTTGGTCTCAGGTCTAGGGGTTTTGGGAGATGACTGTATCTCTGAATGAGGCCTTTTATGGTATGGATCATATACGTTGTCGTAGGTTCATGAAGACAACCAACCCATATAGACAGGGAGTTAGAGCAGTTATTCAGAGGAGAATCATATTGGCTTCGACTCCTCTCTCAGGCAACCCAGGGTGCTTGATTTGATGCTGGACTTCTTTGTAATAAACCTCTTTATATACAAGCAAGACGGTGTCACCGGAGTTTTCTTCATCATCGCTGTTTAATAAACAACAGACACTGTTCCAGGCACACCCAGACCTGCTCAGGTGTCTACACCTGGCATCACTGCTCCCAGATCAGGGCTCATACAGTCCTCACCAAGAGACAATGTGAATGACTTACCTGTAGGTTGTACTTACCCCAGAAGAGACAGACGACCTCCTGATAGATTTTCATATTAGTCTTGAGACTAACCCTTGGCAGTGAGGCAGAATAATCCCCTGGGTTCAGTCTGGGAATTGAGGTAGTCTACCCTCATTCCCTAGTTAAGGCAAAAGTTGTATTGCCAAAAAGAGTTTGTTAAAGTTAAATAAAAAGGAACCTAAGTTTGTCCTTTATGAGATCCTGTCATGAACCCCTTTTGTGTTACATTCAACAGTCCTGAAAGAAACCACTGCAATGCATGCCCTCGTGCAACTCTCCCTGGTCTCCTGCGTCTTCATTAGTTGTAGTATTAAAAGTGTATTCAGTACACGACAGTACAGATAAGGCTTTGTAAATTGCAGGATATTATGTTGGAAATATGATAATTCCACTGCAGATTATGGTTTGTAAACTGTCCAGCATATATTGCATTACACTGTTTCTTGGGGTGTAGTGGTAAAGGTAAATTGTGGGTAAAGTGTGTTTTACCCACCTTGTTTTCCCTCATTGATACAATTCTGAAAATAGGTGAGTAAACTCTCAGCTTTATTTCAAAGAGGTTGATAAACTGAGTTTACTTGGGTTTACCCCTGACTACGCCCCTGTATATAATTTTCATACAATCATTCAGTAGCGTCTCTGGTGTTTCACTGGTAATGGTGACTCACCTTACACTAAGATTACAAAAACTACAGACTATTATAACACTGCTAGATGTAGAGCATAAAGCTACATGTGGAATAAGTATTGTTCACATCGCACAGATCAGGTAGGAGTACAACAAAATACTTGTATAAATACAAATCTCAGTTTCCACTCTCCTTGCCTACCTCTTGCCATCTAGCCTCCGTGCCAGTAATGCTACCGGTACTTTGACTCTGCAAACGGGGAAAAAAATATGTATGCAGCAAACATTATCTCACTATCAGACTGAACTCCTACCATTACTTCCATTACTATTTTGTTAGCATGTAAAGCAGCTAGCTAATGTTAGCCATAAAACGCTACTAAAATGCAGCACAAGTAGTTATAATATTCGCTAGCTTATATGTCATCTATTACCTATAGTTTTACAGACTACATACAATCACTAAATGAACCTCTTTGCTTGACAGACTAGTTTTTGAAGCCATATTGTCACCTGACAGCCACCATATATTCTCCAAAAGATTTGGAATGGGGGGTGAGGGGATGGTTATTTGGTTGGTTGCAATCTGCGTTCTCAATTCTAGATACCACTAAATCTTACACAGTGGTCCTTTAAGTCAATGCTAAAACATCTACATTGTTAAGGTTAGGAAAATTGTTGGGGAGTAATGTAATAAATGTAACAGCATTATGTATTTAGAATACAAGATATGAATAACTATATTCAGATAAAGTTACAGTGAAAATGGATGATAATCAGAATACAATTTCACTTTTGAAATTCTGACTGAGTTGATGCCTCTCTCACTCTCATTCCTTTTGCATAATTATTTTGTCTGACATTGTTCTCACTGTCTTTTTGAGCTCATCAGAGGTAATTCTTGGCTGTTTGACAGATTTTCTCCCTTTTTATTACTGGATTAAAGATGTGGGACGTGAGACACTAAGAACTTGTTTTCACTAATTAATTTATTTCCTCTGTGGCAGCAAAACACATTACACAAGTCTTCAGAAACACCTGCAGGTTAAACTGAGCAAACAAAACACCTGAGGCTGATTAACTCTGAGAGAATTACTATAAACTGAATTCAAAAAGACCATAGTTACACTGGTACTGGTACATTCAAAAAGAATATCTATTGTAATGTGTGTCATGGCTAGTGCTGAAATATAACACAATCCCCATTTTTCAGGAAAAAAAAGATATTATATTGCACCTGCACAGCAAGTGTTTAATATACAATCAGGGTGATTCAGTGGTGCTCAGCCAGTTGATACACTTGGAAGAAAGCAACTGAATAAAAACAACTGAACTCTACTTGAGTAAGCAGTATTGGAGGAAATGCCACATTGATACTGATACTGCAAATTTTGAAGTACTCACAGTACTAATAAGGACAACTTTGTTGGGGCACAGGTAGGAGCAATTTGGTTATTGGCTTACAATATTAATGATTATCAGTGATAATCACCAATACATATATAGATGTGTACTACAAGTAGTAACCTCGGGGCACCACCCTGTCACCAGGGACCAATGACCAAATTGATGGCTCAAAATATAGTCTCAGAAGGTTGGTTGAAGGGTAAATTCGAGCACTGACTGTTGTGAATCCAGCTGGATAATTACAGGCAAAACACATCACAATGGCGTGAACACGAGAACAAAGGGAGGGGACTTGAGCTTTACGTGTATGACGCGATTCACACTCTGCGGCCAGCCGCCATCTTGGCTCTAGCGAGTACCTCACGCTGCCGCCATCTTGGTTCCTACTGACACGTCACTCATGTGACTTTGTCACCATCCTCTCTCTCTCTCTCTCTCTCTCTCTCTCTCTCTATTTATATCATACTGCTTCACCTCATGTCAACTTTGTATTTTCTCACAAAATGTGCAAACCAGAAAACCAGATTCCAGATGCATTCAGATAGAATGCTGGCTAAGGCTATTGGCCTGTAGTTCTCTGAACTATTTAGTTTACCAGCTTTATCTTTAACCACAGGCACAAGCATAACAGATAAAACAGTGTCAGGTAGAATACCACTGATTAATAACCCAGAAAAACAAATAACGAGCAAGGGATAGAGCTTTCTACTTGCAAGTTTTATGTGTTCAGCAGTTATATTATCCATACCGCATGCCTTGTGATCCTGGACTTCTTCTGGACACCCTCATCCTCTATTTGCCCAGTATAAAGGAATTGCATCCAATGTAGTCGAACAGTTCACAATAATGTTTCTGCCACACAGAGAAATTTCATCTGAGACACTTACCCCAGGATGTTTTACAATTATTCATAACACTGATTACTTTCCAGAAATCATTAAGACTATTATTTTGCATCTTTCTCACAAGTGAGTCAAACCTAATTGTATTCTCATTCCTTTTAATAAATTGAAGAGCATATTACAAATTTGCATTTGCACTTTTCTTTTATTCAAATAAAGGCCCATATTTATTTCTACCTGACTCAATCCCTGCTTTAAAAGCTCTTGTAGCCTCAGCATTGAAGTATTCCACATAGACATTCCAACCAGGCTTAGCATTGGACATTGGTCTTATGTTTATATGTCAAACAATTGATTTTTTATTAATCATGATTAATCACTGAATTTTCTTTTGCTTGACAACACATAACTGTCAGTCTATCTGGACTAGAAGCTAACGTGAGCATGTCTGATGTGTAATTATGAAGATGTCTGATAATTTATTAATCTGTGGATGAACTATAGATAGGTTATATTTTTATTTTCCAAGTCATTTGATCTCCACCAACAATGATTCAGGCATTGGATTTAAACACTTAACATCTCTTCTGTACGTCCCTTTTGCTCCACTTTTTCCATTTTTTGTTATTTTACAGCCTTATTCCAAAATGGATTGAATTCATTTTTTACCTCAAATACCCCATAATGACCAAGTGAAAAAAGTTTGCTTGAAATTTTTGCTAATTTATTAAAAATAAAAAAATAAAATATAACATGTGCATAAGTATTCACAGCCTTTGCTCAATACTTTGTTGAAGCACTTTTGGCAGCAGTTACAGCCTCAAGTCTTTTTGAGTATGATGCTACAAGCTTGGCACACCTGTTTTTGGGCAGTTTCTCCCATTCTTCTTTGCAGAAACTCTCAAGTTCCATGGATGGGGAGCATCGGTGCACAGCCATTTTCATCTCTTCAGAGATGTTCAATCAGGTTCAAGTCTGGGCTCTGGCTGGGCCACTCAAGGACATTCACAGAGTTGTTCCGGAGCCACTCCTCCGAGGTCCAGAGCGCTCTGGAGCAGGTTATCATCAAGGATGTCTCTGTACATTGCTGCATTCATCTTTCCCTCGACCCTGACTCCTCTCCCAGTTCTTGCTGTTGAAAAACATCCCCACAGCATGATGCTGCCGCCACCATGCTTCACTGTATGGTATTGGCCAGGTGATGAGCGGTACCTGGTTTCCTCCAGACATGACGCTTGGTATTCAGGCCAAAGAGTTCAATCTTTGTTTCATCAGACCAGAGAATTTTGTTACTAATATTCTGAGAGTCCTTCAGGTGCCTTTTGGCAAACTCCAGGCAGGCTGTCATGTGCCTTTTACTGAGGAGTGGCTTCTGTCTGGCCACTCTACCATACAGGCCTGATTGGTGGAGTGCTGCAGAAATGGTTGTCCTTCTGGAAGGTTCTCCTCTCTCCACAGAGCAACGCTGGAGCACTGTCAGAGTGACCATTGGGTTCTTGGTCACCTCCCTGACTAAGGCTCTTCTGCCCCGATTGCTCAGATTGGCCAGGTTGTCAGCTCTAGGAAGAGTCCTGGTGGTTCCAAACTTCTTCCATTTACAGACGATGGAGGCCACTGTGCTCATTGGGACCTTCAATGCTGCAGAAATTTTTCTGTACTCTTCCCCAGATCTGTGCCTCAATACAATCCTGTCTAGAAGGTTGACAGACAATTCCTTGGACTTCATGGCTTGGTTTGTGCACTGACATGCACTGTCAACCATGGGACCTTATATAGACAGGTGTGTGCCTTTCCAAATCATGTCCAATTAACTGAATTTACCACAGGTGGACTCCAATCAAGTTATAGAAACATCTGAAGGATTATCAGTGGAAACAGGATGCACCAGGGCTCAATTTTGAGTGTCATGGCAAAGGCTGTGAATACTTATGTACATGTGATTGTTTTTGTTTTTTATTTTTAATATATTTGCAAAAATTTCAAACTAACTCTTTTGACTTTGTCATTATGGGGTATTGTGTGTAGAATTTTTAGGTAAAAAATAAATTTAATCCATTTTGGAATAAGGCTGTAACATAACAAAATGTGGAAAAAGTGAAGTGCTGTGTATACTTTCCAGATGCACTGTACCTGCAGAATGAGGACAGAGAGAGGGAGAGAGAGGAGAGGCACAAACTACGGGGGAGAGAAAAAAACAAAACAAAGTTAATGGCATAAATTAGTCGAGAGAGAGAGAGCCCAGTGCATCATGGGAATCCCCCAGCAGTCTAGCTCCATAGCAGCATAACTAAGGGATGGTTCAGGACATACCCGAGCCAGCCCTAACTATAAACTTTATCAAAGAGGACAGTTTTAAGCCTTATCTTTAAGGTAGATAGGGTGTGTGCCTCCCGAACCCACACTGGGAGCTGGTTCCACAGGAGAGGAGTCTAATAGCTGAATGCTCTGGCTCCCATTCTGCTCTTACAAACTCTGGGAACCACAAGTAGACCTGCATTTACAGAGCGAAGTGTCCCAATGGGAAAATAGGGAACTATAAGCTCTTTAAGGTATGATGGTGGCCGACCATTAATGGCTTTGTTGGTGAGGAGAAGGATTTTGAATTCTATCCTGGATTTTACAGGGAGCCAATGAAGAGAAGCTAACACAGGAGAGATGTGATCTCGTTTCGTAGTTCCTGTCAGTACTCGTGCTGCCGCATTTTGGATCAATTGGAGGCTTTTTACTGAATTTTTGGGACATCCTGACAATAAAGAATTACAGTAGTCTGAGGTAACAGATGCATGAACTAGTTTTTCAGCATCCTTTAGACACAGAATGGGTCTGATTTTAGCAATATTGCGCAGGTGGAAGAAGGCTGTCCTTGAGACTTGCTTTATATGTGAAGTAAAGGACAAGTCCTGGTCAAAAATGACACCAAGGTTTCTGACTGTAGCACTGGAGGCCAAGGTGATGTCATCCAGAGTCAGTATATTATCACATAATGTATCTCTGAGGTGTTTTGGGCCAATTACAATAACTTCAGTTTTGTCTGAATTTAAGAAATTACACTTAAGACACACCTTAAGCGTGGCTACCTGGTTAGTCTCACCTGGCTTCATGGATAAGTACATCTGGGTGTCATCTGCGTAACAATAGAAATTTATCTGGTGCCTCATAATATTTCCTAGCGGAAGCATATATGCGTGAGTGAAAAGTATTGGTCCTAGCACAGAACCTTGTGGAACTCCAAGACTGACTTTAGTGATGATAGAAGAGTCATTATTAACATGAACAAACTGGAGTCTATCTGACAAATATGACTTAAACCAGCGGTTCCTTTAATGCCAACCATATGCTCTAGTCTCTGTAATAAAATCTTATGATCGATGGTGTCAAATGCAGCACTAAGATCTAGTAGGACAAGTATAGAGAGAAGTCCATTGTCTGAGGCTATTAGGAGATCATTGGTAACCTTAACCAGAGCTGTTTCTGTGCTATGATGGACTCTAAAACCTGACTGAAAATCTTCAAACAAACCATTCCTGTGCAAATAATCACATAACTGGTTTGCAACAACCTTCTCAAGGATTTTGGAAATTTAGGGCAGTTTGGATATAGGTCTATAATTGGCTAAAACATCAGGATCAAGAGTAGGCTTTTTAAGTAGTGGTTTAATTACTGCAATTTTAAAAGCCTGCGGTACATAACCAGTTGATAAAGATAAGTTAATCAGACTTGATATAGAGGTGTCGATTAAAGGAAGAACTTCTTTGAACAGCCTTGTTGGAACGGGGTCTAGAAGACAAGTCGATGGTTTAGATGAAGAAACTGTTGAAGTGAGCTCAGAGAGATGTACAGGAGTAAAACAGTCAAAATATAAACCAGTTACAGTGGACTCTGAGGCTGCTGAACTGGACAGTACATCTGAGTCAGCTGTGGGGAGGAGATGGTGATTTTTTTCTCTAACAGAGACAATTCTATTTGTAAAGAAGCTCGTAAAGTCATTACAGCTGAGGGCTAAAGGTATAGATGGATCAACAGAGCTGTAGCTGTCTGTCAGCCTGGCTACAGTACTGAACAGAAACCTGGGATTATTCTTGTTTTCTTCTATTCAGTGATGAATAATAGGATGTTCTGGCTTTACAGAGACCTTTTTTAATATGCAAATAGGCTGTCTTTCCAAGCCTTTAGAGATTCTTCCAGGTTAGTAGAATGCCACTTCCTTTCTAGCTTCCTTGAACTTTGCTTTAAAGCTCATGTTTCTGAGTTGTACCATGGAGCTAGCCTTCTCTGACTCATTACCTTCTTTCTCAGAGGGGCCACAGTAGCTAGTGTTGCACGCAGTGAGGCTACAGTACTGTCAACAAGATCATCAACCTGTGTGGATGTGAAGTTAAGAGGGCTGTCCCCTACTGCATTGATACATGGCAGTGGGCTAAATACCAATGGGATTCTTTCTTTAAATTTGCAAACGGTATTGTCAGAGAGACACCTGCTGTAATGGATTTTTTTCCCAAATGCTGTATAGTCCATGACTGAAAACTCAAATGTTAGCAGAAAATGGTCAGATAAAAGAGGGTTCTGGGAAAATACTGTTAGATATTCAATGTCAATCCCATAAGTCAGAACCAGATTAAGGGTATGGTTAAAAGAGTGAGTGGGTTCATTAACATGCTGAGAGAAGCCAACTGAGTATAATAATGAATTAAATGCATAACTCAGGCTGTCACTTTCAACATATACATGAATGTTAAAATCACCCACTATGATGACTTTATCTGTGCTGAGAACTAACTCAGATAAAAAGTCTGAGAACTCAGATAAGAACTCAGAGTAAGGGGCAGGTGGACGATATACAGTAACTCGTAGGACTGGTTTTTATGTTTTCCAGTTTTGTTGTGACAGACTAAGAATAAGGCTTTCAAATGAATTATGATTAACCTTCGGCTTAGGATTTATTAATAAATTGGAGTGATAAATGGCTGCCACCCCTCCTCCTCAGCCTGTGCTTCGAGGGATATGAATGTTAACATTAGTGGGGGGTGTTGATTCATTCAGACTAACATATTCATCCTGCTGCAGCCAGGTTTCAGTCAGAAAGAGCAGATCTATTGTAGATTGTAGCTGACTCCTCCCACCCTGGACACAAACTCTTTGAGACACTCCCCTCTGGCAGGAGGCTGCGGTCCTTCAGGACCAAAACCTCTCGCCACAAAAATAGCTTCTTCCCATCTGCTATTAGCCTCATCAACAAGGCCAGAGAGCCCCACTGTTGCTGATCAATTGCACCAATCACCAGAAAAAATTCCTTGTATGTGAAAGCATACTTGGCAATAAAACTGATTCTGATTCTGATTCTGATTCTGATTCTGATCTACATGATGATCAGTTATCAGATCATTGACAAGTAGAGATTTAGATGAGAGTGATCTGATATTCAATAATCCACATTTAATTTTCCTATTTTTACTATTTGGTTCTGGAATAACGGTTGTGTTAATTTTTATTAGGTTTTCATGTCTAACATGTTCACGTTTGATTTATTACATTTAAATTTAGGTGGTCGGGGGGTTTTTAGGGGGTAAATGGCAGGCAACTGCTCTAAGACAGGCGCAGAGAAGTGTGTAAGACTGCAACTCTGCCTCCTGGTCTCAACTCTGGATTGTGATGGCTTTGGCTTTCTAATAAACTCAGTGAGATTTCTAGATATGAGAGCAGCTCCATCCAGTGAGGGATGTATGCCGTCTCATCTAATCAGACCAGATCTTCCCCAGAAAGTCTGCCAGTTATCAACAAAGCCCACATCGTTGGCGGAACACCACCTCGATAACCAACAGTTGAACGATGACAAGCGGCTGTACATGTCATCGCTTGTCAGGTAGGGTAGGGGCCCAGAGAACACTATGGAGTCCGACATTGTTTTTCCATAAGTACACCCCGACTCCACATTATTTCTTAGTGATCTCCGATTGGCGTAATCGGGTGTCATTACCGCTGACATCAATTACAATCGTACTGTATTTATGTTTATTCTTAGCCAGCAGTTTCAGGTTTGATTCAATGTCGCCCGCTCTGGCCCCAGGAATGCATTTGACTATGGCCGCTGGTGTCGCTAACTTCACATTTCTCAGAATAGAGTCACCAATGACCACAGTTTGTTTCCAAGTGGGTGTGTCCCTGAGTGGGGAGAACCTGTTAGAAATGTGAACAGGTTGGTGGTGAGCCGTGAGCTTTTGTTTAGGACTAAGCCTCTTCTTGTTACGAACAGTCATCCAGCCGCCCTGACCTCCCGGCTGCTCGGAGCTGCTGGGGGGAGAGAAGGAGCTACACTGGGTCAGTCTGCACCGCAGCTACTGGGGGCTGGCTAACTGGAGAGGCTAAAGATGTGTTTTCCATGGTGCGAACAAACTACATTTATTACATGTACCGTTATTGCTGATGGAGGCAGAGGAGTAAATAAACATGAAGCAGGCTGAGCAAGAGAGAGCAGGAGAGTGAGAGGGAGAGAGAGAGGCCATCGCTAACTGCTAAGCTAAAGTGGTAAACAGAGCTAGTATATAAACAGCTGTGTTTTAATGAGAATCTCACTAAAAGGAGAGAGCTAAGAGTAATCGAACAAAAGTTCGACAGTACAACAGTTGCACCCGCAGGTCAGCTGAGTGAATCAGAAAGAGCTAAACTTCACTTTGTTTTCAATTCAAATAACCTGAACTATTACTTTAACTGTTCATATAAACCAACTGTCTACTCCTGATGTTGTGAATGTAATGAGTTTTTTGGGTGGTTTATTATCAAGTGGGGCCGTTACAGTCCGACGGAGTTTCAGACAGCAAGAGCCATCATCTCTTTCTCAAACAGTTGCTTTATACAGATATGTCCTTGAAAAAGCTAAAATAAGAAATCACACTTTGCAACTGTGTCTTCTGGTTCAATTAAGCAACATGGAAGTGACAAAAACTGCAGTTCTTCAAGTGGCCACTTGAGGCTGGCTTAAAAAGCGAGTCAATCCCCATTGTCTCCCATGTTAAAATTTCCAACTTAACAACTGAAATTAACATGTTTACAACAAAAATTGGTTTTAGTCTTTGTACCTCATTTCCCCCTTTCTGGCAAGGGCTGGGGTAAATTCTCATCAGCCCTGCAGCTTAATGGAGATGTTTAGTCTCATTAAGCTCATAGTTTTGGTTTCGTGTTCTGTATCAACTTGGGTACCTTTGTAATTTAAAAATTAATAAAATCTCTTATTTGTTTCAAAACCAAAAATGGAAAAAATAAAAACCAAAAATGTTGTTGGTGTCAGGGTCAAAAAACAAAACAAAACAAACAAACAAAAAAACTATCCAAAATGGTCTGTCATTGGAAAACCAGAATTCATATGGTTTTATTTGCTTATTAATTCTATATGAAAAACATGAAATCACATGGTCTATTCGTATTTCCTTTATTAAATGAAAAATGAGGAAACCAAATTTTTAAAAAATCAAAACAATTCCAGCACAGGATCTATACCAGGGTAATGTTAAAAGACAGATGATGAATAAATAAATAAATGTATACATAGGCTACAAAAGTTGTTTTTTTCTTCTTTTATCCTAAAAGTACGTGATATATTATTTAGTTGCATAGCCTGACATATTATTTAGTTGCATAGCATGAATAAATAGCCTATAAATGGAAACAGCCTGTATGTTCCTTCCCAAATAACTCGAAATGTTAAACCTAAGAAAGGCATTTTAGTACTAAATAATTTAATAGTCACCAGGTTTTCATAGGTAAGAACATAACAAATAATATTTAATATAATTAATTTAAGTTTTTGTAAATTACATTTTAAATAATAATATAGCCGTAAACAACAATTTTCTATGTAAAGATATAGTGGAGTAATGGCGTTCTGAGAGTGTGTGTTGTAATCAGCATTTAGTATAGTATTTAGTATTAGTATGTGTACATGTGCATGTTCATGTTGAGCCCCTCCTGTTTAACTGTTGGCCCTCCCCACATTTATAAACACACAGGAGCTGCCCACTCGCGAGCTGACGCAGCAATCATGTGAACATGACAGCGTTCAGGGGAAAGTGACAGCGTTCAGGTGAAAATGACCTTCTAGAATCTCCTTTCCTGAAGAAACCATTTTTTCAACTAAAAAGGCCTCTGACAAAGCAAGAGATAAGACAGGTGGACTGGCTCAAATCCAGCTCAGTTGAAGGACCATCAAAACATCCAGAAAGTTTTTTAAGTTTTTCTTGGCTCCATTGATGTCTCTACTGGTGTAGTCAGTGTCATTTCTGTGACCTTGGCCCCCATAATCCAAGGCTGAAGGCCCTTTTCACAGTCCAACCACGGAACTTCTACTGGTTAAGATAGAGAAACCTGTGAGCTGTTAAAGGGATGCAGCTTGGCATAGAAGTGGCTTCTAAATGTGTAAGTAACTTGTTGTGGCCAAAGGGGACCCGAGGTGTGCCTAAATCATTTGTTTTCTACACACACCCAATAACCAACCCACCCCCCACCCCTACATGTTAGGTCAAAGTAATCTGACCTAATCTTGTTTGTCTGTACTTATGCCTTTGGAGATACATGCAGGAGTTATATCCTTGAAATATATGTGGGGCCAAAACCAAACCTATGAGATATTCCTACTTAGCTCTGTCAAAAGCCTTTTCTTCATCTAAAGATATAAGTATTTCAGAGTGGGGACCTGAGTCAGACGAGTATATAATATAAAATAATCTGTGAATATTGCAAAGATTTGGTCTATTTTTAATAAATCCTGTCTGATCTTGTTGCAGTTGTGTTTGATGTCATTCATGAGACTGTTGCTAGAGTACAGACCCAGCACCCTGATGTATTCATTGCAATATTTTGTGATTTTAATCATGTCACCCTCACCCACTACCCTGTCTGGCTGTGCTCAGTACGTTGACTGTCCCATAAGAGAAAATAAGACACTTGATCTGTTGTGTGCAAATGTCAAGGAGGCTTATACTGCTTCAGCTCTATCACCATTTGGCAGATCAGACCATAATCTGTTTTTTCTTCAGCCTTCCTACAAACCCTGTGTACTAAGGCAGGCTGCGACCACTTGCTCATTCTGGAACTTGATGCTGGTGGCCAGCGAGTCTCTAAGGGACTGTTTTGAGTGCACAGATGGAAAGGTACTGTTGGAGTCACAGGAAAATGATAACAGCAAAAACACAGATTTTGATAGAATGGTTGACTGTACCACAGATTACATTAAATTCAAGACAAGACCCTCCTCAACCAGAAAAAGGAAGCCTTCAGTGTTAGAAGAAGCATATGTGTGTGCAACATGAGCTGAAAAGGAGATTAAAGCAGGCAAAGGAGGATGACAAGAGGAAAGTAGAGAGGAAGCTGCATAACAACACTAGAGAGGTGTGAAAGGGGATGAGGACCATCACTGACTATAAAGAAAAGAGCAGCAGACAACATCAGGTGATATGGCTAAGGCCAATGATTTCGACCTGTTCTACAACAGCCTCAGTTGTTCTCTCTACCACCGCTTCAACTGCAGCTTCTCCTACAACATCACCTTCACACTGCTGCAAACCTGACACTGAAGCTGCAACTTCCTCCACACTGGGATAAAATCTGCTGTCCTTTAGAGTGGATGAGGTGAGGGCAGAGCTCAAGAGGCAAAGGAGGTAGCTGGCCTGGGGTGTGTGCCTGAGGCTGCAGGAGACTGTGCAGCTCAGGTGGCTGAGCCTCTCTAGAGGATCTTCAACTAAAGTGTGCAAACAGGGAGGGTCCCCTTCATGTGGAAAACATCATGTCTTGTTCTCGTATCTAAAACAGGGCATCCCATCAAGACAAATGACTATATACTTGTGGTCCTCACATCACACACCATGAAGACCCTGCTTCTCCACCTTCTGAGGCCACAGGTTGAACATTCATGAGTTTGCTCACAAAGGACATACAGTAGTAGAGGATGCCATCCTTTACATGCTTGATTGGGCCCATTAAATGAATGGAGTAATAAGAATTGCCTCCTGGATACCTTATAGACCAAGGAGATGGTCACTGACTTTTGCAGGTCAAGTCCCACCCTTCAGCCAGGGAAAGTTTGAGGGAAGGACATTGAGATGGTGAACACTTAGGGGCAGAGCTGGCTCTTTTCCTCAGGAAGCTCAGGTCCTAAGACATCTGTAGTGAAATGCAACACATGTTTTGTCAGTCAATGGTGGCAAGTGCCCTCTTTTATGCTGGGGTAGCAGCATGTCAGACAAGAACACAAGGAGACTTAACAAGCTGGGTCTGTGCTTGGCAGGAGTCTGGACTCACTCAGCAGAGATGAAAGCACTGTAAGATGCAGGCCATCATGGACAATACCAATCACCCCCTCCACAATATTCTGGCAGGCCAGAGAACCAGCTACAGCAACAGCCAACATCTTATCTTGCTGCACTGCAACTGAGCCAGTTAAGTGATTATTTGCACAGGAATGATTTGTTTGAAGTTTTTCAGTCAGGTTTTAGAGTCCATCATAGCACAGAAACAGCCCTGCTTAAGCTTACCAATGATCTCCTCATAGCCTCAGACAATGGACTTCTCTCTATACTTGTCCTACTAGATCTTAGTGCTGCATTTGACACCATTGATCATAAGATTTTATTACAGAGACTGAAGCGTATGATTGGCATTAAAGGAGCCGCACTAAGCTGGTTTAAGTCATATTTGTCAGATAGATTCCAGTTTGCTCATGTTAATAATGACTCTTCTATGCACAACAAAGTCAGTCATGGAGGTTCTGTGCTAGGACAATTTGGACAACATCTTTTTCTGAATCTGATCATTTTCATATAACATTCCCTCCTAAATGTCTTGTTGTGACCACTCACACACAAAGTCATATTCACTAAATATGAAAATCAAAATACAGGTTTCAAATTTTCATCATGGCATACTCTTGGCTTCCACCTTGGCAATTCTGAGTTCTAAACATGTTTGCTTATGCTGATGTGTAGGCAAACTAAATAAAAGTGGAGACGGTGTGGGTTTTACCCAACATTTTTTGTCCAATATTGGCAAGAAATTGATGTAGATGAGTCCCACAGTTTTCTTCTAATATCCAGAACACCTTGTGCTGTCTGATGTCCAAAACAGTTATGCCCCAGGGACCCCCCTGACAGCAAACACACTCGTATGTATATAACAAGGTTGTTTTGTTTGTTTGATGTTCATCAATATTCACAGAGTGTTCTTTTTTTTTTAATATTGATGGGTGTTTATTTTGGGGTTATTTATGCAAGGCTCCGTTTTATTTTATTTTGGAGAGATATTTTGATGAATGTGGTTGGTTTAGTTACCGGAAGCCAGCAGCTCATTTCTTTTGCTAATTGGACTTCCATGTTATGGTATGTAGTGCACACAGCTCTGTCACTTTTATATTTTAATCTGCAATGCACAACTTTCACTGAAAACAAAGTATATGTTGAGTCATATAGACATTGTTGAAATGTTTTGCAACCGTTAGTAAGTTGGTATTGTGCAGTTAATTCTGTGTTTAGCCCGAGCGAAGTTGCTAACTTGTTATCTAGTGATGCGCAATAGCGACAACATATTGCGCAACTGATGTGGCTTCATTGTGCATGTTGTGGGTCTCTTCTGGTGCATAGGAACAGGAGCCGTGTGTGTGTGTATGATTTTTGTATTTCATTTTTTATATTAATTCATTGTTATATTGTGTTTGGGATAAAAAAAATACTTAAAAACAGGTTCATGGCTAAAAATAGTTGATGCTGTGAGAAAAATATTTCATGATTTCATGTAAAAGAAATAATAATTCACGTTTGTGTAAAAACTATACAATCACATTGACTATCTTAATCACGGCCTTTTGCTTCTTGGACTTCCATGTTATGGGGCAGGAGCTGTGTGTGTGTGTGAGGACAACGCCAACCACACTATTGTGTTGTTTATCTGTTTACACAGAGGATGACAACGCTGTGAACCTGATCAAAGTCAGTCTCATCATTCTGCTGGAGTGAGCCAGAACATGGGTTACATGTACACACACACACACACACACACAAACTCTCAGGGGCACATATTCATGTGCCATTCTCTGTGGCTCTTTTAGAGAGTAGCACTGATGTGGAGCTGCAGTTGGAGGCTTTTTAGTTTTTTTCTTTGGTTGGCTATAAAAACAGTGGAGGTGAATGCAGATCAAGCCGAGCTGTACAGTGCTGAAGGCTTTTAATCTCCATTAAAGTTGCATTATGCCACATTTCACATTTGATTTGATTTGACGTCTCTCATCTTGACCCTAATCACTTGTCTACAGTTGCCACCTAGCAGGAGTGCTGACATAAGTCTCTACTGTCTGTACTCTCTACAATATAAATAAATTGATAAATAAAAATAGAAGGAATGAGTAGTCATGTGTTTAGAATGAAGGACCAAATAAATACTTGCATGAATAACAAAATTAAATAATTGATGAATAAACAAAAAATAAACAAATGGAAAAATAATTAAAAACTATGATTTAAGTGACTTAATAAGGAATGAATGAGGCAAAAAACAATGAAAAATAAAGATGACAAATAAAATATTTTTTGAAAACTTTAAAAACTGAGAACTAAATTAGTTGTTGATGCAAAGAAATAAGTAAGCGTGAATTTAAAAAGAAATGCAAAAACTGCCAAATTAGAATAAAATTAGTATATAATTGAATAATTAAATAATTAAATCAGTAATAAAAGTGATTAAAAAGGAAATATAAGAATCAATGAGTGAATTGGATTAATTCATATAAATTTCAAAGGGCAGTTGTTACAGATGCAGCAGTAGTAGTAGTAGTAGTATATCAGTGTTCAGTATATAACCCAGGAACATAGGTCAAATACAGAGGAAAAGTGGGCAAAGTGCTGAACATTATTTAAGTGTAATGATGCCATGCATTTGGGACCCAGAAAGAATATGTTTTAGTTAGTTGTGTGGATTAGTTACTCGGCAAAACACAAGATTGTCTCTATGATGCAAGCCAGCCTGAGCAGAGGAAGAGAAGCGTTCTTTGTCCTTGGAAAGGTAAACTCAATGACTACATCTTAGGAAGCAATATTGCCCTGGTAAACACACATGTGAATAAAGAAAGCATGACTTTGCCTCATCTCAGCCTGCTGTGAGATGAGGAAAATTCATGAGGTGGAGATAGACTGAGAGAAGCAGAGAATGCTAAACATAATCAGTTCTGTTGACAGGATGACACTTAATCGATCTAAGCAATCGTGAAACATCAGTGATTTTTTTCAGAAAGGACAACTAATATGTCCCATTTTTCAGCACAAAAACATTTACCCCATGTATGGTTACAGTTATAGTGGATTCTAATGTTGAGTTCTCATGTTTCAATGCTCATGTACAGCTCTTGTGCACATTAGCATTAGGAGAACTGTTCTGTCCAAACTGTTAGACTCTTGAGACATGTCTTTCAGTGACTGCTGGGTATTGTAGAAGTGGTGGTAAAACAAAGACATTTCCTCGACCAGAATTGAGACAGATTTTTTTTTCCATCAAATTTTCAATTTCCACTTTATTATTATTATTATTAACCTGTTGGGTTGTCACTGATACCTGACTGATGGTATTCTGACTGAGGTTTATATTGAGATTTGGTCTAAGTATTACAGTACAGTATTAATTTCTTTGCTTATTAAAAAATATAAAGACGCAACATTATGTGCTAGCTACTGGCCCATATCACTAATTACCATAGGTATGAAGATACATTCTACTATTCATCATATCCCTCTTTATGCCGATGATGTACTTCTTTTTATTAGTAAACTCTCACAATCGTGTAGTCATATCCTTGTTATTTAATTTATTTTCAAATTTAAAATAATTTCTGTCCTCATTCTGCAGGTATCTCTGTTTCTGGAGCAGCAGGGTCCAGATTTACCATTACTCATCATTACTGTGAGCCCGGTTCTGTTGGAGGTTTCTTTCTGTTAAAAGGGAGTCCCACCCCCCTGTTGCAGAGTGCTTGCTCTTTGTGGGAACTGTTGGGTTTTTCTTTATAACAAAGTAAGGTCTTGACCTTACCCTGTAAAGTTCCTTGAGATAATGTTTATTATGATTTGGCACTATACAAATAAAATTGAATTGAAATTGAATTGAATTCCATGTTGCCCTTTAATATGTTTGCCAAATGACAATTCTCATGTCCCCATGTCTGTTCATGAAAAAATAATTTGGCTGTCTGGCCTGACTGCTGCAAAGAAAATCCTTGTCATACCGTGGAAACCACCACACACATTATCATTAAGTCACTGGTGGTACTTGCTATTAGATATTCTAACATTAGAGCTCTCTGATGCACAGTCTCATGGTGCCAAAGGGAAGACCTTAAGATCTTGGTCTGAAGCTCCTTAAGTTGTTGAATCTCTTGCCAGAAGAAGGGGAAGAACTGGGTTTGGGTGGGTGGTGGGGGCGGTAGATCACTCTCCAGATGGAGAGTGATTAAGAATGATTATTGCTAATTATTTGGCATTTATGTAACCCTGTAGATAATTGGGTCTAGTAATATTGTTGTTTTCCTTAAATGTATATTTTTTTCATTGATTAATCCTTTTTGGATTATCATTCTGTCAATCATATTAATTTTGCACACACTCAGTCCTTATTTATTATATTACAGTGGATGATTGGTAAGAGAAAGTAGCCCCAGCCTCTTCTCGCGAGAGTTACAGAGCGGAGTTAGGGTGCGGAGTGAGAGCAGCAGAGTCAGAGCAGTGGTACGAGTATATGGGAAATACGGAAGAGAAAGTCAATCAGAAGTCAAGAAAACGGCGGTTGTTAACTCACTTATCAACACAGAATAACCATTGAAAGTATACCTACCTGAAGCAGAGAGGTGGTCGAGGACCTGTGAGTTATTGCTTTCGGCAGAGACTTGGCTAGGTTTTTTGAAAACCTTCAGAAACTCTTAGAAGTGGATCTTGATTCTCCTGGTTGAGGGAGATGGTGAGCCAGTGAAAATTCTCCTTACCCCAAGGAGTGGAGAACCAGCACCAGAACCTGAAGAGGACATCCAACCTTCTTCTTCACCTTAACTGAGTGTGTCTGTGGTAAGACCACTACACACACCTGACTACTGTAACCCTAGACTCTTTGAACTTTCCCCCTGACTTGATTTATACTCATTTGACTTAAGCACGCTGACGGAGAACAACGACAAGGAACATTAAAGGAACATTAAAGGACATTTAACATTACCTTTCCATATGGACACTTTCATTTTATTTCATGTTGAAGAAGATACTGTGAATATTTAGAGATCAGTTGTGATTGCACTGAATTCAGTTTAATTTTATTTTTTATTTTCATACAGTTCAATATAGTCAACTTAACTCCAAGGTACCTTGTGGCTCCATTAATCTATTGTGTCTGTCACTTCCTCTTTAAACCCTCCTATCACGAACCTAGTCCCTGGTCCATACACTCTAAACCCTGTGGGTTACAGTTTAGTTGAGCTTATGTATGTGCATGCATGCACTTGGTTGTTTATGCACAGAAGAATGTATATAAATGTACAGTATTTCCAACGGTTTTTGTTTCATTAACCATTTGATAAAGATTTATTTTTTTAATGTCTTTAAAATAGCTTGAATTTGGGTTAATAAAACAGTTGGTTCGGAATAATTTATAACTTCCACAGAGCAAATGCAGGGGGAAAAATTGATCATTTCAGTGCCTTCTGAAACTCATCCTTACAGATTGCAGATACAGATATAGCTTGCTTCATTTTGCTGAGCTTTCAATTTAAGTGGAGCAGACAGATTAATCCTATGAAAACAAAGGTTTTATTTTGTATGTTTTTTGAAATTAAATGACAAGACAATTATCCACCCCAGTGGACTGGTTCTGCAGTGGTGTAGGAGGCTGATTATACTTTCCTGGGTGCCGAGCTGGGGGTGGCAGCACTCCATATGAACACCATGTACCATTGGCTGCAGTCAGAAAAAACAGCAGAGAACAATACAGAGCAGACTTCCCACCAGTCACCAGATATAAATACAGTTTAAGTTTTGCACAAACTTGGATTTAATTCATACCTTGAAAAACTGAAGCCTATCCTTCATGAAAAAAATTTCCAATGGATTTTGGAATACAGGATGTCTCAGGAGAAAGTCAGCCCTACTCCCGAGTCATCCTGAATTGTGGCTCTGCTACTTATCAACTACTTGATATTCACATATTATCACATTATATAACATTTGAATCCATTATTTGCCTGTATATTGGCTCAAATCATAACAAAGCAGGAGAAATCATGTTATCTCCATCAACAATGCTATTCTTTCTTGTGGGATACTTGGTAACAAATAACCAAGCGCAGATACAGGTGAGACACATTGCATACACAATGCAATATACTCATGGATGATGGGTATGAGGTGTGCTGGTGTGACATTGTCTCTAGTGGATGTAATTTTGCCTCCCATACTGTAAACTATATCCAAACTGCAGCTACAATCTTCTCCGAAAACAGTGGTTGTGTTACAGCCTGGCTGGGCTTAGTGCTTTTTTTCCCCATTGTTTCCCTGTGTGTCTTCCCCTATGTCCCCTCCTCCCGGTGTTCATGTGTTCTCTCCAACAGAGGCGTGGAGAGATCTGATTTTGCTCAGGGGTCCAAACCAAGAACCCACACGCCACAGAGTGTACAGTGTAGAGGCTTCACATGCCTTCACATGGCCTCAGGTTTCCACAGTCCTCTGCCTATCACAGTCCTACCTGAACTCTGCTGATGGACCCAGCATTTACAGTGGTACAGTTACCACCACCACATGTTTCCTCTCTCTTTTGTACCCTACGCAAAAGAGATACCCTATTTTTTGCCACACAAAGGACCATGTTTCTCATATCAGCACTGGCCCCAGTATTATTGTAATGTAATGTGGCCACACTCAAAATTAAAAAATAAATCCTTGTTAGGCCACCACCTTTTTTTAATATTAATATTAATTTAATATTAGAAGCTCCACTCCACATCAAATAAACACAAGAGAACAATGACACAGTTTAAATAAAGAAATGTATTAACTAGGCTTGTTGAGTGTTAATCTATAGCTGATAGCAATATACTCTCACCTGCTACTTTATTAGGTACACCTATTCAACAGCTCATCGATGCAAATATATAATTGGCCAATCACATGGCAGCAACTCAACGCATTTAGGCATGCAGACATGGTCAAGAAGACCTGCCGAAGGTCAAACCAAGCATCAGAATGGGGAAAAAAGCTGATGGCCTGGTTGTTGGTGCCAGATGGGCTGGTCTGAGTATTTCAGAAACAGGTCAGGCTGGTTGTGTAATGGTGTGGTGGATATTTTCTTGACACACTTTGGGCCCCTTAGTGTCAACTGAGCATTGTTTTAACACCACAGCCTACCTGAGTATTGTTGCTGACCTTGTCCATCCCTTTATGACCACAGAGTAACCATCTTCTGATGGCTGCCACCAGCAGGATAACGCGCCATGTCTCAAATCATCTCAACCTGGTTTCTTGAACATGACAAAGAGTTCACTGTACACAAATAGCCTCCACAGTCACCAGATCTCAATCCAACAGAGCACCTTTGGGATGTGGTGGAACGGGAGATTCGCATCATGGATGTGCAGCCAACAAATCTGCAACAACTGCGTGATGCTATTATGTCAATATGGACCAAAATCTGTTTGTGTGTGTGTGTGTGTGTGTGTGTGTGTGCGCGCGCACGCACGCATGTGTGTGTATAGTCCGCCCCAGCTGTGCAAGTCTCAGGTTGGAAGGTTTCAAAGGCTAAAACATAGCTAAAGGCTGACAAGTGCCTCAAATACCTTCGACAAATACCTTCCACAAGTCTGAGGCCCATTGCTATCTAGGCACGCACCAGGACAGTAAACTGGGCAGGGCCCTGAGCAGGGACGCCATTTACCAGCTCTTTTTCCTCAGGAGGCTCAGGTCCTTAAACGTACATGGTGAAATGTTACATACATTTTTTAAGTCAGAGTGTCCTCTTCTATGCTATATGGCATCTGTGGGTCAGGAGACCAGTCCAGCTTACTGTCCAGGTGCACACCTAGGCATTTTTAGGTGTGCACCACCTCAAAGTCCTTCCCTCAAACATTGACTAGCTGAAGGGTGGAGACCTGCAAAAGTCAATGACCATCTCCCTGGTATTGGCTTTGGAGGTAATTAATCTATTACTCACTTTGTACTCTATTTGTCTGACTGCTACCTGAAACAAATCATCCTCACCAACATAGCTCTATGCATAGAGCAGGGCTGTTTTTAGTCTGTGTGAAAGAATTTTTCTCCATTTCATGTTGTTTTGTTATTTTGTAGGCCTTGTTCACATTCCAGGAGTTCAGGTCATTGTTAGACAATGGTTAACTGCTTAGCTTGTATTATGATTGTTAGTGTCTAGATGGACTTCTATCCTCCATAGGTAGGATACCCAAGGTGCTTATCATTTTTTCCTTGGTGCCAAGTCTTATAATAAATACATCTGCCTTAAATACCCAAACAAGATTGCAACCACAATTTGGCATTGTCGTCAGTCTAAATATTTCAACACAGTACATTTCACCTAGATATATTCAAACTGTAAGGCATGTATGTCATATGGAGATCTACAAACAAACAAAACCTCTTGGAAACCTAACAGGAAATGAACCATTTTAATATAGCATGCAGTTTTGATTGAAAATTGATATCTGATATGGGTCTCAGGATGGGGTGTGGTAAAATGACTCAATAGTGCCCCCTAGAAAATAAGTATGCTTCACCAACATAATGTAGGGCAACATAGACTATCATATATGCTACAGTTGGCAATGTATAATTAATTAAACAATAAGCTATGCCATGTCCACCTCAAGGGAAGTCTGGAGTAGCACCTGCAGCGTGCTGTTTAAGATCAGACATCCCTCCAAGGGCAACTGAAAGAGTAATTGTCATGAGAGACAAAAATGATATTCAGATACACCGATATTACGACTCACATTCAGCCCTATAATTTGACATCCTTTTTCTTTATTCTCGTAGCCACAGTGAGAGAGAGAGACAGGAAAGTCAGGGAGGGAGAGAGAGGGGGAATAACATGCAGCAAAAAGCCACTGGATTAATTTGAATCTGCGCCGTCAAAGTTAAAACAAAGCTTTTGTGATATGCACTCTACCTGGTGAGCCACTATAACATATTATATTTATAATCCATATGTGTAGAAGGCTACCACTGACACTGACATGCATTCTTTCACAGCACACAGAGCTCACCAGTCTACTGCTCATTAATAAACATTTCACTTGGCATTACATTATTTACAGCACCCCTTTTTTTACATAAACAAATTGCTGAAGTGCAAGTTCTGTCACAAAACTATACTGTTAACATATCCTTGGGCATTTTTAAGTTTTTATGTGGAAATTCTGGAGCTTTCTTAGTGGGTATACAGTGTATACCTGCGTATCATGTAGATTACACTTCTGATATAATGGACACAAGTAGTAATACAAATCATATAATACATCAAACTGCCCAGAGACGCAGCTTGTGAGCAGTCAAAGCAAGACCCCAGCTGTAAGAGGGGCTGACAAATCTCATCCGAGACAGCAATAGCTGTATTACAGCCAGTCCAACGTTTCAGATGTTGTTCCAATAGAGAGAGGTACTAGAGGTCTCAATGCTGTCCCTCAAGGACATCTGAGCTGAGACACTGGAATACCCACACAGCAGCAGGTAAGCTGCTTAACTACATTCAATGAAAGGTACTTAGCTGACAAACCACACAAAACACCTGTCCACACAAAGCCTATGGTATACCTCAGTCTCCCTACTACTACATATTAAAACAAATATAAAATGTCATACACTGTGACAATTATGTAATCTACCAAAAAAGTTAAGATAAAGAATGCTGATTTCTGTAGTAACTGTAGTCATGCATGTTAGAATAAATGAAGGAAGGAATTAAAGATTCTGTAAAGCAGAAAAACATATGAGTTCTGAGTTTGCCACACCACAGAAAAATGGCATATCAAACCCCCTGCCAAATTTGACTAAATAAAACTAGTACCACATTATATAAAATTAGGTTTCAAACTTCAAACAAAGAGTATTATCAACTCTGCAACGCTGGGGGCGTTTCCGCTGGAGGCACTGAAACCATGTCCAACATCAGGAGAGCTTCCACATTGGTTAACGGTCTACAAATTTTTTCTGAAAGGAAACATGACTGCGTCCAACAGCTATATTGATTGTATACACACGCACACACACACACACAAATATATTTTCACATTACATATTGTTCTAAATTGTCTGATGCCCTGGACCTTATCTATTTTGATGCCGGCATCGGTAAGAGAAATAGCTTATAAGCTATACACGGAGCTAACTTTTCCGGAGCCCATTTTCCACTGGTCAAAAAACCACCTAAGACCCGCTATCATTGGGCTTTTGTCGGCAATGATGAAGGGTTTAATCGGCATTCACAGCCGGGTTAAATTAATTTGCAGTAGACACGGGTATTTATTGGCTCCTGCTCCGATCGGCATTGATGTAAACACAAAACCCAGGTGAACCCGCTAATTTTCGCCTCTTTTCCTGCTGTCTCTCAGAGGACACAGACACAGGCCTGTCACCTGTCCGGCATGGTGCCGTTACAACAGAAACTACGTGGCTACACTGATCATGGGGATAAAAGAGTTGGCTGCAGTTCTGAAAGTTTTAAAAACACACAATCACAGATCAAAACATCTCATACGGAGGCCCAGACACTTTGACAGACTTTCAGGGCAGCTAGCAGCTCACTCTTCCTCCACTGCTTCTGTGTGTGCTCTAAGTGCAGAGATGACATTGCTCCTTACAGTGTGTTTACCATCGTTTAAAAAACCCACCTATACCCACTAATTTAAGTGTTTTTCCACTTAAATTAGTGAGTATAAGTGGGTTTTTGATGAGACGATGAAGCGATCATGAAAAGAAGGGAAACGTCATGAGTGAATAACAATGATTCATACAGCAATAGTCATACATTATACTATATATAATTACTAATAACACCACACTGTTGGTATTGCAGCCTCTAGGAAAGACACATTTTGGGAGGAAAGGCTTAGCTAACCAGCAATAACTCGAGACTGAGTGGGAGAACCACTGATGCTAGTACATTCCATACTTTTATACTGTTACAGCTTTAGGGGTGGGGTATGCTAAGTGGGGATCCAAGTGGTAGCCTTAGAAAGCACATTTGGATGGGTGGTACAGGGCCCAGTGACAATGTCCAGCATGACAGAGACAACCTGTATGCATGTTCACATCAGAAAGGATACACAGATCAACAAGCAGCTGCGTGTGTTCTGGCAGGTTGAATCACTGGGCATCAGAAGTGAAAACAAGGAGAGCCAGGACGAAGCCATACAGCAGTTTGAGAAAACCTCCATAAGGATGGGTGTTACCAAGTAGAGCTGCCATGGCGACAAGACCACCCTGCACTCCAAGAAAACTATCACATAGCAAGGAAAAGGGTCGAAGGTTTAAAGAAGAAAATCAGGAAGGATGTCACACTCTACAAATTCTGAGATGACAAATTCTCGCTGAAGGAGAAATGGCAGGGGAGCCTGTTAGACTGCAAAAACCCATGGGTCAGTACTGAAGGGCTTAGTGTGGAGACCTACAACGGATGATTTTCTGTTTGACCTCAGAGATTTGCTCACCATTCTTAAGGAAACGGAGAACACAAAGAGAAGTGTTCTGCGAGCCTCTGCAAATACTTTTGATCCTCTAGGATCCCTGACTCCTTTCACCATCAGAATAAAGTGCCTTTTCAAAGAAATGTGGTAGAGAGGGCTCAGTTGGGATGAAGACTTGCCACCTGATTTGACAAGAAAATGGCAGCAGTGGTATTCAGCACTCCCTCAACTTCGCTGTCTATCTCACGATGGTACAGAGCAAATGTGCAGCCTCAGAGCAGTCACACCTTAAAGCTGCGTGTATTCTGTAAAGCAAGTGAAAGGGCCTATGGTGCAGTGGCATACCTACAGGGAGAAACGAAGGATGGAGAAATAACTACAAGTCTAGTTGCATCCAAGTCGAGAGTGGCCCCACTCAAAAGGATGACACTGCCATGCCTGGAGCTGATGGGAGCCATAATAGGAGCCAGACTAGGTAACACACTGATGAAATCACTGCAATTAGGCAGAACACAAGTGGAAAAAGTTTGTTGCAAACAGAGTGGTAAAAATTCAGTCCTTAACTGATCCTTGGTTATGGTCACAATGTCAAGACAAATTGAATCTGGCAGACCGTCCCACCAGAGGTCTAACAGTGCAGGAACTGAAGCAGAGTGCACTGTGGTGGAGTGCACCTAGTGTTCCGAAATCATCTGATCAATCAGCAATAGCTGAGGACTCTGTCCAAGAAGAAGGTAAACTCTTAAATCAGGCCTGGATACCAGATTACTGTACAGCCTGTTAATCAAAACATGGCAGTCTTAAACTGAGAAAATTTTTCAGAGTAACAGCCTGGATGAAGAGATTCATCACCAACATACACTTGAGCACAAAATTACATGGTAAATTAACAGCAGAAGAGAAACCCATTTCTGGACGAAGATCAGCCACTCAGTGTGGGAGGAAGGCTCCAGCGTTCAAACCTCACTTACAGAGAGAAGCACCCATGGATTTTGCCCAAAAACCACAGATACACAGAAATGTTGGCTCAGTATCAGCATGAGAAGATAATGCATTCAGGTGTGAGAAACACTTTGGTAGAAACCAGAGAGAGATACTGGATTTTGAATTGTACATAGCATTGTTCACCTGTAAAGTTACAAGAGCAGTACACAGAGTTGGTCTCTGATCAGTTTCCTGTTAGCCTTGAAGAGATTTATCTCACAAAGAGGATTATGTAAGATGATCTATTCAGACAATGCTATAACATTCAAACAAGCTCAGCAGGTGTAGGAGTTGAAACAATTATTATATTATCATATATTTGTTGTGATATTATGCCATATATTATGTTCCATTATGATCAATATGATATCATATAGTGTGTTCACTGAGTTAGAATCAGAATCAGAATCAGTTTTATTGCCAAGTATGTTTCTACATACAAGGAATTTGTGCTGGTGTTGGGTGCAAAACAGTA
Organism: Trachinotus anak; assembly: GCF_046630095.1. Lineage (NCBI taxonomy): Eukaryota > Metazoa > Chordata > Actinopteri > Carangiformes > Carangidae > Trachinotus > Trachinotus anak. Next base: position 28,790,131 of record NW_027273883.1, read on the forward strand.
ACATAATAAACTTAGAGTCAAATTAAAGGTAAAATTAAAAGTTAGAAATTAAAATTTAATTAAAATGAAATATTTACAACAAAGATGTGGGATATTTACAATATTGATAAGGATGTGGGGGATATAATGCAAAAAATATAGAAAATGTAAAAAATATATAAATATATACTGTATGAATATTTACACTGTGCAATGTAACAGGAATGTGCAGTAGTTCTATGGGGGGCTGGGAGGATGATGATGATGATACACTGCAGTCTGCTCTTGTCCTTCGCAGCGGCAGCAGCGTACCAGATGGTGATGGAGGAGGTGAGGATGGACTCAATGATGGAGGTGTAGAAGTTCACTATCATTGTCCTTGGCAGGTTGAACTTCAGCTGCCTCAAGAAGTACTGCTGGGCCTTCTTGATGAGGGAGGTGATGTTCAGTTTCCACTTGAGGTCCTGTGTGATGGTGGTTCCCAAGAAGTGGAAATGCTCCACAGTGGCCACAGGGGAGTCACACAGGTTGATGGGGGTGGGAGGGGCTTGGCTCTTCCTGAAGTCCACTATCATCTCCACTGTCTTCAGAGTGTTAAGCTCTAGGTTGCTCTGCCTGCACATTGTAGAATGTATTCAATGTGGTTAGTTATCCTGCACCAAGCTATGGTACACTCAGTGAGGTTGGAGCATGGGCTAACCATTGGCTATCCACCGTTGTAATGACCTCTTGGCAGAGCATACTAACGCTAATGACATTTTGGCAAGGCATACAGACAGTAGTTTGTCAGTAGAGCATTTCATGATTATGGATGATATTCATTAGAGCGGTGGTACAGCTATGACTGGATCATCGATGGGGCACACAATTAGGCAAGGTAGATGTACTTCCAAGAGTATTGCGGTTCCTTTTTTTTTTTTTTTTTTTTTAAAGTGCAGGGATGCCCCTTCTAAAGATAAGGGAATCAGATGCTGGCACTTAAGAGAGTTCAAACAAAGGCTAAGAGAGTTCAAACAAAGGTTACTTGACAACAATAAAGTGCGCATGTGAAGTGAGTAAGGATGTAACTGGACTGCCAAAGGGGTTGGAGTCAGTTACATGACTCCATTATTTCCAAGGTACCTGGGACATTCTTTTTTTTCAATTGCCTTTTTAGAGGCAAAGTGGGCAGGATGTTTTATGGAATAAAAGGATATACAGAAAGGTTTGGAAATAAGTCTGTTCCGGGACGGTCTCGGGTTTATGACTTGTTACAAGGAATAAACTCTACTGCATCACACCCTGAAGATCTCCTGTGCCTTTTTGAACATCTTTTGAGTCTTCTAAGTCCTTTTGAGAGACTTTGTTACATGTTTACAAGTCCAGAGTCATATCTGGCCAAGACCTGGATCTTTGTTTTACACAACACAGGGTTTGAAGGAGCTATGGAAGAGCATTAAAAATCCACAGCTACAAGAGTCTTTCTCAGGGAAAGGCATCACCTGGCGTTTTATTACTGAAAGAGCCTGGTGGGGAAGATTTTGGGAGCGACTTGTACAATCAGTCAAAAATGTCCTCAGAAGAGTGCTGGGGAAAGCCAGACTTAATTTTGAGGAAATGTGCACCATACTGACAGAAGCTGAAGCCATAATAAACTTGAGGCTTCTAACCTATGTGCCCAATGAAGTGAATGAACCACAGCCATTGACACCAGCTCATTTCCTGGTGGGCCAGAGACTCACCCTAAGTCGTTTCCAGCAGATATTCACCATCCCAAAATAAACAAAGAGGAAATCACTCAGAGATGGAGATACAGACAAAGACTCATGACCAGCTTCTGGAATAGCTGGCGGAAAGAATATTTGTTAGAGTTGAAGTCAGCCCCTCACTGTGAGAAACCACAGTCCGCCCAGCTGAAAGTGGGAGATGTTGTGCTCATCAGGGAGGATAATGCACCAGGCTTGTGTGGTCATGTGCTGTTCGCACCACTTCAGGGCCTGTACAAAGGAGACCAATTCAGTTACTGTACTGTTTAGATGAACAGTAGTTCATTGTGGGTGTGTGTCAATAAGACTGAAAGTGAAATGATTAATTAATTATTAGTTTATTTATAATTACTGATGAATAACTTAGACAGTAAAGGTCTATTTGTTAAAAGGACTTTATTACCCATAAGACTGTGGAGCAGGAACTCAGCACTGTTTTTTTGTTTGTGAGGAAGTAGCAAGAACTCCGCCGCCCTGTCCTGTCTTGTGCTGAGCCCACTAGAGTGCTCAGCCTACTCTTCACTTCATCACTTCAGCTTGGAAGTGATGAAGAGAATGTGGTGCTAAAACTGGCAGAGCCATTCCTGGGGAAAGGAACAAACATCACCACTGACAACCTCCCTCAAGCTGGCAGCACCTTTCAGGCTAAGAAGACCAGCCTTGTTGGCACCTTGGGGAAAACAAAGCATGAGCTGTCCCCATCTGTGAAAGAACAAGTGGAGCTGTTTAGCACAAAGGTGCTGAAATGTGCTAATGCAAAGCTTAGCATCTACCAGGGAACTCTGAGGAAGAATGTATGCATTTGGAGTTCTGTGCACACAAGTGTGGGCTTCACTGATGGGCCAAAGGCAAAGCTGGAATTAGTGGTTTATTATAATAACACCAAGCATGGCATGGATGTCCTAGGTCAGATGGCAAGGAAGTACTCTATGATGGCAGAGGAGCTGAGAGCTGACTTTATGCAGGGCAAAAGAACAGCCCAAGGCACTGGCACAAGGTCCATGTCTGCAGCAAAAGTAAACACTGCAGCTGACACCAAACCATTGTTTTATAGTTCTGTAGCATAAACTAAATTTTTGGCTCTTTTTAGTTGTAGATCAGTTCATTTTCAGTTTTTTTAGTCATTTTCTTGCTGTGTTATAAATGTAAAAATGTTTCCTAATAACAACATACTTTTAATTGTTATGTTCTTGTGCAGAGTCATGTTTTATTAAGTTCTCAATCAAAAATACAAACATGAACATGTGATGTAAATATTTCTCTGACTGAAAGAACTGCATCATTGGTAAACCATACACTGTAAATTCTAACAAGTTGAGTTTACTTAAAGAAATTTAGGAAACCGATTACCTTGGGAAAAGTAAGTAAACGAACTTAATTGTGTGAAGTAGTGTAAAATTATTATTTAAGTGAGGCGAAATTATTATATTTAAGTGAGCTGTACTTTTTTCAAAGTTGTGAGAACTTAATTTATCTCAGTATAGTTAAATTCAAATCAAGCTGTTACAACTCAAATATTTTGAGTCATATTAACTTAATATATTCTGCCAAAACAAGTGGGCATCACTTGAAATTTGTATTACACTTCACTTGAGGTATCTTATTGTAATCCACTTCAATAAAGTTGACAGGAACTCAATAAATATAAGTCACATTAAGTTAATATACTGTGCCAAAGTAAGTGGGCAGTACTTAAATTTAAATAAATGCACTTAACATACCTTAGTTTAGCTAACTTTAAAATAAGAATTCACAAAATGGCATTATGAAAATAGTTTTTTTTATTTAAGTATTTATAAACAACAATAACAATCAACATGCTGTTCATTCTGAAACTTCTCTAGACAGAGACCATCAAGTTTGGCTGAACAATATGCAGTTGATAGATAAACAAAAGGTCAGACCATCTCTTTAGCACCACATACACTTAGTTTTTAATGAGGTTTACCTAATTTGACCTTTATCAAAAAATTACATATACTGTACTGTAATTTGAATAACAGTACTTGGCCATATGGCGATTTTTGTTAATACTGCAATTAATTGTTGAGCCTTAGTCCAAACCCTTCTGTTAGCAGAAAACCAGCCCAGTCAATGCAGGGGAGAGAAAACGGGGAAAAAATTATGCTAACCAGTTAGAGGCTAATCCTTCCTTGTAGTTTGCTGATTGGTTCAGCTAAATTATGCCTTTCTCTAAATTATTTCTTCAATATTATGTGTTTGAGAGAGACTAAGTGTAAGAGCGTGAATGTGTGCGTGAGACAGAAAGCGTATGTCAGTAAGAGTGAAAATCATTATGTGATGTATGACAGAATGAGTGAGACTTAAGAGTGAGAATGAGTGTGAGTGAGGTGTAATGATTGGTCTGGATGTAAGCTAACAGAAGGCTCTTGATTCACAATGGACACTTTCCTGAATGTCTCACAGCAACAAACAGACTTGGCAACATTTAGTCTGTAAAAGTTTAAAACTGAATAAAACCTGATTGAAACTTGATAATTAAAACTGTATTATTACATAGAACTGTACTTGTACATACATCTTCAAAGCAGCTAAATTAAGTCCGCTCTTGAACAACTTTGATATATTCAACATGTGTTACAGAGGCACACTACATTTTAATACTAAACATCACATACTGTATGCTCTTTTTCAACAGTTTTTACTCACTGGAAATTACATAACACCTGCGCTGATGGCAGGGTCATGTGACCTGCCTAAGGATTTCTTCTGCTGCCTTTAAACTTTTTTTATGCTTTCAAATCGCAAATGCAAAAAACAGCGAACAAATACAACAAGCCGGTATCTCAATAGATACTTATAGGTTTACACTTGGTCTCCATTAACCTTTTTTATATTGTGGGCTCCCCAAGTACCTACTCCTTTTCTGCAATTATGAGGTAGCAGTAACTTAACACCCATAACACTGAACCAGATGAGTATGGAATGAAATGAGGCTGAACCAAAAAAACAAACAAAATCAAAACACTGCCATTCTTTTGACAGTTATTGTGACGATTATACATTTTTGTTAGAGGGATCATTTTCACTGTGTTGTCTATCAAACATCTTTTCTTATTTCTTCAGAAAACAATATGGAGACCTCTGCAGCTCCACAAAAAAAGGCTGTCACACTTTCATTATCAAAACATAAAAAAAGATGCAAGTGAAAAATAATATTCAATACAGTAAAAATAAATGCATGAAATATTCAATAATGTTTTGTTAACTGTTCAGCCCCATCAAACTCGCACTCATTCACACACCACACTTATGTAGACAACCAGTTTAGCTATTCCTAGCCACAACATCTAGCCCAAAAGTGCATTTTTTAATGTTTGCAGTTTTGGGCTGAGCTTTTGTTGTCCGAGGTTCAACAATATCTTCTGGATGAACTCAAATGTGTTCTTCATACCTTTGGGGTAATCCAGATGGAGTGCATATATTAAGCCGAACAGAAGACAAAGTGCTTGACAGGTTGTGGTAATCTCATCCATGACAATGTTTCCTTCAAGGATGATTGCAATGCTGTTAATCACTGGTGGCGTGTCCTCAGTCATGACTCTAAGAACCCCAACAGGCACCTGGGTGAAGTCATCTGCAGTGTCCGAATCCTGCATTGAAAATAAAATAACACAAATAAATTCAGGGAGGGTGCTAAGACTCACAGTTATATTGTTCACTTTGATGATTAAAGTGTCTGCACAAAATCACATAGAAGAAACCACAACTCTGGAATACCATCTTAGAGAGCTGTTTAGATTATGAGCAGGTAGAAATGGCTGCATTTCAGCACTAAGTCTGCACAAAAAGCATCAAAAAAACAAACAAAAAAACTATACAACTTCATCTGCGAAGCTTAGATTTGGCTCAAACTTTGCATGCATTGAAAATCATTTTAAACATAAATGTGTAGTTGCATTTTAGTGATATAACCCTCTAAACCAAATTTTATATCAGGAAGAAATGGAAATAAAACATTTTCACCATAGACTAAGATAGAAAATTGCTTTCCTTCAGCATCACATGTGATACATCAAATTTGTTTGTAACTCCCAACTGATTAAAAATAGGTCACTTGTTTAATGTTGTGACATCCCCACTTAAATATGTTTGGTTTGCAAAGTGTGAATACAGGCTATAATACCTAACTTGATTTAAGTTTGGGGGATTTTGCTTTTGGCTTTTTGCAGTCCAGGTGCATTAGACCTAAGCCCTGACAAAGTTTACACACACCACACCTGAACAATGCTGTTTTTCTGAAATCTGAGAACTGAACCTGAGGTCTGATGATGTCCTAAAATGTGTACTGTATGATGGTCATATCATTATCATTATAAATGTACTTACTGGGCAGCTGAGGAAAAATTAGCTTATCTCCAAGATACAGGGGCAGACATTGCAGGACAGCAGTGCATGTTGTGATGATGTCATTGGTCTCATAGAAAAAAATGACAAAAAACAATAAGCAGAAGACTATATGAAAGCAAACTTATGTAGGAAAAAAATGTCTGTGGATGTATGTGAATCATTTGTACTGTAGTAGCAGCTGTAGGCCTAGTTGAAGCTTGCAAGCACACTACCATAAGTTGGTAATGATGAAGAAATTGAAACAACACTTACTTGTGTATTGATTTGCTGGAGGAGGCGATCAAGTGATTGGCCGACAACTCCGTTTTTGGATTTGAAGAGGTCAATGAGACGAGTGGTATGGTGGTCCAGAGCTTCGTAGAAGTCTTTCTTGAGGTTCTTACTCTACTCTGTAGAACTCGGCAAACACCTTGAGAAACAAAAAACACATCCAAAGGACCCTATTTAGCTAACTAACCCTATTTGACTGCCATATACAATACATTTCTCAAAAAGTAATGACCAGATTTACTCAATGATAAATCAATTAATCATTCAAATAATCTAACGAAACAGAGTAATCTACAATGAAAATAATGATTACTTGTGTTGTGGTTCAGTATAGTACAGTGTCAGTGGGCCATACCTGACTTTCTGTGAACAGCGCAGGCCAGCGTTCCATCATCCTTTTAACTGGAGGCTGTTCTTCCATTTCTTTACGTCGCAAAGAAAATGTCAGGTCCATCATTTTCTTCACATCGGCTGAGTCCGGAAGCCTTTTCTTTGCTTCACTTTCAAGCTGTCTTCTAACAGACTCAAGAGTATCTGCATTTTCACCATCAGGAAAATTTGGCAAAAAATTTGTCTCACTTCTTTTTGGCCTTTTTATGTTACTACATGACGGCGCTCCTTCAGGGAAATCCCTATTCCTCTTGTTGCCATTCACCGTGACATCGGCCATTCCAGACCTCCTCATTTTCGTACGGAAATTCCCCATCTTAAACTTAATGCTATTTTTCCATCCACAGTATCCAGTGGGTGTTCCAGCTTCTTTCAGACAGGGATGTTTTGCAATCAGTGCAGAGGCCACTTCTTGACAGTTTTCCTCTGTGGGGTATGCTGTGTATTTGTACATTGTCTCTGCAAGTCTTTCTAGGATCACATATTTCATGTCCCGAGAAACATCCATCCAAGTTCCATCCTTCATATAGGCAAGGTCTCCCTGTTTCAGTCGGAAATTTACATCCACAGAGAATTCAGGAATATCAAATGCAGACGGCCAAGGATCCGGCCTCATCAACTGAGATTTTTCTTCACTTGTATACAGTATCTCTGCATCAGATGTGCTAGGTGAGGACAGTATGCTAGAGACTGAAGAGAGGGACTCAAGACTTATAATTTTCAGTGTGGCTCGATCTGGCAGTTCTGACACATCTGTCAGATTGCAGAGGGCGTTGTTAAACAGTGGGTCTTCAAACTGTAGTTTGAAATCATATGGTAGTGACAGTTTAACTTTCAAGTGTTCCAAAAGAGACTCAAGGTTGTCTGGTTTCTGATCAAGACTGATTCTTCTAATGTCACAATCAGTGACGATGACTCTGATTGGCCACTTCTGTTCCATAGTCCTACAGAGAGTGATAAAGAGAGTCATAAAGTTAGTGCGGCTAGCATAATATGTAATGTTTCAAAGAAACAAACAACGTGCCTCTGACTCAGTATGCTGACAAAGGAAAAACATCCATTGAACTCAGTCAACTGAGACGCAACCAAGCCTGTGCTGCTTTGTGTCAATTCATAAGCACGGAGATGCTCATGATACCATGCAATCATTGGTTTGCACAAGAAAATGATGTCTGCATTAATCACTAGCACTTGCTTAATCTGTCTGAATTCTGGAAGCCCTCCACATGAACCTACAGAAACCACCATATCTGCAGCATAGTTCATTCCATCAATATTGACAGATACAGCTGACAGGACTGTGTTTTGGAGACCACATCTTTGGTGCAAAATGTCTTGAATGTTCCCTGGGAGGGAAGAAATCATTATGCTCTTTATTTTGTTTGCTTGGAGTGCTGGTTTGAAAACTGAAGCACAGTCCAAATGGTAAGCCATCATCTTTTGATGTCGCCTTGCCAAAGTTAGGGGAACATTTTTGAAGTTCTGAATTTCATGGATGACTTTTTTGAAGAACTTGTGCTTCCCTTCGAATCTCATTGTCCACATGTCTATGAGAGGTCCAAAGACTTTTGTCAAGTGGGAATAATGCTCGATATAATGATGCTTTGGACGGGGTCTGCAAGCTGGAAAAGCATTCAGTAGTAACTCTCTGTGCTCTGACATTTTGGACTCCAAATAGAACAAAGACTCATCTGTGAATCTCAGAGATACAGTACAACCAATTCAATCAAATCTTTTAATACCCTGAGCACCTCCCATGTCTCATCTCCCTCAGGAACAAGATGCCCAATCATTAAGGGAAGCAATCTGATTAGACACCAGTTTTCATGGCCGTTCCCTCCTATTGTCTTCTTTGAGGCAAATGTCTTTGGAACTGGTTGAGGTTTGTCCGTTTTGTCAGAAAAGGAATATGGGAATTCTTTGATGGCCTGATTTAGTGTCTCAAGAGAGATGTATTTCTTTTTTATCAGATCTTGAATGCACAGGTGCAATTCAAATGGGACCACTCCCTCCAAAAAATCATGAAGAATATCTGGAGGAAATCCATCTACAGCATGAAAATATTTCAAGTTTTCACCAAACACACATCTGCCTTTGACTCCATAATGTGCTACTTTAGATGGGTCCTGCTTGACTTCCTGAACCTGTGTCACACCACGGTGAAGTTGGGTTTTTTTTTTTGTCCTGTCTCCATGTCTTGTCTTGTCATTCCCCGTTTTATTTTGAAAAGTAACTCTCCTCTCGTTTCAGGTCACTTGCCCTTCCTCGTCTTGGTCTGATTGCCTGAGTGATTCCACCTGTCCCTTGTTACCCTGTGTTTAAGAGTCTGCGTCTCCCCTTGTCTTGTGCCAGTGTGTTTGTCTATGTCGATATCTGTATGCGACCATCCTAGCCTTCCACAGTCTTGTATCAGGTCGTTTTTGTTTGTTTTCGTTCTAGTTCCCCCTCGTCGAGTGATTTTCTGTTATAAGTTTCTAAGTGTACTTCCTCCAGTTTTCAGGAGAGTTTTTTTGTTTGTTAGATTTCTCTTGTTATTTCTTTCGCCTGTGTCAGTTACTCGGTCTCGAAGGAGTCGAGTCTGATTTAGTAATAAAGACTTTTTTTGAGAAAGCTATCCTGCATCTGCGTCCTGAGTCCTAGCCCGGTTGTGACAACCTGTCTGTCATGGGCATTTTTGGTTCTCAGCATGTAAAAACCTGAGCTGACATTTTTTGTTTGGATTTCTTCTCGTGTGGCCATACAAAACCTGCACATTCTCTCCACAATAAAGCTCTCTTGAAATCCTGCCAATGCATGGGCAGCCAAGTTATCTGCAGCACAGACAGCACAGTCCCCTTAACGCTTGCTCCCAACTTTTCAACATAAACGCCATTCTCCTCAAGTGATGCTAGGTCTTCAATAAGTGGACGTAGGACTTCATGATATCCCTTCTCTTTAACGGTGTTTACCTTGCATAAAACAGCCAACTGTATGGCATGAAGGGATGAGCGGTACTTTGGGTGTAGATTGGCAAGAACCCAATATACTGCGCACAACTTGTGCTTCTTCTTAGATGTTCCAAGTGGGTTTGCAACCTCAAAATCATCAATATACAACCCCAGGGCGATTCTGAATTCGTCTTCTGATAAAATAGCATTTTCACTAAAGTGAGAACCATCCCTATAGTTACCGTATCCACTTCCTTTAGAGCTGCTGGTGGTGAGAGCCTTGTCTAAAACATCATCTTTGCTCAACAGTGCCTGAAGCATTTTAATCAGTGGAATGTAAACTATATTTTGACCCTGCTTGTCAGTTACAAACTCCACAGGTTCCACGACAGGAAATTATTTCGCTATGTAAGTTGCTCTCCTATTGGAAGTTGAAAGCGAGCCTCCAGCTGATGTGTGTTTCAAAAATACATTTGTGTCAGTCACTGCAAAGACTACCTCCTTAACAACAGCATTATCAATATCAGGATAATGGTGTCTGAGTATCTCCTCAACCACAGAAAACATCAGGGGTTCTGCAAGTTGAAATACCTGTTGCATTTGCTGGATGATTTCTTGGAGAGCACTTTCAGATATGTTCAGTGTTGTCTGCATTTTCAGGAAAAGTGATGCTAAATTATGCTCAAGCTGAGAGTTGAGGTCATTGACATCAACACCAACATCTGTCATATCCTCTTCTTCTAAAGTGACATCTTCAGCTTGGACAGGTTCAGCTGGGACAGAGGTGCTCTCCTCAGTGCCACACAGCTGCACAGCTATTCCTGGTTTGAACTGAAGACTAGATGTAGAATACTTCCGGTCATGATTCCTATTTTTGTGTGTGTTAAAAGTAGAGTAGACATTTGTCTCAACGTCACAGTCCAGATAGGGACACTGCACTTTTTGCATCAACTTTAGATGCTTGTGTAAATGAGTAAAAAAATCATTTTCACTGCAAGGTTCGTTAAACTCACACACTTGACAATTAAATGTTTGCACATTATCTTTTTCACTGGCCAACTGTGAGTGAAATCTGGATAAATGAACCTTCAGGGCATTAAATGATTTGAATGTGCAAATACACTGCTGATAAAGACATGGTTTGGGGAGGTTCTTATGAGGCCACCATGCTTTAATCTATAATGCTTTAATAGCTGGCCTCTTTTTGGAGTAACAAAAGTGCAGAACTTACATGTCCACTGCATCCCTCTTCCAGTAGACACCTGAAAAAAATACAGGAGAACAATAAATTAGACTAAAAGAGACAGTGACCATCTATCATAATGTCTAATATTGAAGTATTTAGGATTAGCAACCTGCCCTTTGAGATGTTACTAATTATTTATCACTGTTATTATTTGTCATCATAGTTTAAATATAAATCCAGTGATAGAAATAAAAACAAGTGTAAAATGTATTATAGTAAACAGTTGTCTATATTCTATAAGACAATACCAAAAAACGTCTTTGTCACATTTATCATCATTTTCTTACAAAGGTTTTTAATGTAATAATTTTGCAATGGTCGACGGACTCTGGGACAGTATTTCCCTTTCTCTTACGTTACTGGGTCAGCTGGGGGGGGCTCCTCCGTGTCACACACACACACACCCTTCTCTCCCACCACAGCCCGTTAAGCTAAGCTAACTGGTTAACTCACAACGACAGAATTAAAGCGACAGACAGGACCCGGCGGAGACATGTTACATATTAGTACTACACTGCGGTTCCAGGCCGGGTCAAAGCACTTTTATTTGGATATGTTGAGCTGCTGCTAACGTCTGCTCTGTGCACCCGCGGGCAGACACACACACGGGCTAACAAAGTCGAAGAGTGGGCTTTCTTCCAACAACTCTCATTCCAAACATTAAATTATATTGACAAGACAAAAGCTTTACACTTACTGAAACCAACTTTAGAGTGAACGTTCCATGAGAGCACTGGGGCCATGTGCATGGCTTTGACCGCTTGCTTGAGTTTACCGCCAGTGGTAGATGTGCGCTAACCGGAAATGGACATGCGCTCTGGATTGTGCAGCTCTGTAACTTAAGTCTCATACAACGAACTATGCTACTCACTCAGAAAAATCAAGTTCATATAACTTAATGAAACAAGTGTGCAGGTAAAAAGTACAGAAAACTCAGTGTAAGAAAGTACATTTTAAAAACTAGTATGAATTAAGTTAAATGCACTATTTCATCTTTAGTCAGGACATTGTTTGCATTTACAGTGTATGCAATGATATGAATATTTAAAAATGTATAATTCATCCATCCATTATCTATACCGCTTATCCATGCAGGGTTGCAGGGGGCGGGGGGCCTGACATATAGAGACAAACAACCATTCACGCTCAAAATTAAACTTGTGAAATTTACATTTTTGTGATTACTGTGTGAATTTGGTAAAAGACTGTGTCTGTGAGCTTTTAAAGTTATTTTTTTGGTCAGTGAGAGAGTCACAGGAAAGTCAGGGAGAGAGAGGGGATGACATGCAGCAAAGGGCTGGGGGTCGGATTCAAACCCAGGGCCACTGCAGGTAGGACTAAGCCTTAATAATATGCGCTCTACCAGGTGAGCCACCAAGGCGCCTGTCTGTGAGCTTTTAAAGGCCCATTTAGTTATGTACATTGTAAACTAGTGTAAGCTGTAATGCTGTGGTATGTGGCATTGGTTCATGCATGTATGTATTCATGTGTACATTATGTTTTAGCAAAAATGCAGTGGAAAATTGGCTATCAATGATGCAGCAGAGATAATGGACATGTCTGCTACTGTCATAGGGACAAAAAGGCCAGCAGTGTTGACAGGGAAAATGACTTTCAGTGTTGCAGGGGAAATCGCTGACAATAATGCAAGGTAAATTGGTAGCGATGGTGCAGGGGAAAATAGCCAAAATATATAGGGGGATACAGAAACAAATTATCAGAAAAGAGAGACAATCACAATATTGTTAGTGACACCACCAGTATATGCATGACTTACATGACAATCAGGACAGGTGTTTCAAGTAGCTACTGCTCAAACAGCTATTATTCCTCCAGAACCTTGAAGCTGACTTCAAGTGAATGCATCCAAGTGCAGCCTACCAACCTGAGTCAATTGAAGCAGCTGCTTAAGAACCATGTAACTAAGTATGTTAGCAGGGGGCTAGAGTAATGCACATGGCAGGTCAGGCAAACTCTGTCGCAAGGAGGTGCCCCCCTCTGGAGAATGGAGAGTGCATCCAGTGGTTGTACATGAGATCTGGGGCTACTCACTATCCACCATATTCCTCCCTTCAGTGGCCACAAGTCCTCCTATATGTCTTCCCTCCCTTCATCCTGCTGCACCTGCTCTCAAAGAGATTCCAGGTGGAAGAGGTGAGCCTCATCCTGGTGCCCCCCAACTGGCCCCAGATGATCTGGTTTGGCAATTGTGCCCCTTCTGCAAAGAGCCCCTGGGAGATCCCCGTTTTGTGGGACCTCCTGTCTTGCACCCATCTGTCTTGGGCCAATGGGACTCTCTTTCGTCCCTTTCTCCAGGGGCTCAGGCTCTGGGTCTGGTCCCTAAGAGTTTTCTAGTCATGGGGTTGCCCAAATGTGTGGATAGCACTCTGCAGAGAGCCCAGGCATTATCAATTAGGGCAGGATATTCTTATTGTTGGTGATTGTCATGGTGCAACATGAGGCAGGTGGATCCCCTCTCCTGTAGAACCCATGACATTCTCTAGTTCCTCCTCTTGACTCAAGGTAGTTTGGGGTAAAGGGCCTTGCTCAAGGGCACCACAGTGGTGTTGATGATGATTTGGATAAGTGTTGTTCTTTCACTTTTACAACCCAGATTTAATCCCGCCAATCTGGCTATCAAACCAGACCTTCTAGTCACAAGCTTGCTCCTCTAACCTCTAGACCACCACTGTCTCCACCTTTCATCTGGTTCTACTGCATGAAGTGACTATCATTCACTGAGTGTATGCTGGGTGCAGTGTGGCAAGACAGGGCCTGACATACCATGACCTGGGGACCATGGCTTTTACAAGGAAGGTCTTTGGATTGGGCCTTCAAAACTAGTCTGCAATCTTGCAAACTTGGTGGCCTTCCACAGCCGGCCTTAGCGCCCTGTGGGGCCCGCTAAGCCTTGGTGGCACCTTGCACCTAAGCCATACTGTCAGCTACCCTGTCAGTCCCCATACATATAGAAAAAGTAGGGTCCAGACAAGCAGGGTTATAAATGTAACTTTTTATTCTATGTGACAGAGTTTTTCTTAAACAAGTAGGTTAAAACAATTAACACATTGGACATCGAGGACTGTACTCATCAACCTCAGGCAAGGTTCTGACTTTTGTGTCAAGGAACAATATTTTGTCCCCAAAAAGCATTTAACAGTGCTCTCTGAAACTAGAAATGTTTAAGCCTCAATGAAGCACTGACACTACTCTGCAACACTGGATTTTATAGCCACATGAGAACAATTAGTCATTTCAAAGCAGGACCACAAATGGAAACGCTTTTGTTTCAGACTCCATAAAACAGAGCAAGTGTTAGAAACAAGTGAACCACAGCTACCCTCACTGTAATGATTTTTCCAACAGGCCAAGAGTAGATAAGGATAGCTGCCAACTTCAATTCATTTTCACCATACTCATATCCTATTACCTCTCCCTCATTCAACCTTTCTGCAGAACACCTTCTTGTTTTTTTGACCTTCTCTCTGCATCATCCTTGACCCCTATTTACCTTTCCATCCCTCTGTATTCCTCCTGGGAAGGTATTCCACACATCACAGTATTCTGCCATCTATTCAGGGACAATCCGCAATTCCAGGATAATTGGGTTCTGATGAGGTTCCTCTCAAGCCAACGGTGTCTTTATGACTGGATAAGAATATGAAAAAAGAAGAGAAGAATAACAGGCTCCTAGTCTGAAGGAAAGGACTGACAAAAAGCCAAGAATAATGAGTGATGACATGCATATCAATGATGCCTCTGCAAGGTAAACAATGACTCTTAATTACCAGGCCAAGTTTTAATTAAGATGATGGCAGAGTAATTATTTCCCCTGACAGGGATCATTGAGCCAGGGAGTCCATTTTCTGATTAGGGTGCTCATCTGGATGTTTCCTGTCCTATAGGGAGGTTATAATGACATGACCTCTTGTTATCAAAGGACATCAGAGTGGCACAGTCATCAAATGCTCTCAGTTGTTTTTTTTTCCATATGGCTGAGTACAATTCAGGAAAAAAATGAAGAACAGTACAGGGTCAAAAAGATAAACTCCGCAAACACCAGGGGTGCTCTGTTGTATCACTTATATGTTATATTTAGCAATAGTAGTGTAGCTGGTGATATTGTGCATTTTTCAACAGTCCTGTTGGGCATTGGTTAGTTAATAAATTACTGGCTATCAAATTAACAAAACATTAATATTATATAAATATTAAATGATACAGTAACTCCAAAATGAATTGAAGTTATTCTTGAGGACACCATCCTGAAACAGGAAAAGGATACCCAAAACTGGTACAGTCTCAAATGTTACTGTTAATTTGGAACTCTGATTAAAAATTAACTTAAAAACAACAACCAAAATTACCATATCAACAGTAAGTAAAGGTTGATGGGTTCGGAGTTCTACTGAGTAGAGGTTCGCAATATTCACCCTTGTGCAACATTAAATACAAGGGCAGGTATACTCAAAGACATTTATTAAGGTAACTAAGGTAAAATGCACTATGTCTCACTGGTAGGTGTGTGTTTGTGTGTGTGTGTGGGTGGGGACACAAAGGCAAGATGGTGATTCAAAATGGTCACTGTGGTCACCACTCAAAGAGATTCTTTCTCACACTTGTATGTCTCAGAGTATATCCCTGTTATATAAAATAGCCATTTGTGTGAAATTTTGTCATAATTGCTGTGTGAAGTCTTGAGTAATGGCTAAAAAGTGTTTTGTGAGGTCACACTGACCTTGACCTTTGACCACCAAAATCAAATCAGGTCTTCTTGAGTCCAAGTTAAGATTTGTGCCAAATTTAAGGAAGTTCTGTCAAGGCGTTACTGAGAAATCATGTCCACAAGAATGAGACAGATGGACAGACAAGCTGAAAAACTATATACCTCTGGTATAGCGTGGAGGCCTAAAGAGGTTAGCTGCATGCAAGTCTTACTATTGGGATGCTCTTATAGGTATGTGTGTGAATATGCAAGTATCAAGTTAACGGTGTGGCAAAGCAACAACCTAAGTGGACATCACAACAGCAAAGTTCAGTAGATACATAAAAGATGCTGTAAAGCAAATTCACAGATTTGTTTATAAAATCAATATATATGCTGGAGAACTATTCCTGAAAAGGTGTGAATCATGTGAAACTTGTGTGGTACTGAATTGTGCAGTTTTTCAGGCGGGGCCTAAACGGGGTACTGATGACGCACTTGGTCCCCCACTTAGCATACCCCGTCCCTAAAGCTGGAACGGTATAAAAGCACAGAGTGTACTAGCATCAGTGGTTCTCCCGCTCAGTGTTATTGCTGGTTAGCTAAGCCTTCCCTTCCAAAATATGTATTTTCCTAGAGGCTGCAATACCAACAGTGTGGTGTTATTAGTAATTACAGAATAATGTATGAATAGATAATCAGTTATTCACTCAAGACGTTTCCCTTCTTTTCATGATGAGAAGGATAAAATTAGCGGGTTTTTTAAATGCGGGTAAACCCGCTATTAAAAGCCGATACACTCCTTTTCCACTGCCAGTCGAGTTTGTCTTTCTGTTCGGACTCAGGACACAAACAAGTGCAAGGCGCGATGTCACCTCTGCACTTAGAGCACACACACAGAAGCAGTGGAGGAAGAGTGAGCTGCTAGCCGCCCTGCAAACTGGTGAAAGTCTGTCAATGTGTCAGAGCCTCTGTATGAGATGTTTTGATCTGTGATTGTGTGTTTTTAAAACTTTCAGAGCTGCAGCTCACTCTTTCATCCCCACGATCAGTGTAACCGCAGAGTTTCTGGTGTAATGGCGCTATGCCGGACAGGTGACAGGTGTGTGTCTGTTTCCTCTGAGATGTTACAGCAGGAAAAGAGACGAAAATTAGCGGATTCACCTGGGTTTTGTGTTTACATCAATGCCAATCTGAGCCAATCGGAGCAGGAGCCAATAGATATCCGTGTCTACTGCAAATTCATTTAACCCCGCTGTGAATGCCACTTAAACCCTTCATCACTGCCGACAAAAGCCCGATGTTAGCAGGTTTTTTGACCGGTGGAAAATGGGCTAAGTTAGCTCCATGTGTAGCTTAGAAGCTAGTTCTCTTACCGATGCCAGCATCGAAACAGACAAAGTCCAGGGCATCAGACAATTTAGAGTAAATTGTAATATGAAAATATGTACAACCTGTGTGTGTGTGTGTGTGTGTGTGTGTGTGTGTGTGTGTGTGTGTATAATCAGTGTAGCTGTTTCCTTTCAGTATAAATTTGTTAGACTGGTAAGCGATGTTGAAGCTCTCCCGATGGTGGGGCGTGGTTTCACTGCCTCCAGCAGACATGTCCCCATCGTTCCAGAGTTGATAATACATGTTATTTTTTCACAAGTTTGAAATCTAATTTTCTATATTTGGCAATAGTTTTATTCATTCAAATTTGGCAGGGGGTTTAGTATGCCATTTTTCTGTGGTGTGGCAAACTCAGAACTCATATGTTTTTCTGCTTTACAGAATCTTTAAGCAAATCAGTACATATGCATCAACAAAGGCAACACTCTTGTGCTTAGCCATGCTATGCTATGCATAGTACGGCTGTGGCATTTAAATGATGCACAGTTGGCACGAAGGAGCCCAAAGTGTGCTCAGAAAATATCTTCCACACCATTACACTGTCACAGACTCAAGGCACTGACACATGTAGAGGGAGCAGCAGGCAATGTGTTTATTAAGAGTCCTAAACCAAAACAGGCACCAGGTGAAACACAGGAGAGCCAAAAAACAAGCATGGGAGCAAACACTGGAGATCCAGGAAACAAGGTCCAAAAATCAGACACAGGAGCACACACTGCAGATCTAGGAGTGGAGAGTGAGTCTGTTGTTTCGAAATGAACACCAATGCCAGGCAAGGAGTGAAGCGAAGGGAGCCGGTATATTTAGGAGAGTGCAACAGGTGAATGAGTGAGTGAGAATGAGTTCCAGGTGCAGGTGATCAATACTCAGGAGAGGGAGATCTATGTGAGTGAGTGTTTGCATGGGGCCAGCGCTGAGCCTGATGCAGATGTGACATTACACCACCACCACCAGCCTGAACCGTTGATGCAAGGCAGGATGGATCCATGTTTTAATGTTATTGACACCAAGTTCTGACCCTACCATCTGAATGTCGCAGCAGAAATCGAGACTCTTCAGACCAGGCAACGTTTTTCATCCAATTCTCGTGGACATGATATCTCAATAATGCCCTGACAGAACTTCTTCTAATTTTGCACGAATGTTATCTTGGAGACAAGGATGAACTGATTAGATTTTGGTGGTCAAAGATCAAAGTCATGTGACCTCATAAAATGTGGTTTTAGACTTGTGAATGTGATATCTCATTCATGCCTTGAGTGAATTTCTTTAAATTTCGTATAAACTTTCGCTTGGACTCAAGGACGAACTGATTAGATTCAGTAGTCCAAGGTCAAGGTCAGTGTGACCTCACATATCACTTTTTAGCCATTACTCAAGATTTTTTCAATTATGACAAAATTCCTCACAAATGGTTATTTTATATGACTCTGGATAAACAGAGGTGTAATCTGAAACTAGTCTGAGTAATTCTAGTTGTTCTCATTATTAGGGACCCAAGCCCCAGTGGGCTGGGGGCCACGCATGCAAAGCAGCAACCCAATTGTAATCATTTTTCTTTGTTAAAAGTGATACTGTAGCATACAATGCAATGGCCATTTCAATGAATTTTTCAGGGGTGGTATAGAATAGCTCATACATGTCAAACACAAAAAATCATGTCCACCAACAGGTATAATCCAAGAAAAAGTGTTTTTGCATCTAACTCCCACATGGTACAATGCACATTTGACCTTACATGCAATGTATTCCCTTAAAGTAGCTGAGTCTCTTGATATGTCAGGCTGGGATATGTCATGCCCATTTCTGCATATAATTTATTTGTTTATTTGTCTTTTATTTGGGGAAGCAAGATAAAGATAAACACAAAGAAAGTGATAAAATAACAAGACATAACATAACAAGACATAACCTTAACACAACATAACATTAGATAATGTAACATGAACTAAAAACGAGAACACCCAATAGCTTTTGTTATTCCTTCAGTTATTGAATACTAAAGGAACAAGAAAGTCAGCCACAATGGTGGATGAACTTATCCACAGAGGGCCATAGTTCTGAAATAATAATGGGCTTACCGGCAACCAAGCACAACATTTCATTGAGCACTTTTAAAAGAAGACTACAGGATGCAGACCTGACCAGAAGGACTAACTACACTCCAATTGCTACTGAGTGAGCAGCTATTTTTGAGGAACTTCAGGGATCGAGGAATGTCTTAGGTCACAGAGTGATGTGGCAGACTCTGAAACAGAAGTACTCTTTTACAGTCAGAAGATGTGATGTGATGCACTTAATGGGAGAGATGGATCTGTCTGGGATAGAAAATCGTTCTAGGCACAGGTTTGTCCTAAGAGCATACCACTCAATGGTACCCAAGTGAAGTCTGGCATGTTGTTAGGTACGACAAATTGAAACCTTTTGGAATTGCCACAAGTGGTTGTATTAATAAAAAACTGACTGCTTATATGGATGGATATATATCTCAAATATGAAGTTTCCATGAATGGAATGAAAAGTGGAATGAAAGTCTGAATATATGGAATTAAACTTTAATATATGGGATGAAATATTGAGAATCCATAATCTGGCTATAGTAATATCCTTGTCATTATCCCTTCGGAAAATGGCAATCAGCTGAAATATTCCAAAACTTTGTTGAAATGGAAAAGTTTTTTGCAACAGTTGGTCGTACTTCAAATGACACATATAGTTTGGAGCCTATATTGCATTGCCTTGAGAATCATGTGTCCATTATTACAACATTCTTAGTGCCTATGAGAAATCATGTTCAACAAAATGTTGCTGAAAGAAGTTTATCCATCATTCTTGAAGGAAAGTGACTTAGAGAGATTTTGGCTGAAATAGTACTTCAGGTAGCGCTAATATACAAGGATATGGTATGGGCATCTCGGAGAGGAAGGCCAAGGTGAGATATATAAAATGGAAACAAGCGTATGGGAATGGCAGTTGATGCAAGTCAAGAATACATAACATCAGCAAAGTAGGTATTAGTAAGTATTACAAAAATTTATTCACACCATGTGAATTTACATATTTTTTAAATTTTTTCTCCTTGAAGGTACAACATACAAGCTGCTTAGCTAACTCACTTAGCTGGACGGCCATATCTTAAATGCTGTCTGTACACATTTGAACACTGTACAATCACAGGACAAAACTTGGTTTAGTGGACTGTGAGAGTTTCACCAACATTTCAAATGATGATCTTGATTGTCTTACTACTGAGGTTCTTCGTCAAACCCCTGTCTCAGGAGAGACCTACATCACTGGTAGTTTGAGAGGGAGGGGGATCAGAGTTCAGCAATTGCTAGTGTGAGAACATTTATGAAGAACGTGAGTGCCTTCAGAGGACGAAGGGCAATTCTCTATCCCAAATCAAGTGTGGTATGTACTGTTTTGTAGATTTTATTAACATTACAGTCATTACTCCCTAGCTGCTCAATGAAGCAAGTCATAAAGATTGATGTAAGGATGAGGGGCAAACATTATGTTAAATAAACAAAAAGCCACTATAAATTATATATTATTATTATAAAAAAAATACAAGATTACATGTAAGCTAAACGTTAAAATGTGAGCAAATATAATGTTTAAAAATGTTATGATAATAAACGGGATGAAAGAACACATAATAATAATAATAATAATAATAATAATAATAATAATAATATTCATTTTTGACGTACATGGTGTTAATAATAATAATAATAATAATAATAATAATAATAATAATAATAATCTTTCTTCTTATTCCAGGCACTTTTTACACAAACCACATGTTAAATCCATGGGGATTTGTGTTTCATGATTCGGAGTTGATGGCTCTGTTGCTGCATTACCTACCTGAGATGTTGCACAGACAACAGAGCAACTGTCGCCAAGCGCTTGCTCGTTGTGGGAACTGTTGGGTTTTTCTCTGTAACAAAGTAAGGTCTTGACCTTACCCTGTAAAGTGCCTTGAGATAATGTATATTATGATTTGGCGCTATACAAATAAAATTGAATTGAATTGAATTGAATTGAACTTCCTTGCAACTTCTCCAGGGTGCTGTTGATCTATTTGGACTCCCACATCATGTCAGGGGTGATGCCGGTAGTGAGAATATTGATATTGCACGGCTTATGATTGAGAACAGAGGGGCAAACAGAGAAGGTTTTATGGTTGGATGTAGTGTTCACAATCAAAAAACTGAAAGATTGTGGTGATAACTAAACAGGGTGGTGTCAGCATTCTTTAAAGACATTTTCCTCTTCGTGGAAAATGTTGGAATCTTAGATAGAATCGAGCCCCCTCACATTAGGGCTCTTCACCATGTTTAACTTCCAAGAATAAACAGATCTATGGATGAGTTTGTAAGCCAGTGGAACCCCCACAGCTTAAGGACTATGGAAAGAAGGACCCACTGCAACTGTGGACAGTTGGAATGCTCCAGCTTCCTCAGCATCAAAGACCACTCAATCATGTACATGTGCAACACCCTTATGATCACCACCACTGAGAGTTTGAGTTAGGGCCAATTAATCCCTTGATTGATGATGGAAACTGTTATGTTTATTTCAGACTGGAACCCCAAAGCAGACTCAGGACACAGACAAGCACAATGGAGTAAAATGAAGGTTTAATTATTAAATCTCACAGTTTTAGGTGTGTAATGTTTCTTCAGGGGGTTAGTCCATGCATGCAGAATGACTCTGCTGAAAGGGAGTAATGAAGGGTGATGTGGCAGGTAATGGTGATGAATGAAAGCGACTGTGGATGAGTGGCGTAGTCGGTAATGGTGATGGCTGGAGGAGGTAGCCGGTGAGTACATTTCAGTACTGTGGCAGTCACAGTACTGAAATGCAGGAACATACAGAAAGAATGGGACAATCTCGCAGAGAATGGAAGGATGACCAGAGGTTTTATGCAGACTTGATGAGCAATTAGTTGCAGGTGTGTTGTACTGGCAGTGCTGTGGCCACGACCCTGCTGGGAGAAAGCCAAACACATACACACAGACACATGAAGGGGGAGAACCCCCCCACCAAAGGGGCGCCTCCTGGTGACCCACCCGGCTTGTCTGTGTATCTTTCACACATACAGTGCATCCAGAAAGTATTCACAGCGCTTCACTTTTTCCACATTCTGTTGTTACAGCTTTATTCCAAAATGGATTAAATTCATTTTTTACCACAAAATTCGACACACAATACCCCATAATGACAAAGTGAAAAAAGTTTGCTTGAAACTTTCGCAAATATATTAAAAATAAAAAACAAAAACAATCACATGTACATAAGTATTCACAGCCTTTGCAATGACACTCAAAATTGAGCTCAGGTGCATCCTGTTTCCACTGATCATCCTTTACATGTTTCTACAACTTGATTGAGTCCACCTGTGGTAAATTGAGTTGATTGGACATGATTTGGAAAGGCACACACCTGTCTATATAAGGTCCCATAGTTGACAGTGCATGTCAGAGCACAAACCAAGCCATGAAGTCCAAGGAATTGTCTGTAGACCTCCGAGACAGGATTGTATCGAGGCACAGATCTGGGGAAGGGTACAGAAAGATTTCTGCAGTACTGAAGATTCCAATGAGCACAGTGGCCTCCATCATCCATAAATGGAAGAAGTTTGGAACCACCAGGACTCTTCCTAGAGCTGGCTGCCTGGCCAATCTGAGCGATCGAGGCAGAAGGGCCTTAATCAGGGAGGTGACCAAGAACCCGATAGTCACTCTGACAGTGTTCCAGTGTTGCTCTGTGGAGAGAGGATAACCTTCCAGAAGGACAACCATTTCTGCAGCACTCCATCAATAGGGCCTGTATGGCAGAGTGGCCAGACAGAAGCCACTCCTCAGTAAAAGGCACATGACAGCCTGCCTGCACTGAAAAAAATTAAACATTGGCTCAAATTTAAAAAAATGAGGTAACTGATCACACCTAATATTGTAGTGTTATACAATATAAATAATTCATTTGATTTGACCTGAAATATTTAACTTCATGTAAACCCATTTCTGAAGGTTGAACCAAAGCAATTATTAGATAGATAGATAGATAGATAGATAGATAGATAGATGACTTTATTCATCCCCGAAGGGAAATTAGTTTGTTACAGCTGTCCGGTGTATTATAATACAGTGTTGTGATGAAAATTCAGAGTGCAAAGTGTGACAAGTCATCTTGTGTCATCTTGGCTCTTTCTTTTGCATTTTTTCCTATTTCTTCTGCACCCCTGTCTCTCTTATCTTTTGCAGCTTTTATCAATTTCTGTCCCTCATTTTCAAACAACTGGAGAATGCCAAGTTCTGTTTGTCTCTTTTCTTTACGTTTTACCCCATTTTTACCCTTCTTTTTATCCGCCTTATATGTAGACACACTATTTTGCCACAGTCAATAAAAATAAAATGAAATAAATTTGCCAACTTCAAAGGAATCAAAAGGCTTATTAATATAAACCAAAATCACAACACATATGCTATTGGCTAAACACACAATCTATCAAAATTTAAGTAAAACTTACCCAAATATCCTGCAAATAAAAAGAAAGTCCAATCCTATATAAAGCTCAAAAGGTCACACACTCCCACAGGGGACAAACTATCACCAATCGTGTTCCCCTTCGTAACAAGTCAATCACCTAATTATCACCCAATGCTCACACTCGTTCACTTCAAAATCATCAAATAATTTCAATATTGAATCCTTAATGCAGCTCAGATCAGAATAAACCATACACAGACAATAAAACTCACATTTGCAACTTTCAACAGTGTTTAAACCCAATAATTATACTCCATTAATTGATTAAATGCATTAACTGGTCAGTCCATTGCCAAACCTCTCTTCTAAATGACTACAACATGTATTATCTTTTGTATATGTAGACAGATGGATGTATTCTATTAACCCCAAATTTAAAAATGTTCTTATAACAGCCTATAAGTGAGAGCAAACTAAATGTGTATCAACAACAATGACTATAAATGAATATACACACAAATGTTTAAAATGCAGGTATTTGTTAAAAGAGTTTGTGGATAAAACCGCACTAGCCTTGATCAGCCTGGATTCAGGAGCTGCACACTCTGTCGTCAGCAAGCCTCAATCCATGTGACGCACTGGCCAGCTGCCTTCTTGTCTGCGCTTTGGAAGATCCCAATTCAGACGCACTTCGTCTCCTCTCTCTCCTCCTCCCACTTGTATTTGCAGGCTTGGTGCAGGAGTAGGTGCACTGAAGTTGTCGGGGACGCCGCAGGTCACAACACGTCCGGACTTCGTGACGCCAAAATTCTTGTTGTCTCTTAAATAGCGATGATGTGATGATGATGAAGAAAACTCCGCTGACACCGTCTTACTTGTATATAAAAAGGTTTATTACAAAGAAGTCCAGCATCAAATCAGGCACTCACGATTGCCTGAGAGAGGAGTCGAAGCAAATGTGAATCTCCTCTGAATAACTGCTCTAACTCCCCCTCTATATAGGCTGGTTGTTTTTCGTGAACCTAAGGTAAAACATATGGTTCCTAACTTACAGAAAAAGGGCTTCCTTACATAAGATGAGTGAGTCTTCAATCTCTCATCCAAACCTAGACCTTTTGACCTAGAAACCCCTAGACACGACCCCTAAATCTTTTTGCCCTAGAGCCTTCTGGCTAAGGCCATTAAATCTTATTGACCAGGGGACTCCTAACTAAACATACCAAATCCATAAATTCACATAACATAACATACAGAACTTGAGATACTACAGGAGGTTGAGGAACAACACTTGAAGCATATTCCTTTCTGTTTTAGAAAAGCCTTTCTGTCATCGATAGATTTGTATCTGAATGTCCTGCAATTTTTAAGTCGATGTGGTTTATTGTGCAATGGGCAGTTCTTATTAGGGTCATTATTGATTGTAGAGACCTCTGTTTTGTGAACTGTGATAGATTTGTTGGTGTTAAAACTCTTCACCGGTAGCCGTTCTGGTTTTGTAGGGTTTGAGCCGCTTCTTTGATGAATAAAGCTGGGATCATTTCGCTTCTTTGCCTCGTAACACACAAAGTCACAAAAGTAAAATGAAGGGAGGGAAGCGACCATTGTTCTCTTCTTTGTACCATGACCCAGATGAGACCCACCTCTCCTGAAGTCCATATGGAAGCTTGTCCACAATTGGTCCAACGCCTCGCATAGCAGTCACGCAGCCTCTCCCATGCCTTTCGTAGAGCTAGATTGGCATTGTTCACATGCACTGAGTGTATGCGTCTCACTTGTTCACCAGACTCCTTCCCTAACCACTTGGTCATGAGTGTTGTGTTGCTGTGAGTTGGACTTCGGCCACTGCATTGGTGAATGAGGACTGCCGTGCACGGAAATTCTCCAGCTTATCATCAAATTGGTACAGACCTGACATAACAAGATCTCGTCATGCCAAATACTGTGCTAGAGGGTCTGAAGGGAGTGGTGTGCTAGCTGGAAGCATATATGGGGGCATGCATGGCAGAGCATGTACGTGTGTGGGAGAGTTTATCCTTTTAATGTCAGTCTTTGACTCAACTCTGTTCAGTTCAGACAGGTTTGGTGCAGGTAAGTATGTTTTATCTTCTTTTTCAGGTTTGGTCTTATTATTGGTTGGTTGGAATTCTGACATGCTTGCAGGTGGGTGCCATGTCTTGAAACTGTCCTGTGATACAGCGTGGTCTGGAGGTTTTATAGGTGGGACCAGTGCTGGTGGAGAAGTAGGCTGATTCTGATTAATTTGAGATTGAACATAATCACTGGTGCGTTGCTGTCTAAACCTTTCTTCTGACTCAGATTTCTTATTTTCCAATATGGCGTCCACATCCTCCAACACTTGTGCTTCCGCAATGGCTGCATCTGCTTCACAGTGTAGCGTTAGCACTTTCAGTTCTGTATCGATTCTAGCAGTTTCTAACTCATGTTGAGCCTCTCTTGTTTTCCTTTCTGCTTCTTTAGCAGCCTTTTCCAGTTTTAATTTCGCCTCCTGTCATCAGTGACTTGACTGTCAAAATAAAATCCTCTAATAAACTTTTTAACCTTTTTACTCTCATTTTTTAACTACAACATATGAATGAATTCTCTCAAAGCACACATTACAGGTGAATAAAAGAAATGCCTTAGAGGCAACACAGAGAAGATATTGTGAATGCTTCTGCTCTAGTGCTGTGGAGTTTGGGAGTTAGTTCTCTCCTTAGAACTATATCAGTGGTAGCTGTTCACAGAGGGGGTACTGTTCTCCTTCCCATCCCAAACACAGGCCTGCTTTTCTAACTTGTCTTTCCAACACAGGAAGACTGTTTTAGCAACCTAGTGGTAGTGGGAAGGCACATGCATCTACCTTGGTCTCCTCAGCCTAGCCCTGACACAAACACTACATCAGCATCAATTTATGTCGGACCAGATCAAGAGTGATTACTGTGGGTGCCACCTGGATGGTTGAGCCTAACCAATGGGGTGGCACTGGGCCCCAGCTGTGCCTTTAATTTGCAATGACACCTCATTCTAGGAGCTTTCACCTTTAAGTCACAGTGGGAGCAGACTGTTAGGAAACTTAATCTAACCACTGAAGGATGGGGAGATATAACCCTCTGTTTATGTCCAATCTCTGCTGTGAAGTGAAATGAAATGAAAAATAGCACAATTTAAGGGTTTGTTCACAGTTAAAGTTTGGCTGTGAACGTGCAATTTTGATCTGGCAAAACACTGTAACTGCTGTTTACAAAGCCTGCACTGAATTGGTATCACATCTGTTAAAAATGTGTGTTCCATAGTTCGGCTGAATTCCATTTCTCTCACACACCTGCACATACACAAACACAAAATCTAATTATAAGGGCAGAGCAGATGATAAAAGTATGGAAACAAGGCAAACAAGAAGCAGAGAATTTTAATATATTGCCATAGAAGCAAGAAAAAGAACATCAAGAGCTTGAGGCTTGACTGGTCCTTTAACTTCACAGCAAAGGAACAAGTCCCCAATGTCCCATGAAAACCCTCAGAAATTGCAAACAAATGAAGAAAACAAAACAACAAATAACCGAGAATAGTTGCTTTGTTTGAGGTTTAGTGATTAAAGAAGACTCCAATTAACTAATGAGTGCAATAAACTCTGATGACCTTAGGCTCTGCAGTACAATTTCCTAAGAGGTCGAAATCTTCTCTGTGAATTAAATCAGAGCTATGTAACAGCAAAAACATTGCGGGTCATTGCGGGCCACCAGGGCCTCTCACTTGAGTGAGTGAGAGTCTTTAGTGGCCCGCATTGCCACTCTCTTTTTCCACTTGGTTTCTGCACATATTCTCTGTGAATTAAATCAGAGCTATGTAACAGCAAAAACATTGTGGGTCATTGTGGGCCACTGAAGACTCTCACTTGAGTGAGCGAGAGTCCTTGGTGGCTAGTATTGCCACTCTCTTTTTCCACTTGGTTTCTGCACATATTTTAAAGGTGATATATGATGTACTCTTCTTACAAATATTAAGTTGAACACATGTACACGTGACTTGTGAAAGACAATCACAATCAGGGAGAACTGGCAGTGAAGGATGGCAGCAGGTGTTGTTGCTATATTGTGTATTTACTGAGGAATTAAGTTCTAATGTAAGACGCTGCTTTTGGGTTGTTCAGTGGCAGATTTATTAGGCTATGGCTAAATTAATTCATTGTGGCACAACAGGCATTGATTTATAAATACCTTTAAAGAGTTATAACAGAGGATTGGGTGATTGTCCTTACATAAAAAGTTTTCCCAACTTTTTCTGTAAGCTGTGTTGCGGCTCTTGTGAATCTGGTTCATTTGTGTGTGTTTTTTAAAACTCAAAATAGCACACATAGCAGCTTATCAGAAACTAGCAACATTTACCATGGAGCTACCCAGAGGAAAGGAAAAAAAAAATTAGGATCTCTTCTTTGTCTAGTCTATTTCTCCTAGACATGATTGAGCTCAATTTAAGATCAATATATGATTTTTACCTTTGTTTTGTATTTCTTTATCTCAACTCCTAAAATCTTAAGATCGTCTTTTTTTTTCTCTTACCGCTCTTATCTTTACTTGTCTGAAATAATAAGCTCTTCAGACAACAGTAAGATCTTAAAGAAAACTTGATTGGCTTATAAATGACACAACACCTGCACAACACCTGAAATTGTGATTGTGATCAAATGAGGGCCTGTAAGCACAGCATAAGATCTTCTGCTTTTCTTGTGTTTCTCTTGTTATTCTCAAATTGGACAGGATTGATTTAGATCTTGAACTCTTTTTTTGCTCCTTATTTCTCCTAAGGAAGGGTTTAGGAGAAACAGGTCAGAATTCAGTTGTCTCCAAATAAGATCTTATTTATTTCTGTGAGACAAAGAAAAGACACCAAAATCTCCCTGTGGGTAATGCCATTTAGCATAGCATATCTGTGTACCATAATTACAATGTAAACTCCCAGCTTGCCACCTTTCAAGCTGGATACAGGCTGAATCTAATTACCAATAGTCAATTAAACAACAAAACTGTCCAAGATCAGTTCAGATATGGTGTCATTTTGTAGTTGTTGGCTTTTATTAATAACTAAATTTCTTTGCAGTTTTTTTTTGCAGCATCTCTGCAGTATCAATTCAGTGACCATTTCAAAACCAAAGACACTTTTAAGAGCCAACCTCTCTCCCTGCTATCCATCTATCTATCTATTACTGTGCTGTCTATCTGTCTGTCTGTCTCTCTCTCTATTACTGTACTTTCTGTCTGTCTCTCTCTCTGTTACTGTGTTGTCTGTCTGACTCTTTGTGTATGTCAGTCGGTCAGTTCGAATGTTTTATCGCAACCCTCTTGGCCATAAAATGGCCAAAAAGTTTGAGATTGACCCCTTTGACCCTGAGTGCCAAGAAGGAAGACACATGCCATTAGGTTGATGCATGACCAACAGGCATTGGGGGTGAGGTGTTGGCTTCTCCTACAGAGGATTCCTTGTCATTACCCAGTGCACAGGTAAATCCTCAAGTGATATTTGGTAAATATACAGTGATTTATTCTGAAATCAAAATACTGTATAGACAACCCTGTTTCCAAAAAAGTCTGGACACTGTGTAAAATGTAAATAAAAACAGAATGTGATGATTAGCACATCATGTAAACCCATATTAAATTGGAAATAAAACAAAGACAAAATATCAAATATTGAAACTGAGAAATGTTATTGTTTTATGAAAAATATATGCTAAATTTGAATTTGACATTGAAGAACATAATTCTTAAAGTGTTGCACTATTTGCCCACACAGTCTTTCACAGAGTGATGACTGTGTCTCTCTGGGAGGCTCTTTTTATACCGAATCATTTACTGACCTGTTGCAAATTAACCTAATTAGTTGTGAGATATTCAACCAGGTGTTTTTTTTAGCATTACACAACTTTTCCAGTCTTTTGTTGCTCCTGCCCCAACTTTTTTGAAATGTTTTGCTGGCATCAAATTCAAATTGAGCATATATTGTTCATAAAACAATAACATTTTAGCAATATAACATTTGATATGTTGTCTTTCTGTCTATCTGTCTATTTTAAATTAAATATTACATTACATTATATATTACAGGGCTACATGATTTGCACATCATTGGATTCAGTTTTTATTTACATTTTACACAGTGTCCCAACTTTTTTGGAAACATGGTTGTAGAATTTAAATCATTTGGTCATATTTTCTTTGTAGAACAAAACATGGTGAGGCTTTCTACCATACTGGAGTCATGCCCATGTCCTGCTGTGCCTGAAGGAAGTTCAGCATTATAATGGTCTGTTCAGCAGCAGAAAGACTCAGGCCGCTGATAGGATCCACAGCCATACGACCTCAGACGCCTTTTGGAATCTGAGGCTGTGGGCAAGCCATTATGTTGCATCTGCCACCAGCCTGCTGTTATAAGGTTGGATCTTGATTCATCTAATAATTTAATCTATCTACACACATTAAAAAATAGATTATCTAGACAATGTAGTGCACAGTTATGTATGACTTGATCATGTAAAAAAATGACCATGTTTTCTCTGCTTAGGTGCAGTGAGTGCCTTCCAGAGGAGTGGTTTTGTGGGGCTTGTGATATTCATTATCACAGCAAACAGCCACTCCACAACAGGAACAGTTGGTGGATGGCTTCCTTAAAGCCATCCCTCCATCTATATGTATCTCAAGAGGAGAGTCTGGACAGTATGAGACACATGAGCAAGGTAAGGTCTGACATAAGTCTGCTTGTTTAGTTTTCCCATTCCTATTCTCATTCACTCTGTCTGCTGCTATATACAGAAAGTTACAGTAAGTCATTTGAACTAAATTTTCTTTTAGACAGTTCGCATTTTACCAACTGTGCAAACACAGCACTGTGGAGCATCCTTGAATTTGCATATGCTTCATTTGAGAAATACCAACTCTGCTGTGACACCCCTTTCACCTGCCCTGCCTGCACACCTGAAATGGTAGCCGTGTCAGCAGAGGGTAACAGGAAGCTTTTTATCTTTGTTCACATGGGAGGGTGCCCTTTTGCAACTTCGCTGACTGGCTGAGGCATACAACCACTGGGTGGTATTTTTATTATTAATGTGATGTTTTTCTAAATGTGATACACTTTTGACTGTGATACACTTTAAAATTCTTAGAAATTTTGATTATTTGTATCATACTTGAGGTTGTAAAGGTAAATGAATAGTATGTACGGCATGTAATAGATTATTCATTGTACCCCAGCAACTTGGGTTTTCTGAAGTCTGGGTCTGGCTGAGATTTCTTACTAGTTAGTTGTTTGTTGTTAATTATTTGAATTATAACAAAACAATAAGAAACCCTCTGATATCAGAAGCACTGCAGTGAGAATGTTATGATTTTGTTCTGTAGAATCAAGTTTTGAAGGACATTGAACAAAATGCTCTCATATCACACAATAGACAATCAAATAATGCTGCTTAAATTGATGTTGGTATAAAATTATTATTGAAGTAGGTTAAAGTTAAATAAGGAGACAGTAAAAGTAAGAGGTGATGTAGAGACTGAGAATGATGATAAAGAGAGCAGAGGATCGGACACACTAAAGGCAATTTTTTTTAAGTGACTTCAGCAATGTCACTGTTTCCTCTGAATGATAAGCATGGGCACAGGAGGTTAATTGTAGCTGGATTAGTTAGAGAAAGTTTTATCATGTTGTAGGTGGTTTATACATCAAAACAACTTTTATCATTAAAGCACTGAGAGACAGGATGAAGTTCATTCACAATATGGTTCAGCTCAGCTCTACATTACAGCAAAGGTTATCCTTGTGCTGTTAATATATACTACATATGAAGACTCCTGCAATGACATTTCTGTGGTAGAAAGCTGTTGCTACACTTTAGGCAAGGAAAACTTGCACAATACAGATATAATTATTTAAGTGTGTTAACTAAATGTAGTTGTAGCGGTGAGTATATCATCTGGCTTCTGTTCACATGATACTATAAGATTATCATAACTGTCCTTCAAATGAAATGAATAATCCTGACAGTAATTTTCTTTGATAATACAGGCTTTTGATGGGTTTGCCAAGAAAACATGCAAAGGCAAAAATGCATTTATCCAAAGGAAGAGGCAAAATTTTATGTTAGCTCTTGCACAAAGTGATTCTTGACATCAGACATTTCAGTGCCTTCAAAGGTTACTGGCTGGAATCCTCTGATTGTTTGATCTTGATTAAACTTTAAATATAACATCTTACTTATTGTCACTTATCTGTAATGTGTGTATTAATTAGGTCACAGCATCTTCACTTCTCCCCCATTTGAAAAAGGATACTTTCTACTCTAATATCAGGGTGAACTCATAAGCAAGAAAGTGAGAGGAGACAGACTTTACCATGACAGCTTGAGGGTGTTCATGTTTGAATTCCAATTTAATGGAAAACTCTAGTGGTGTGTATTATATTGTCAATGTCTAATCAGAATTAAATGACATGTTGCTTTTGATTTACTCAACATATAAATATTGTTGATAGAAGACTTCTAAGTCAGACTAATTTATATTGCCTAAGCATAAATAATTTGCAATTAAGTGTTACTTGTGCCTTTTGTTGTGCAGCAAAAGAGGATGGGTCCCTTGGAGGACTTGTAAATGATGACCATGTGAACCCTAATTACTGGATGAAGTACTTGATGGTGCAAGGGAAGCCCCATCTGTGTTTGTTTGTGACATGAGAAATAAGTCCAGGGGAGGAGATCACCTATAATAATGGTGACTCAGATTGGCCGTGGAGATCTAAGGTGGTCAACATTTTCCTTAGAATTGATATTTCTCATAAATACATATGGATCTCATTTTTACTGCACTGAATACTATGAAAGCATGGAGACACTCAGTGGAAAAGCTTACAACCAACTTCCAGGCAGAGTGTAAAGATTCTAGCAAGTGGAAAGAAATCCAAAAAATAGTTTAATCAGTCAAACATTCATCATCATCATAGTCTACAGACTGTAGTCATTTGTAACTGTTTGTTACTTGACAGGTCAGAGAACATGTTTTTTTTCCCCACAATACACTTACAAAAGCACAACCATGACACCTTTCTCATGGTGTTATACCGGGAACATCCTATATATTCAAGGTATTAATGATAATATCTTTTTTTTTCTTTTTGCTGGATCTTGATAAGGAAATGCCTCAGAAAGGTACTGAGACCACAAGTTCCCCTTCCAGAAATGAAGATTTTAAACAGGTATATCTCTATAAAGGATAGGCTACTACTCTCTATATCTCTAAAAGATAGATTTTCATTACTATCTTACAGAATTATTATTTTCTGTCCCTTTCCTGTATGCTTTATCTGCTACAGATGATAACTGAATACAGCCAGACAGTTGGCTGCAGGTCCCCACCCTGAGATAGCTGCAATTGCTCACCACACTGAGATGACTGCAGGGCCTTACCACACTGAGATGGTTGCAAGTCCTCACCACACTGAGATGGCTGCAGGACCCCACCACACTGAGATGGTTGCAGGGCCTCACCACACTAAAACAGTTGCAAGTCCTCAGCACACTGAAATGGCTGCAAGACCCCACCACACTGAGATGGCTGCAACACCTTGCAATACTGAGATGGTTGCAAGTCCTCACCACACTGAGATAGCTGCAGGGCCTCACCACACTGAGATGGCTGCAAGTCCCCTCCACACTGAAATGGCTGCAGGGCCTCACCACACTGAGATGATTGCAAATCCTCACCACACTGAGATGGCTGCAAGTCCCCACCACACCAAGATGGTTGCAAGTCATCACCACACAGAAATGGCTGCAGGGCCTCACCACACTGAGATGGCTGCAGGTCCAAGTGGTGTGATTTATATGGATAGTGGGATATAAGGACCTTCTTTTAAATTTTTTTAATGGTGTAAGTATCACATCTCAGTATGTGTGTAGTCACCAGAGTATGATGTGATTTATATGGACAGTGGGATATAAAGACCTTCTTAAAAAGTGCTTTTACAGTGTAAGTCAGTATCAGATCTGAGTGTTTGCGGTTTTCAACTGCTGTATTTTCTCAAATGTGTGACTGGAGCCTTTATTTACCCCAAATGCAGAAGGTTACAGGCCTTTTTTTTGAGGCAGGTTTTAATTAGAGGCAGCCCTCTACTTCTAATTCCCTCTTTTTGATGTGTGTCAGTGGAAACTTAGCTCACATCTGTTAGGGTTGATTACATATGTGAGTTTTGTCCTGGAATTTCTCCTTGCTCCTGATGGTCCAGCCCTTGCCATTATGCTTCACCACAAGGCTATCTTCTGTTTACAAATTGTGTCACAATCAATCAGACTTTTTGCTTGGCACATTTGGAGTATTTGTTTGGAGAATACTGTTATTAATTGACGAGGAGCGAACCTGAGGTTGTCCTTCCTGCAGGTATGTCTCTCATCTCACAGGCAGACTGTAACTTGGGTTGCAGCTGGTGTCAGTGGTTCTTGTTCTGCCTGTAAATCAGACAATAACTGTTAACTGAAACTGCTCGTCACGTGTGAAAAATAAGTGAGACAGTCAAATCATGTGACACAGCCATGTCTCACGCAAGCAGTGTGTCCACTCTAACCTATTAAAATGGGTGCTGAAGGAAAACCAAAATGTTCCACAGCCACCATGCAGGCAGTGTGTGTCAGGCCAAGGGCATTAGTTGAACTTACTCTAACTGCCTAACACATTTTGCTTTCGGTTTGTGTGATATTTTTTGTACCTTGTATATCTTCCAGGACTAGCTGCTGTTCAAGAGTCCAGAACAGTACAGAAGAAAGGGTGGTCCAAGGCTGAGGTTGCTGCTGTTGGGGACTCAGATCATTCAGGGTGGGGGAGACCACATGTTCCTTTGTTCTACAGACATAGGAGGGGCTTTTGAACATCATCCCCCTACAATCCTCCACTTTTCAAACCTCTGGAGGACCTCCCCTACAGACCCTTACTTACCAGTAAGTGTTGGTCACTGTGTGACTTGTGACCCAAGGTGTCACCAGACAATAAAACCAGCTGTGCCCCCTTGTTCCCTCTCTTCTCCTCCCGGCTCTCTAAGAGGCAACAAGCCTCTCTCCTCTTGAACCTCTTTCAAGGAGCAACAAGGCTCCCAATACCAGGCTAGCACAAAGCTGCTACCTGGAATAATAGATCTCATGCTGGCCTGCTTCGCATGTCTAAAAGATGCTGAAAGGCTAGTTCATGCATTTGTTACCTCAAGCCTGAACTACTGTAATTCTTTATTGTAAGGATGTCCCAGAAATTCAGTGAAAAGCCTCCAATTGATCCAAAATGTTGCAGCACAAGTTCTGACAGGAACTAGGAAATGAGATCAACTCTCCTGTGTTAGCGTCTCTGCATTAGCTCCCTGTAAAATCCAGAATAGAATTTAAAATCCTCCTTCTCACCTACAGTACAAAGCCATTAAAGGTCAGGCACCATTGTACCTTAAAGAGCTTACAGTTACAGTTACACTTATTTTCCCAATAGGACACTTAGCTCTCTAAATGCAGGTCTACTTGTGGTTCCTAGAGTTTCTAAGAGCAGAATGGGGGGCAGAGCCTTCAGCTATCAGGCTTCTCTCCTGTGGAACCACCTCCCAGTGTGGGTTTGGGAGGCAGACACCCTCTCTACCTTTAAGATCAGGCTTAAAATTGTCCTCTTTGATAAAGTTTATAGTCAGGGCTGGCGCAGGTATGTCCTGAAAATTCCCATAGTTATGATACTATAGAGCTAGACTGCTGGGAGATTCCCATGATGCATTGGGCTCTCTCTCTTTTTCTCTCTCTCTCTCTCTCTCTCTCTCTCTCTCTCTCTCTCTCTCTCTCTCTCTCTCTCTGTCTCTCTATCGCTCTCAACTACTTTATGCCATTAACTTTGTATTTTTTTCTCTCCCATAGTTTGTGCTTCTCCTCTATCTCCCTCTCTCTGTCTCATTCTGCAGGTATTTCTGTTTATGGAACAGCAGGATCCAGATATATCACTACTCATCATTACTATTTACTACTGTTATCTATCATTATTATTGATAACACCATTACCAGCTGTTCCTGGTCTCTCTGTCTCTCTCTTTTCTCCTCTCTCCTCCCCCCACCCCGTATTTCTCCTCTTAAATCCAACTGGTCAAGGCAGACGGTCGCCCACTCTGAGCCCGGTTCTGTTGGAGGTTTGACATACAGTACTCACCCTTGTAGCTGTGTTTAAAATCAATATTCATTCAATATTCATATCAATCTATCAAGTTTAGTCATTACTACATATTATGATTTGTAAATTATACCTGGATATATATTTTTTAATGCATTAAATTGATTAAATCCTCAAGATGGACATTGCTACTACTGTATTAGCTTTAGACCATTAAGTAAAAAAATATAAATGTGCACACATTTGCAGGCCTGTTAAAATCAGGTTGACGAGGTGTTCAATCAATACACCTTTGAGGTACTTTGACATTACTCACCATAGTACTGGCTACACACTGGATTTCATTCATAATTATATTAATTGTTGTGTCATATTATATATACTGTTCTGTCTTTTGGCTGCCAGGACTTGGCCCACTCCTTCCCACTGAAAAGAGAGAAAAATGAAAATATCAATAAACCTTCTGTTTATTGGACAAACCTCACTTACATGACATACTGTATATATCTACATTATCATCTATAAAGGAGGGCAATTACAAGTCAGGCTCAATCTTTGCACATCTTTGTTCATGAGTAATACCATACTTCTATTTAATGTTATAACAATCTAAGATCTAATTGCAACTGTGCAAAATTGTGTATAACACAAATAAGAAAGGGTTTGATGGGTGGCCTAAAAGTTAGAGAAGTGAGATTGTGACTGGAAGGTCGTTGGAGTGGAGAGACTTGCTCCTCCCTCATTACTACTACAGAGATGCCCTTGATCCTTAACCCTAACTGCTCCAGTAGAGACGCAGGTCTGTCTGCAGTTGTACTGGGCAGCTTCCAGGTTTGAATGTATCACTATGTGAATGTCATCAAGCACTCCTGATAAAGAAAATATTGCTCTCCCCTCTGAATAAATAAAGCTGAAAAACATACCAAACTGGACAAGGCTGCCATTATATAAGGACTTCTGTTTCGCCCTATCAAAGAAAGGAACCATAAATTCAGTAGTAAGAAAATTAGTTCAGTTTTGGCCTATGAGTTAGAGGAAATGCATTGATGTTATTAAATTTATGCAAATTACTATATACATGTATATAGTGTTCTGTGTACATGAGTAAATTGCATTTACAGTATGAATATAATATACATGTTTTACATTGGCAATCAGCAAGATCCATTGCTAGATTCCAATTCCAACAGTTAACCCTGCATGTGTCACACTGCCTTTCAAACCTTTCTGATTCTTTCCATCATGAAGCTACTTAGGCATCGTGGCCAGTGTCGTAGGTACAATCTGTGAATATAAAGACATGTTTTTCACATGAAAACCATCTATGCTTATCCAATAGCTTATTGTCAAATACACATCAATAACTGATAACAATTGTGATAATTTATAAACAACAGAACTGTCATGTATACCAATGCCCAGGATAATAATGTATGGCTGGAGATGTGAATGATCTGTCAGTGCTCTGATTGTTCCAAGACAATATTTCTTTCTTGGGTGAAATCTTTTTGTGCAGTGCAAGGACTTTCCTCTGGCTTTGGTCCTCTGTAGAAAAGGAGATTATAGTATTCTCATTTACCATTACTAAGAAACATTCAGGTATTTCATACAAAGACTCAAATGGTCATTAACCAACATTCTTATTCAAGAATATCCAATACAGAAGGTAAAAAATACTTACATGTAAAGGCTTGCATGAAAAATCCTATTTTAGTAAGAATACATAGGTATTTGCAGCTTAATGTAGTTAAAGTATTAAAGTAAAAGTACTGGGTTGGTCGCTACATGTCATTATTGCAGCTGCTGGAGGTTGAGCTTAAATTAACTACTTCATATACAGTTAGCTAGTTTAGTCCAGTGGCTGTTCCCCTCCAAAGGGTCACAAGATAAATCTGAGGGGTTGCCAGATGATTAATGTGAGAGGAAAGAAGAAAAAACAAAGTTGTGATATAACAAATCTATTTTCAGTGTCTGGACTTTTTCCCTAATCTTTGATTTTTGGTAAAATATTGGTT
Organism: Trachinotus anak; assembly: GCF_046630095.1. Classification (NCBI taxonomy): domain Eukaryota; kingdom Metazoa; phylum Chordata; class Actinopteri; order Carangiformes; family Carangidae; genus Trachinotus; species Trachinotus anak. The sequence goes on from NW_027273883.1 coordinate 28,827,830, forward strand.
CATTTGAATATTTATTTATTCAAATAAATAAATATAATATTCATCTCTCCTCTGAACCTCTCACAGACCATGTGAGAGATTCACTATTTGGTGGAGCTGTTAACAACTCAAAGACATCTGAAATGTGACCGAACTATACTCTGCTGTTTGTAAGATGTCAGAAACCAAAAAGGGTGGAAACCACTGGTTTAATCTTCAACAATACACTGTATATAAAAAGTATGTTACATTATCTACTGTGTAAATCCTTATGTGAAAAGTAACTAAAACTGTCAAATTTAGTGGAGTAGAAAGTACAGTATTTACCTCTGAAATGCAGTACACTGGAAGGATAAATTAGCATCAAATGGAAATACCCTAGTAAAATACTATAGATTGATAAAATACCTAGAGGAAATTCAGAACGTCAAGTACCTCAATATTGTACTAAAGTACAGTACTTGAGTAAATTTACTTAGTTACTTTCCACTACTGCTCTAATTACTGACGAACTAGCTATCTTACTGGAGCAACAAGTTTAGCCTATGACGCCATGATGTTATTATCTTTTAATACATGTTCTATTTGCGAAATGCAATAAATTATTAGTATTTCAAGTAAACCCTGTTTACGTACAAACACTGGGTAGCTCCGGGGCTGAAAAATTAAAAGTCCAATGAGAACGTGCCTTAAATCTACGTTCTTTATAATGGCCAGTAGGTGACAATTGCTGTGTTGTCCTTTTCCCCCTTAAAGTCTGTATGCAGTAAGTCCACAGTTTCAGAATTGACTGTATCATTTTCAACCAAATTTGACACAGAAGTTCCCTCGGCTAGACGAATGAATAAATGTCCACACCTAACTGTTCAATACAGAGTTGCTCAACTTCGCTGGGCTAGGGAGAACAGACGATCACAGCTTGGGCACTGACGACATGTTGTCTTTATGGATGAGAGCTGCTATATCGTTGACTGTATAGATGGAAGACGAAGGGTGCGACGATTATGTGGTAAGAACCTCCACGATGACTGCATCCAGGAAACCACTCAAGGAGGTGGCGGCTCAGTGATGGTATGGGCCTGTATTCATTATGGAGGAAAAACGCAGTTTGTGTACCAGGACATCCTGGAGAACCATTGCCTCCCACACACAAGAAGGGTCTATGGGAACAACTTTAGGCTGCAAGACAACAACGGAAGAGCACATAGGGCAGCTGCAGTGGGAAATTTTCTTGATGCAGAGGGGTTGCAGCAGATGCCATGGCCTGCTTGCTCCCCTGATATGAACCCTTTCAAGCATGCCTGGGATGCCTTAGGCTGAGCCCTTAATGAGAGGGACAATATTCCTCAGAGTCTACAGGAATAGGCTCAGGATCTGAACGCAGTGTGGGACACCCTGCCCATTGACGGCATCAACAAGCTTATGGACAGTATGCCACGATGTCTTAATGCATTAGTCCGTGTCAGGGGAGGCCATACTATTAGTGACTGAGTGACATTTAAAAGAGTAATATTGGACATTCTTATGCATGAAATCCCCTCGAATATGTGTTTCCTGTTAAATTGACCAAGGTTGAAAAATTTAAACAAAGCCCTTAATCCTATTGTTCAATACCCCAAATTTTGTTTAAGCCTGAATACACAGTTTGCAAAGGTTAATTGTGGTTTAATTTTCACTGTGATATGTTTGGAAGATATTGATGAATAAAGTTTTGAGAAGATATACACTTTATCTACCAAGAATAAATCACATTGTCAAAATCATTTCATGAGAAGAGGTAAAAAATATTTTATTCCAACTTTATTTGCAACAGTGTATATTTTGTTTTAATGGTTTTAAGACTCTTTTATGCTCGCACTAGAATCAACTATGCTCAACTACGCCCTCTCGTCAATACATCACTTCCAGCAGTCCTCAAAATATCTGCTCAAATTAAAAATATATTGGTAAAAATTTTGTTCTGTCTAGCACAAAAAAAGTCAAAAAATCTTGCTCTGGGACACAATTCAATAGATTGATTTTTGTGACCATGAGCACAAAGAAGCATACCAGATACCTGGTTGACCTCTCAGCTTTAGATGAACTAGGAACGCAGCCCAAACTCAAACAGTACCCCATCTCAGTTGTTTAGATATGTGTACACAGGATATGTGAAGGAAAGAGCAATCGGCCTTGTGAATACAGGGGAAATGACAGCTGAGGCATCTGACAAAAATAGTTGTGGCATATGTTGAGTTGGAGCCAGACTTTGATGAAATTTGATGGTGCATCTGTTATGGATGGTTATAGGCAGGATTTTCAAACCATTTCGGCAGCACCTTTCTAAATGTGATCTACATGCATTGTCACTCATAGACTGAAACTCATCCTGGCAGCTGCACAGGCATCAGCTGTTATGTCAACTTTCCTCGATGTCTGTCTGTTGTGTCTACTCCTTGCATACCTTTGTATGTGGCAGGCAACAGCATTCTCGTTTCCTCAACACACAAAGAGAAATCTACATTGATCTGAGACCACTGGAATTTGAGAGAGGATACAATACAAAATGTGATACAAGATGAGTTCCAGACTGACACCAGTGAGTAAAATGTTAACTCGATATGACGCAATACTGTCAGAATATGCAGAATAATACAACTGATGCAAAGTCATTACTACCGCAGAAGCAAAGAAAGAAATTCAAAATTATTCTTGTGCTCTTTAAAAAACTGTTAACCAAATCAGACTTTGCAATGAAAGGCCTACAGTCCATCAATGTATCAGTGACAGACAGTGGATTGGACTGAAAATCTTAAACAATCACTGACAGATATCCACTCCAGTAACAGCTGTAACAGCAAATTCCTCAAGATGCCTGAAATGATGAATAGGATTAAGGAGGTTGCCCTCTCATTCACAAAATCTACCAAGTGGTACCACTGGTAAACTTTACAAGGGTCAAGGGCGACAATGATAAGAGCTATATTAAACTAATTAACTGGCTGGCTGGCTCAAGTGCCATGTTTCACAGTGTAGTTCTGGCCTGACCTCAGTCACAAACCAATAAAGAAGTTCTTAGTAAGGATATGGCCCCAAATATGTTTTTTTTTTTTTACTCTTCCCAACATCAAATTATCAAATGGATAGGAAACAGAGACAAAGGATCCTTCTTTCACAAACAGACCAGTTTTTAGCAGGTCAAAAAAATGTACAACCAGACCAAATGGGTCAAATGGTCATCTCCAAAGGATCAACAAGTTGATACAAGGCAAAATGGAGTAAATCTCCATTTTCTAACAACAAGCCTCAACCTCTACATTGGTAATTGATTGTGACGTATGTGGGAAAAGTTACAGCAAAAGAACTTTGTGCTATCGCTGATGTGTGAAACCTGAACTTGCTGTCTCACACATGCATGCATACACACACACACACACACACACACACAGACACACACACACAGACACAAACTTACTTTCTGTCCCTCTTTAGATAACAGAATCATAAATCACAAGCCACATTCCAATCCTGACTAGGAACAAGCAAGTTTACTCTTTTCAGACACATATTTCTGAAAAACAATTACTAACTATTCTGTGTTATATGGAACGGATGAAATACAACATTTTTTAAGACAGTATCTCTCATGTGACCGTACTATCAGCGTCCTTCACACAAGGTAATAGACATTAAAGCATTCACAACAGTTTCTCTATTATTTTCATTATTATGATCAAAGGACTGCTGTATACCTATGACCTACTATAAACACTTGTATTATCCGAAATTAAGATTTTGAAGGATGTATTATGAAACGCGTATTTGTAGTGTTGTGTCATCATTATTGCCATTAGGTTTATGGGTTGTTTCATTTAATGTTTTATGAGTCATGGTGGAAGCAGATGTGTGGTACTTATAAGAAAAGTCCAGATTAAACAATTCGGAAGTTGTATAGAAATTTACTCTCTAATTGAAACGAAAGGAGAAGTCAGGTCTGCCAGCCCCCAGAGGTTTTCCCTGACTTCTACTGTGGTCACTTACTTTTTCTTATCAACACACGCAATCGTTATTCTTACAAGCCAAGCCAATACCAACAGAATCAACAGCAGAAGTGCCTTAGAATACTTTTATAACCTTTTAATTATATCATGATTTCATTTTTAAGATTTTTGACTTTTTTTTAATGTCATCTGTACAACCCCAACTCGTAAAGTTATCTAGCAAAAATTAAGTATTAGAGCTTTATCTCTCATCACCCAGCAAGAGTATATCTAAACAACAAGATCTCCCCATGACCGCCTACAGAGAAGCCTACACTAGAGAAATCAACAGCAGTGCCAATATGAAGACAGCCTGCTGGCAGTCTCCCAAGTGGCGATCATCTGAGAGAACTGGTGAAGCCAGTTGCCAGTGGTTACATGTCACTTTCAGAGGAATCACCAGAGAGTCCATCATGAAGATGGCTTCAACACTAACCAATGACTGTGGGTACCAACCAGTAAAATCTCCAGCCACAGCACAACTCAGACTAGAAGAGAGCTTGATATTGTGGTAATGACTGGGTTGATGTAGAGATAAAATATTTAAGCATCAAATGTCATTCAGATGTCTTAGTTTGATTTAGGAGTATAGCTGTATAGTAAATAGTGAAAACATATTCTCTCTCACCATTGCCCAATCAGGTATTGATTAAACTTGTTATTTTGATCCACTTTTCATCTGGGTGATTACCAGACAATACATTAACATTTTGTTATTCCCTGTATTAGTACTCAGTTAATAAATGTATTTTAACTTGTCATTGTCCTGTTGTGTTCCTATGAAGTAGAGAGCAAAGATTCATTGAACTGAGAAGTCACAGCTTCTGATGTTAGACTGTTAATTAGGGCACCACTTCAGTCTAACTTGTGATAATCTCTTGGTCAAAGATTTTTTTTAAATTTTCAAATGTGGCCTTGAAACACTACAACAGTGACTCATTTAAGCAATCACTCCACAGGCAACCTCTTGTGACAGCAGCTTATCTGACACGACAAAAACTATGAATGATACAGGAAAGATTTTCCATATCAGTGTGAAAGAGTTGGAGCTTTCAGAGTTTCTCTAGTATGCTACAAGTGAGCCAGAGCAGAAACTGTCGTGAAACACTCATGTTCATTGCTTCTTAAAAGCACTGATTACTCTACCAATGACATCATGTACAGTTCAGTGTGTCTTCTCCAGCATTAAGAGAATTAAAAACTGCAGGTATGCCCTGCTCTATGCTATATCTACTCAATACTATATAGGCAGAGGACGATATGAAATTTTCATGTCACGATTATCCAGCCTAAATGAGTGGAATTCATGATATTATTGCGATAATCATGAAAATATGCTTTAAACTCTTAAAATGCTCTAAAGAAATACTTTCTGTCACTTCGCCCTGGTCTGAGACAGCGGAAAGATCAAACAGAAGTACAAGATGAGACAAATTAGCAACATAGCTACACAGCTAACGCCACCTAGATTTAGATTTAATTCACTGTTAACCAAAATGTTGTATGACATTCACACTGCACAGCATTATAACATAACTAATATTTGGATGAACATCAACGTTAGTACTTAACAAACATTCAAGTACATTATATTAAGCTACTGTAACTGACAGTAACCTTAGTTAATTTTACCCGTAGTTCAGTGAACAAAGCTGGATGTCAGAGATGAGTGACACCTTTCTCCAGCAGGTTCAGCAGATGAGCATTTAATTTCCCTGTTGGTCTTTGTTGTGGAATCCAAAGTATTTCCACGAATCTGACTTCACTTTTTTTGGGGGGGGTTCAATGGAAAAGCCAAACCTCCTGAAATGGTGACAATTTAGAAATTATTGAAAAGATGCAGGCTCCCTCTTGTGGCAATTCAAAATACTGTAAATATATGTAGGGTTGTATGTTGGCAAACTAGACAGTATTTTCAAGTCACTCGTGAAGATATTAACAATTATTAACAATCCCCATTCACAATTATCCCAATGATGGAAATTCATCAATATCCACTTATTGTGTGTTTTTTATTGTGATGTGCAATAAAATCATGTATCATTCCATCCCTAATTCTATAGCTATAGCTGAATAAAAAAAAAAAAACATTTGAAAATTTTTTTTTCCCATCATAAATCTACACGCAATATTACATAGCAAAATTTTAGAAATTTTAGCAAATTTATTAAAAAGGAAGAACAGCTAAGTGCCTCCCATTTATCTTGATCATCTTTGAGATGTTTCTACACCTTGATTGTAGTCCACTTGTGGTAAAATCAATTGGCTGAACATGATTTGGAAAGGCTGGCTGCCCGTACAAACTGAGTAATCAGGGAGAAGGCCCTTGATACGAGAGGTGAACAAGAACCTCTGGCTCACTAAGAGAAAACATCGCTGGTTGTGTTGATTATATTGTAAAGCCCTTTGTCATATCTCTTCTTTTTCATAATCATAAAGATATTGGATGATCTAAGCAGTGTTATTCAGATTATATTGTAAAACAGGATGTTGGATCTTTGGTGATGTCCTATTTTGAAAAGAAAAATGTATTTTCCCACATGGACAATCATTTCATCGACTTAACTTGAAAAAAGGCCTCCCCATCAGCCAACTTAGTAGAAGAAAAGTGATAAGCTATAACAAGCAAGTAGATTGACTAGACTACAGATTCCAAGAAAGAGGATATAATGAAACATAGAAGCTGCCAGAGACATACTCAGTACAATGACATGGGAGGAATGTCTTATCAAAAACAAAAACATCCCTCAAATTATGGTCCTTTAGATACTACATATAAAAATAATGGAAAAGAAAATCATTAAAAAGCACTAGCATTTGATCCACTGCTTAAAAACAATTTATGGAGCTTGCAAGTAGGCACTGCAAAAGTAAAATTTAGACCAAAGCAACAGCCAGTCACATTACTGGCTCTGCCCTCTTAAGATTTTTTTTCTAATTTGCAAAATGCCATCATCTCTTCATAACACATTTGGAAAAAATGACATTTTGAAATAAAAGTAGTAGTAATGAAATAAAAAATAAACTAGCTGTGTTGTTTCAAAGGCATAATGTTGTGTTTGTCATGCTCAAGGACTTCCTAGTTGCAAGGGTCACTTCCTGTTAGTTATTTGAGGAAGCCAGTTGAATCTGTCTAAATGCTTTCTGCATACTCCAATCCATACTGTACATGCCACAAAGGCAATGTTGTATGTCAATAATTTCACAAGTGTACTTAACTAAATGTTAGGAATATTATTTACATGAAAAAGTGCCTGATTCTGTTGCGATTTAAAATCTTTTTTTACATTATTTACATTGAGAAAAACATGTTGCCCGCAAAATTATTGTATTGTACCTTTGTTGCAGTTTTCACTCTGTCTCTGTGAGATGGTATAAAGAGCCACAGTAACCAGCAAGTAAAGCTTACTACAACTCAAGTCATTATTTTACAAGCAAGAGTTTGGCTAGTTGGATAGTGGCAGCTCCTATGCTGTATGTGAATCCAAAAAAACTTCCATGGGGTGTCTTCCAAACTACATTCCATCTAAGCCTATTGTAACATATACACCAATGACAGTAGGCTTGGACAGGCCCAGGGCCAAGAATTATATAGTAAACAGGAGATATATTAATCAAGATGAACAATAGAACAATATATGAAACTGTAGTTCTTTTTTTCACTTTTCTCTGTATAAGTTAGTAGCTGTAGAGAGTAAGAGGCTGGACAGTACAGCAGTACATACAGTACCAAATGTATTTTAACTGTAATAGTTTCTGTTCCTTTACTCAATCTTTCTGTTATAAAATTTGGTAGATCTGAGCTAATCATATGTAGACTTTGTGAAGATATTAGAATTTCTGATGAAAAAAAGAGTATAAGATGAAGCAATACATTATCCTGCTAAATAAACTCAGGTTAGATTCCTGTTGTCTTCTGCCTACTGCTTATTCTGTAAAACTACCCAGCAAACATGCCCATGCGGGCCCACCTTAGGTATGTATGGTGGTAGGTATGGGTAGGTAGGTATGGATTTAGTGTGTTTTAGTGTGTTGCAGTGTGGCCAGGGCAAACCTGCACAAATCACACATGGGCCCCATGTGGTATAGCCTGTGCGAGGTCCATAGCAGTTTTGCCTCTTGGGGCGCCATTGAGGGTTTTCATGGGCAACCCAATGTGGTCTTGCCCACAGAAAGCCCACTGGTGTCCAAATAAATATTGGACCTGCAGTTTACACTCTGGCAATAAAATGTGTGTCGTCCATTATCTCTTATTGTGTGTGCAGTGTACCCCTCCTATTGTGTTAGGATTATTTTTTACCTGTTTTCAAGTTTAGATGTGTGAAACATACTTTTATTTTTTTCTAATCAAAACAAGACTTCATGATATCCTCAAATAATTACCTACTAAATATAATAAAACACATTTTGATAATTTTTCTTTTTTTTAAATGCCTATTAGAAAAAAATTTACATCTGTGGTGTTATGGGTCAAATTTGACCCAGTAGCATTTATTAGCTGTTTATGAAGAGAAATACAAAGTAAATGTTACCAAATCATAATGAATAACAAACATGACAACAAAACAAAAATAATTGTATAAAAATATTGTTTAATATTTTTTAAATTATGGTTCATGCCAAGAAAGTGTAAACCTGAATTGAACTTCAGAGTGGCACGCAGCAAATATGATGCCATACACACCAACCACTCTCTCTTTCACTCTCACACAGCAGAACTGTGTACACACACACACACACACGCACGTGTGCGTGCGCATAAGCACACACATGCACACACATATCCTCTCCCAGTCTTCTAGCTGTACAGCAGTATATAGGATAGGGCTTTCTCACTCCACACCTGGCACAATGAGTACACACACACACTTAGGACCTGTAACATTGTAAACCTTTATGTCATTAATATTACGGGAACCACTTTTTCTCTCACAGGTTTTCTCTGTGGGTGAGGTCACTATAAAGACGACCTGTCTGAGGCCTTATCCAGATCTCATTCAGGATCTGCAGTTGTCAACATAAAGATTCACAACTCAAAATGATGAAAGACCAACCATGCATAGAATATGCAAATATATACAGGTATACTTTTTCATAGGAAAATATATGTGGCAAGTTTAAAAAATACAAACAAGTTATTCTGGGAATTATTTCTTGTTTATCATTCATCATGTTCTGATATTATATTTGCCTGGTCTGTTCATAATAAGTAATAAAATTCTCCAATTTAATTTAGCCTATTTTTAACTAAAAACGATCTGTACATTTTGAGTTAAATGGGGTCTAAAGTACATAAAATATCAAAGTATATCATATATATGGATGTATAATAAGTTACAGTTGACTGGATCATAATCTGTTTTTCTTTCAGTTTTGTTAATGAATTCAAACATGGGTCAAATTTGACCTGTAACAGAAAAAGGTGTAAACCCTTTTCTAACACATTAGGAGGGGTACACAGTGTAGACATCCCCAGTTCACTGTTTTTGATTGGGAAATGTATGTGTCAAATGTGTAGAGCCAATCATTGATTGTTGGACTTTCAAATTCACAAAACCAACTGTTGGAGATTAGACAACTCACATCCATGCACTCACAGACCTTTCAACTGAGGACCTCTTAAAAAATATAACTGAAGCAGACAGAATGAAGTTGAAGCCCAGAGAGTCAGTGGTTAGTTTAAATGTAAACTGGAGTGCCATGTCAGTTGACAAAACGTCAGCATTAGTAATACTAACATTGGTATGCTAGCATTAGTATGCTAGCATTAGAATGCTAATGTTAGCACTAGTGTTGGCTAATGTTAGGCTAACATTAGCTAATTTATTTATTTATTTTATTTATTTATTTTATATTTAATTTAAAACGTATTCACTTTATATTAGTTTGCAGAAAACTATCTGGCACATTACATGTACAATTTCGGCATAAGTTAGCTGTTCGCGCCATATTAGTGTGGTATGGGCTAAGTAATGTTAGCGCGCTTGGTTACATTAGCCAACGCTAGCACACTAGCTAATCTACCACCCCAAGTTTTGTCTAACTTCACTATCTAATGTAAATTTGTAATGTAAATTGTTGTGGATTGTAATTCAAAATAATGTTGATTGGAAACACTGAATGTTACAGAAATATTGTGGCAAGGCATCCCTTGGGTGGTGAACATAAAGCTAATATTAGCTACCTAATTAGATTGACTTAAGTTTGTCTTACTTTTTAGCCAATTATTTGATCATCCCCTTCTTACTTTTTTTCAGGTGATGACATGTTAGGGCTGACATTGATGTTTTAATGCTACCTATATTTTCATACCAGAAGTATTCCTTCCAGCAGCAGAAGGAATAATCTTGGGCGGCAGTGGCTCAGGAGGTAGAGCGGGTCATCCGCTTATCAGAGGATCCCCGGCTCCTCTGGTCCACATGTTGAAGTGTGCTTGGGCAAGGCACTGAACCCCAAACTGCCTCTGATGGCTGTCCCATCAGCGTACGAGTATGTGTGAATGTTAGAAGCACTCCACTGTAGATGTAAGTGCTGTATGTATGTGTGTGTGAATGGGTGAATGCGGCTCACGTTGTGTGAGTGGTCAATAAGACTAGAAAAGCGCTATATAAGCAGTCCCTTTACCATTTTAATACTGGTAACACTTTATATTTATACACTGTGTGCATACTTAATAGATTATTTGTAACATTTCAACATATTATTTGCTGAGATTCAACAGTGTCTCTAACCCTGACTTTAACTATTATATAAATGATTCACTAATATATTTGTATATAAATAATTTGTGACATGTTAGAAATACTCTTCATCTCTCTTCCCATTAGGCACTAAACATTCTTGGTGAATCTTCATCATCCATTGTGGCTCACATGAAGGTCTTGCATAGCCAGTTCCAGAGAATGCAACAAAACACTAGGATTGTATGAAGTAAAAGTAAAGTTAAAGTGATATTTGGGAATTTTACCTATATAGTTTGCTGCTCTGCTCCTCCTGTCTGTCTTACAGCCACACAGACATACAGCAGGCCACACAGCCTGCTCAAATGGGCTGATCACACACACAGCACTATCAATTTCTCTTGCCCTCTTTCTCTCTTATTGTTTCTTTTTCTACCTCTCTGAGGGGATTTTCCACTTCAGACATGTCTCAACATATTGCACACTCATTTCATATGATTAAAATAATTCTTTTACATTGTTTGCAGCACAAATCATTCTAATAGAACTAATAATGTGTCTTACTATTCAGTCCTGATGTTAGTCCCTTTATTTAGGTGCCAGATGCTTGGAGTTCTCAACCCTTCTTGACATCATGTTAGATTGCCAAGTTTCTTTTATGAATTTTAGCACTTTTGATAATGACCCTAATGCCTAATGTTTTAGTAATAATGATAAAAATGGCTTATGAATACGGAGATCTCTCTAATTTTTGAAAACTTGTTGATATTGTAGGCACTGAAATCACGAGAACCATGTACCACAAAGCTAAAGCTTTGAACTTCAATGAGTCATATACAGTGCCTTTCTTTATTACCTGAATTCATAATAATAACAATAATAATAATAATAATAATAATGATGATGAGAAGCAAATACCACACACTTCTGTAAGTAATTTCTTCTATAGAAAAACTAAGAAATCTGCAAAACATTACATCACGTCATAATAGCACTTCAAATTTTTATAAATGAAATAAATTGCTATTAAAAAAAACAAGCATAATATGTGCTGTGAGTGTTTGTGTCATTGCATTCTTCCAATGCACTTTAATTTTGAAACAGGTAAGTACATTTATCAGTTATGCTTATATCTCCTTTGAGACCACATTAATGCATGATTTTAAAAATTTGTCCTTTTTGCCCCTGCTAAATCAAACACTAATAACACATGTAGCCCACTGATTGAATAGAATTAATTACATATCCAGGAATCAGCCTCTGTCAGTTTATCTGCAGACTAGAAGCTAATAATGTGGTTATCCTACCCCAGGCAAGCAAATGTGACACCTCATTTCTAGGGAGACTGTCAGACTGACTGACTGACTGATTCTGACTGACTGACTGAGAGTGAGAATAAAAGGGATTGGTTGGAGAGTTACAGAGAGGCTGTCCTTGACTTTGTTGTGTCTTCTCCACCACTCTGCCTGCTTTAGACAGAACCACCTTGTCTCTCGGTTTCACAATATGGTAATATTCACATCTACTTTGGCAAAAAAGAAAAGAAGCTTTTTCTGCCCTGCCTCCACACTGGATCGTTCTTGGATGATGGCGAAGCATCAAGAGGCATATATTCATTATCTGTCATCATATTCATTTCTATGCTAATGAGAAACCTGTTCCCGATGAAAATCTGTTTTCAGTCCCTCAAACAGAAGTAAGTGGCAATCACATATTGTTTGTTTTCGAGGTTTGCCTTTAAATGAGAGATGACATCTTCAACACTGTGCCATGCACAGGCTATATTCCTTAAATCATATTGTATCCCAAGCAGTGCAATGCAAATACTAACTTCTTTGATCTGCAGCTCCCAGTGCAGACTGAGCCTCTCAGCCCTGTGACGTTACACTGATTAAACAATATCTGAATCTAGAGGGGGAGAAAATGCTGGTTTGATTACCATTGATTGAGGGGACAATAAAAGCACTATCATGCAAAAAATGTTATTTCTTTTCTTGAAGGTTTTTAATGAAAATGAATAATGAGCCTGTTAGGGAGGAAAAGGTTCAGCCAGCTCACCCAGTCTATATGATGTGTTGTCTGCTGGGAGGAATCAAAGACAACTAGGAGAGACATGTTTTGTTCATGGTGGATTGATTTGAATTTTGCCAGTAGCAGCACAAGCAGAAATTATCATATTGGGAAAACAAGGTTGGTGGACTTTTACTAATCCAAAATTCCAGAGAGCCGAGGTCAATAAAGTGAGGAAATGAGCCATTGAGTGAGTTATACTAATATACACGGACAAATTAAAAAAACAATAATTATTTTAATAAACTAACAAAATAAAATAAAATAAAAGCAGTTATAGTTTAACATTGTGTTTACTAAATTAAATTCATAATTTAGTAACCAGACATTCTGGTCTAAAGGTCAGTTTTGTCATTTTTTGACCATCTTGCATACATACGGGGAAGAATGCGAATGTGTATGTCATAGGTGGAATTATTGTTGCATTATAATTCCATCTATAGATCTTTTACTGCTGATTAATTAAAACATGAAAACACAAGCACTAAACAACCCTTGAAACAGCTGTGAAATATCTTCTATGGCTCTGGTAGAAATTGAGGGCAAAGAATGTGATCATTCAGGCCATATTTACAAAAGCCCTGACAAGCAAGTGAAAATTATTTTTGGCCAGGATTAGTTTCCTATGTTTGTTTTCATTTTAGAAAACAAGCCCCTCTTGGGGTTTGGTTTCCTAGATGGGAATTATTTTTTTTTGCAAATTTGAAATAAAACAACTTTTTTTTTTTTTTTAAATTAATTTATTTTTTTATCTGAGAGTTTTTTCTAGAATCTGTGATTTTTTTTTCCATCAGTGCATGAGAGCATATAACTCTTGTACATGAGAGAAGTGTGCCTTTAAGACAATCTGGATGAAAGATTTGAAATGAGAATTAAAAAAAAATAAAAACAACAGTTAACTAAATCAATAAATATAACTGGACTTGTAACCTGGAATAATAAAGGACAGTGTGAAACATTCTTCCATCTCAGGTGTGGTCTTTGTCTTTCTAGTACAGTTCCAATAGAATCTTTCCATTGCAGGAGTGTGTGTAACTCTATGCCAAGTGCTCCTATCTCATCTATGACATCCACTAATGTTTTCTTCTCAAATCATCTTTTGTAACCTCTTCTAAACCTTTTGGAATTGTCTTTTAAAGTGGATGTCTTTGAAAGACAGTCAAATCAATGTTAGTGCTGTTCTGCTCCTGCTGCAGTTGGTGGAAGTGTAACCTGGTTTAAATCAATTATGCATGAAAAGTTAAATCTCAATAGAAAAGGGGGTTACATAAGAGTCTGTTCAGTCATTTTAGGAAAATGTACAGATTTATATATATATATATATATACACACACACACATATATATACATATATACATATATTGCCATCAGAGGCAATTTGGGATTCAGTATCTTGCCCAAGTACCACACCGACACACGGACTGGAGGAGCCAGGAATCAAACCACGACCCCCTGATTTATTGGACGGCCTGCTCTACCTCAAGAGCCACAGCCACCCATATATATTCTGAATGACCACCTGAGACAATATGCAATACCTGCATATGCATTGCGTGCATGCACAGGAGGACAAGCTATAATACCAACAAAGTAACATGTGACCTGGATGACATAAGCAACCTGATGTTTTAGCCAATTATAGACCTATATCCAACCTCCCCTTTATTTCCAAAATCCTTGAGAAGGTCTTTGCAAACCAGTTATGTGATTATCTGCACAGAAATAAGATTCTATTACAGAGACTAGAGGATATGGTCGGCATTAAAGGAACCGCACTAAGCTGGTTTAAGTCATATTTGTCAGATAGACTCCAGTTTGTTCATGTTAATAATGACTCTTCTATCAACACTACAGTCAGTCATGGAGTTCCACAAGGTTCTGTGCTAGGACCAGTACTTTTCACTCTATATATGCTTCCTCTAGGAAACATTATTAAGAGGCACCAGATAAATTTCCATTGTTACGCAGATGACACCCAGCTGTACTTATCCATGAAGCCAGGTGAGACTAACCAGGTAGCCAAGCTTCAGGTGTGTCTTAAGGACATAAAAACCTGGATGACCAGTAATCTCTTACTCTTAAACTCAGACAAAACTGAAGTTATTGTAATTGGCCCAAAACACCTCAGAGATACACTATGTGATAATATACTGACTCTGGATGACATCACCTTGGCCTCCAGTGCTACAGTCAGAAACCTTGGTGTCATTTTTGACCAGGACTTGTCCTTTGCTTCACATATAAAGCAAGTCTCTAGGACAGCCTTCTTCCACCTGCGCAATATTGCAAAAATCAGACCCATTCTGTGTCTAAAGGATGCTGAAAAACTAGTTCATGCATTTGTTACCTCAAGACTAGACTATTGTAACTCTTTATTGTCAGGATGTCCCAAAAATGCAGTAAAAAGCCTCCAATTGATCCAAAATGCGGCAGCACGAGTACTGACAGGAACTAGGAAACGAGATCACATCTCTCCTGTGTTAGCTTCTCTGCATTGGCTCCCTGTAAAATCCAGGATAGAATTTAAAATCCTCCTCCTCACCTACAAAGCCATTAATGGTCAGGCACCATCATACCTCGGTGAGCTTATACTTCCCTATTTTCCCAATAGGACACTTCGCTCTCTAAATGCAGGTCAACTTGTGGTTCCCAGAGTTTGTAAGAGTAGAATGGGGGGCAGCGCCTTCAGCTATCAGGCTCCTCTCTTGTGGAACCAGCTCCCAGTGTGGGTTCGGGAGGCAGACACCCTATCTACCTTTAAGATCAGGCCTTAAACTGTCCTGTTTAGTAAAGCTTATAGTTAGGGCTGGCTCGGGTATGTCCTGACCAATCCCTTAGTTATGCTGCTATAGAGCTAGACTGCTGGGGGATTCCCATGATTCACTGGGCTCTCTCTCTCTCTCTCTCGATTACTTTATGCCATTAACTTTGTATTTTTTTTCTCTCCCGTAGTTTGTGCTTCTCCTCTCTCTCCCTCTCTCTGTCCTCATTCTGCAGGTATCTCTGCCCCTGGAGCAGCAGGATCCAGATCCACCACTACTCATCTTTACTATTAACCACTGTTATCTGTCATCATTATTGATAACACCATTACCTACACAGCTGTTCCTGGTCTCTCTCTCTCTCTTTTCTCTTTTCTCCTCTATCCTCCCCCCTCCCCCCCTTTTTTATCTCCTCCTAAACTCGACCGGTTGAGGTAGACGGCCACCCACCCTGAGCCCGGTTCTGTTGGAGGTTTCTCCCTGTTAAAAGGGAGTTTTTCCTCCCCCCCGTCGCCAAGCGCTTGCTCTTTGTGGGAACTGTTGGGTTTTTCTCTGTAACAAAGTAAGGTCTTGACCTTGCCCTGTAAAGTGCCTTGAGATAATGTATATTATGATTTGGCGCTATACAAATAA
This sequence comes from Trachinotus anak, assembly GCF_046630095.1. Lineage (NCBI taxonomy): Eukaryota > Metazoa > Chordata > Actinopteri > Carangiformes > Carangidae > Trachinotus > Trachinotus anak. The sequence continues at coordinate 28,843,973 of NW_027273883.1, forward strand.
AATTGAATTGAATTGAATTGAATTGATAGAGGCAGTGAAAGTGAAATCATCCAGAATTCATAGAACCTTAGTTCCATCCATAATTTGTTCAACTTAATTCTTCCTGACCACCAGAGATGGTAAATACTGTAATATCTGGATGACCCATACCAGCAAGGTCATGGGAAATCCACACTCACCATGCCGCGGTTGCAGATAAGAATGCCGCTGCCACCGGATGGGGAACGGCAACATTAAGCCAATAGAAGTGAGCGAAGGTACAGGAAGAAGAACAAAGAAAAAAAAGAAAATCTTGTCATTGCACCAGTACAATGTAATTCTGAAAAGCTACAAATGTAAACAGTGCAAGTTAAAAGGTACAAACCAACAAATAACTAAATACAAACATTCCTAATAAATACAAACACACATCATAACATAAAACACATCATGAATAAATACAAAATCATGCATCAAAAGGCGGAAGTTGATATTGCACGTAATGTGGTTGCTCTGGAATTATCAGTTTATGAGATCTTTTGAGTTTAAAGTTCTGATGGCCCAATGAAAGAAGCTGTTTGTCAGTCTTTTTGTTCTGCTTTTAATGCTCCTGTACCACCTGCCAGAGGGCAGTAAAGTGAACAATGAGTGTCCATGATGGGAGGGGTCTTTTATTATCTAAGAAACTCTAGGACCCGCAAGTAGACCTGCGTTTAGAGAGCAAAGTGTTTTATTAGGATAATAGGGAAAAATATGTTCTTTAAGATATGATGGTACCTGACCATTAATGGCTTTGTAGGTGAGGAGGAGGATTTTAAATTCTATTGTGGATTTTACAGGGAGCCAATGCAAAGAAGCTAACATAGGAGAGATGTGATCTTGTTTCCTAGTTCCTGTCAGTACCCGTGCTGCATCATTTTGGATCAGTTGGAGGCTTTTCAATGAGTTACTGATAATAAAGACTACAGTAGTCCAGTCAAGAGGTAATGAATGCATTAACTAGTTTTTTTCAGTATCCTTTAGACACAGAATGGGTCTGATTTTCGCAAAGTTGCGCAGGTGGACGAAGGCTGTCCTAGAGACTTGCTTTATATCTGAAGTAAATGACAAGTCCTGGTCAAAAATGACACCAAGGTTTCTGATTGTAGCACTGGAGGCCAAGGTGATAATCCAGAGTAAGTATGTTATCAGATAATGTATTTCTGAGGTGTCTGGGGCCAAGTACAATAACTTCAGTTTTGTCTATATTTAGGAGTAAAAAATTGCTGGTCATCCAGGTTTTTATGTCTTTAAGACACATCTGAAGTTTGGCCATCTGCTTATTGTCACCTGGCTTCATGTACAGCTGGGTGTCATCTGCATAACAATGAAAATTGATCTGGTGCTTCCTAATAACATTTCCTAGAGAAAGCAAATATAGGTTGAAAAGTATTGGTCCTAGCATTGAACCTTGTAGAACTCCATGATTCACTGTTTGATTCACTGTCTTGAGCATCATCTCACTTGGTGTTCCCGAAGAGTGAACACGTCGGAGCTGGAAGTCAGCGGGGTCTTTTTTTTTTTTTTTGTCCTGTACCATAGGCAAGCAGTATGAGTCGTCTGGATGCCTTGTATCTCTGCAAAGGAGGAGTATGGGATATTTTTCCAGCCACATATTTTACCTTTATTAAGACAATGAGAAATGAGTGGACAGGAAGAGGAAAACAGAGAGAATATGGGAAAAAGAAAGAAAAGGAAAAAATGGGGTGGAGAGACAGAGAAAACAACAACAGCAAAAAAAACCACAGTAACATTAACAATAACTAACCATATCCACATTTATAGTCCCTCTATAGTAATTAATCATTAGATGCTCTGTATGTGTATATGTGTGTGTGTGTGTGTATGAGGAGAGGGATAGGTGTGTGTGTATGTATGTGTGTGCATTCATATGTGTATGCATGTGTAAGTGTGTACCGATTTGTCATTGGATGTGGTGAGTAGTTGATGTGGGGGCCGCAGTAACACCGCCCCCCCAGACCAAAGGCACAAGCGGCCGGAAACCAGGCCACCAAGTCCCCCAGCTGCCCCCAGGGCCCCAAGGACTCAAGGCAGCATGCCCCCTTGACAGCCACATGCCCAACAGTCCCCAGTGCAAGGAAGCCCAAAGAGAGACAGTGGGCAGGAAGCACCCCAGCCAGCCCGCGACCACCAACCCCAGTGCAAGTTGGGCCCAGAGCCAGATGGCCCTAGCAACCGAAGGCCTGCCCACACCCCTGGCGGAGAGCCCACCACACACCGGAGAGGCCCCAGACCCCCAGCCCCCTTCCCACCAGCAGGGCAAACCCCAGCCCGCTGCGGCGGCCCGGCACTCCGGCCCCAGTGACCCTGCAGGACAAATGGGGGAAGGATGGCAGATGGAGTCCCCCCCACCCCCCCGCCGTAAGCCAAACCTGGGGGGATAGAGTATAGCAGACCCCCCCACCAAGCCCCAAACCCAATCCCCCAATTTCACCGGTAGGGCCCAGAGCATCCCAGAATTGCCCGGATTACCCTTTGAGGTCCCAAACCATCACAGCATGGCCCAGGCCCCCACCTGGCCTGCCACCCACTAGAGGAGGCTGCCCACCCCCACCAGGGCCACCTGCCATATCCCTGCAATGGATCTTTTCCCCCCAAATGGCAGGCTCCCCGCACAATCCACACGGGACCACAGACAGATGGATGGGGGGGTCCCTTGAGCTACCCTCGCCTCACCCCCCGTCTGGTGTGGGTGCAAAGTGTGTATGTGTGGGTGTACGTGAGTGAGTGAGTTCGGTGTGTGGGTGACAATGGTGCATTAAAATCGGGGAAGCAGTCAGGCCATGGGCGCCCCACCACTAGTAGGCGGTTGAGTCCTATCTGCCCCTCCCTACCCCCAAGGCCCTAGTGTCATATAGCTTGTGGACATGTGGATGACTGAGGTGTATTAGAATAGGGGGAGCGGCCGGGGCGTGGGTACTACACCACTGGTAGATGGCAGAGTCCTGATTTCTGGTTTCCGGTTTTTGGTTGGGGTAAACATGTATATGTTTATCCACTGTGATATTATCAGTGCAGTACTTTATGTAGCATAGGTCAGTTTCTGAGGACAGTTTCTGTGTACTCTGCTACATCCAATTGTTCAAATATGGGCTCCCTCAGGCCAAGTTTTTATAGTTTTTATTGTTGGCTTGGTTTTCCCTCAGAGGGGTGTATATGCTGTGATGAGGAGCAGTGAGATGGTCTGACAGGCCGAGCTCTGTAAGAGGCAGTACTCTTTATGCATGCTGTAAGTTGGAATAGACACAATCCAGTGTATTCTTCCCCCTGGTGGGACACTGTACATACTGTACAAATTTGGGGAGCACAGTCTTTAGGCATGCTTGGATAAAGCCCCCAGCAACGATGTATACTCCTTCAGGATAAGCCTGTTGATGTTTGTTGATAAAATCGTGTAGGTGGGTGAGAGCTGTGGTAATGTTAGCATCGGGAGGAATGTAAACAGCAGTGATGATTACTGTAATCTCTCTTAGCAGACAAGCTGTCCATGTGGCAAGTACGATGTTAAGCAAGTACATACAACCGTACAAACAAGTCCTAGTGCACACCTCCCACACTACACACATTAGCACAACCCAGCACTGTAACAGAGAGCCAAAAGCCACTGCATCCATGTGCTGTCATCTTGCCATCTTTGCCAACACATAGTAGACTAACAATTGACAGATGCTCAAGTTGCCACATTACAAGTGTCACTCAGTCGAGTACCCCTTAAAGCAGCCCAAGGGGTTGAATGGCATTTCACAGGGGGAACCTGGAGGCCCTTGATCCTGTATCATGAGGCTGCTCCCTCTAGTTCCACCCTCTGTGTCCATACATTGCTGAATTTCAGAGTTGCTGGGCTGACCTCAAGGTATTTCTCCACCTACCCAGTGACTGCAGGGCCTTGGGCCCTATGAAGGACACAGCATCTAGACCAAGCCATGATATAGCCAACTGAATGGGAATCTGCTCCTGATCCCTTAGAACCTGTCACTGAGGGGAGGGAGGACTTTTTTTCCTCCTGCTCTCTGTCTTCCCTATCAGAGAGGAGATTCCCTGAGGCCACAATAGACAGTAAGTCCTCTTCATGTCAGTCAGACAGGAGCAGCGGGAGGGCCCCCATTCTGTAAATTTAATAGGGCCTTAATTTGGGCAAACTCTGAGGCCAATGCATTTACATCTTTAGCCAAAGGTTCATGATGCTTCTGTTTCTTCCTTATGTTGTAGCTGTTATTCTCTGTATGCTTGTGGCATTTTGAATTTAAGGGGGGGCATATATGTGCATATATTCCTGAAAAGGGTAAGCCAGGCTCAGCAACTCTACTGTCATACCTGGCCAACTTCGTGGCCCTCTCTGCAACAGCATCCAGCGGCAACTAGTGCTGGTGTTATTTGCCAATACCTGCGTTGATGATTTGTGTCTGCCCAAAAATCTGAAAGGAGTGTAGCTCCATGGATAAGGTGTTCTAACAGGTGGCTCATCCATACACCACAAAAACACTGCCAAGGCGACTGCACCTCAGCGCATGTAGCTCCCTAAAACTGTCAGGCTAGCAATGTAGTAGTAGAGAGGGAAACACTCAGCTACAATACCACCCAATGCAACACCTGTAGCACCCTAGACCAGTGATGTAGCAGTAAAGCGAGAAAACTCTCAGCTACAGTGTAACCTGAAACGGCACCTGTAGTGCCGTTAGACCTGTGATGTAGCAGTAGAGTGAGAAAAACTCAACCTCAAACCCACTTACAGAGCACCTGTAAGTCCGTGAGGCCAGCTATATGACAACAGAGTGAGAAAACAATCCACTGGAAAAATTTAATTGTGCAAGTGTTGACAGACAATTCACACAAGTCAACCTAGCATATACAGTTGTGTTCAAAATAATAGCAGTCCCACATCACTAGCAAGATAAATCACTGTTTTTGTTCGAATTTCAACTTCTACACTGCAAGGAAGTTTCTAGAAGGTTTAGTAAAGGTATAGAAAACCAACAGACCCAACAGGCATGACGTGCATGCTGCTGATTCTGTGAAACTGAATCATTTACTGAAAGGGGCGTGTTAAAAAAAATAACAGTGCCGAGTTCAATTAGTGAGGTCATTGATTATGTGAAAAAAATAGGTGTTAAACAGGTGGCCCTTATTTAAGGATCAAGGCAACTGACGCTGCATATGCTGGCTGTGCATTTGTCCTTGAAAAACAGAGTAAAATGGGTCGTTCAAGACACTGTTCAGAAGAAGAGCGTTCTTTGATTAAGAAATTAATAAAAGGGGGGAAAACCTATAAAGAAGTGCAGAAAATGATAGGCTGTTCAGCTAAAATGATATCAAACGCTTTAAAATGGCAGCCAAAACCAGAAAGGCAAGGAAGAAAAAGAAAAATGACTATTCGAATGGATCGGAGAATAACCAAAATGGCATAGGCAAAGCCAATGATCAGCTCAAGGAGGATCAGCTCAAGGAGGATCAAAGAAGATCTAAGATTGCCTGTGAGAACTGTAACAATCAGACGACGTCTATGTGAAGCCAAGCTACCAGCAAGAAGCCCCCACAAAGTTCCATTGTTAAAAAAAAATACATGTGCTAAAGCGGTTACAATTTGCCAAAGAACACATTGACTGGCCTAAAAAGAAATGGCGTAATATTTTGTGGACTGATGACAGTAAGATTGTTCTTTTTGGGTCTAAGGGCCACAGACAGTTTGTCAGATGCCCTGCAAACACTGAATTCAAGCCACAGTACACAGTGAGGACGGTGAAGCATGGTGGTGCAAGCATCATGATATGGGGATGTTTCTCGTACTATGGTGTTGGTCCTATTTATCGCATACCAGGGATCATGGATCAGTTTGAGTACATCAGAATACTGGAAGAAGTCATGTTGCCATATGCTGAAGAGGAAATGCCCTTGAAATGGGTGTCTCAACAAGACAATGATGCCAAACACACCAGCAAGCAAGCAAAATCAGGGTTCCAGACAAACAGAATTCAAGTAATGGAGTGGCCGGCACAATCCCCGGACCTTAATCCCATAGGAAATTTGTGGGCTGACATAAAAAATGCTGTTCATGAGGCAAAACCAAGAAATGCAGAGGAATTGTGGAATGTAGTACAATTGTCCTGGGCTGCAATACCTGTTGACCGGTGCCAGAATTTGGTCGACTCCATGTACCACAGATGTGAAGGAGTTATCAGGAACCGTGGTTATGCAACTAAATATTAGTTTATGATTCTAAGGAAAGTTGAATCTTCAAGCATTTCTTAGTTTATACAGCACATTTTTGAGTTTGTAAAGAAAGATGTCAACACTGCTATTTTTTTGAACATTATATTTCTTGACTTTCTGTAAAATATTATCAAATTCAATTACTTTTTCCAATTTTCTTGCTTTGAAATAGAATGTGCAGTGTCCCCAATGTATTTGTGTTCATTAAAATACAATTTATTTGAAGAATTTTGAGGTTTACTCACCTTTTTAAAAACACTGCTTTTTTCAATTAGACCTGCAACGTGCTGCGGTAAGCGTATTGTGTCACTTCCGGTTGTTGGTGGTGTTGTTGTTTGTTGCTGCTCTTCCTGAATTCAGCTGATCCTAGTTGTATTTTTGTATACAACCGCTAATTATCTGTTGTACTGTTGAACTTCTGTTCGATCACTCTTAGCTCTCTCCTTCTCTTCGTGAGATTCTCATTAAAACACAGCTGTTTACACGCTTGCTCTGTTAGCTACTTTAGCTTAGCAGTTAGTGATGGCTTCTGTCTCTCCCTCTCCCTCTCCTGCTCTCTCTTGCTCAGCCTGCTTCATGTTTATTTACTCCTCTGCCTCCTTCAGCGATAATGGTACATGTAATAAATGTAGTTTGTTCGCAGTAATGGAGGCGAGGCTCAGTGATTTGGAATCTCGGCTCCGCACCAAGGAAACCACATCTTTAGCTTCTCCAGTTAGCTAGCCCCCAGTAGCTGGTGCGGACCGACCCAGTGTAGCTCCTTCTGTCGCTCCTTCTCTCCCCCCAGCAGCTCCCGAGCAGCCGGGAGGTCAGGGCGCCTGGGTGACTGTTCGTAACAAGAAGAAGCTTAGTCCTAAACAAAAGCTCACGGCTCACCACCAACCTGTTCACATTTCTAACAAGTTCTCCCCACTCAGCGACACACCCGCTGGGAAGCAAACTCTGGTCATTGGTGACTCTATTCTGAGAAACGTGAAGTTAGCAACACCAGCGGCCATAGTCAAATGCGTTCCTGGGGCCAGAGCGGGCGACATTGAATCAAATCTGAAGCTGCTGGCGAAGGATAAACATAAATACAGTACGATTGTAATGCATGTTGGCACTAATGACACCTGATTACGCCAATCGGAGATCACTAAGATTAATGTGGAGTCGGTGTGTACTTATGCTAAAACAATGTCGGACTCCGTAGTTTTCTCTGGGCCCCTACCCAATCTGACCAGCGATGACATGTACAGCCGCTTGTCATTGTTCAACCGCTGGTTATCGGGGTGGTGTTCCGCTAACGATGTGGGCTTTGTTGATAACTGGCAGACTTTCTGGGGAAGACCTGGTCTGATTAGACGAGACGGCAAACATCCCACGCTGGATGGAGCTGCGCTCTTATCTAGAAACTTCACTGAGTTTATTAGAAAGCCAAAGCCATGACAAACCAGAGTTGAGACCAGGAGGCAGAGTCACAGTCTTACACTCTTCTCTGTGCCTCTCTTAGAGCAGTCGCCTGCCATTCACCCCCTAAAAACTGTGTCTGTCCCCTGACCACCTAAATTTAAATGTAATAAATCAAAAGTGAACAGAGGAGGAGTTAGACATCAAAACCTAATAAAAATTAACACAACTGTTATTCCAGAACCAAATAACAGGAAAATTAAATGTGGCTTATTGAATATCAGATCACTCTCAGCTAAATCTCTACTAGTCAATGATCTGATAACTGATCATCACATTGATCTGCTCTGTCTGACTGAAACCTGGTTGCAGCAGGATGAATATGTTAGTTTAAATGAATCAACACCCCCCACTCATGTTAACGTTCATATCCCTCGAAGCACAGGCCGAGGAGGAGGGGTGGCAGCCATCTATCACTCCAATTTATTCATAAATCCTAAGCCTAAGGTTAATCATAATTCATTTGAAAGCCTTATTCTTAGTCTGTCACACCCAAACTGGAAAACACAAAAACCAGTTCAACTAGTTACTGTATATCGTCCACCTGCCCCTTACTCTGAGTTCTTATCGGAGTTCTCAGACTTTTTATCTGAGTTAGTTCTCAGCACAGATAAAGTTATCATGGTGGGTGATTTTAACATTCATGTAGATGTTGAAAGTGACAGCCTGAGTATTGCATTTAATTAATTATTAGACTCAATTGGCTTCTCTCAGTATGTTAATGAACCCACTCACTCTTTTAACCATACCCTTGATCTGGTTCTGACTTATGGGATTGACATTGAATATCTAACAGTTTCTCCCAGAAACCCTCTTTTATCTGACCATTTTCTGTTAACATTTGAGTTTTCAGTCATGGACTACACAGCATCTGGGGAAAAAATCTATTACAGCAGGTGTCTGTCTGACAATACCGTTAGCAAATTTAAAGAAAGGATCCCATCAGTACTTAGCCCACTGCCATGTATCAATGCAGTAGGGAACAGCTCTCTTAACTTCATATCCACACAGGTTGATGATCTTGTTGACAGCACTGTAGCCTCACTGCGTGCAACTCTACATACTGTGGCCCCTCTGAGGAAGAAGGTAGTGAGTCAGAGAAGGCTAGCTCCATGGTACAACTCAGAAACACGAGCTTTAAAGCAAAATTCAAGGAAACTAGAAAGAAGGTGGCGTTCTACTAACCTGGAAGAATCTCTAAAAGCTTGGAAAGACAGCCTATTGGCGTATAAAAAAAGCCTCCGTAAAGCCAGAACATCCTATTATTCATCATTGATAGAAGAAAACAAGAACAATCCCAGGTTTCTGTTCAGCACTGGAGCCAGGCTGACAGACAGTCACAGCTCTGTTGATCCATCTATTCCTTTAGCCCTCAGTTGTAATGACTTTATGAGCTTCTTTACAAATAAAATTGTCTCTGTTAGAGAAAAAATTCACCATCTCCTCCCCACAGCTGGCTCAGATGTACTGTCCAGTTCAGCAGCCTCAGAGTCCACTGTAACTAGTTTATATTTTGACTGTTTTACTCCTGTACATCTCTCTGAGCTCGCTTCAACAGTTTCGTCATCTAAACCATCGACTTGTCTTCTAGACCCCGTTCCAATAAGGCTGTTCAAAGAAGTTTTTCCTTTAATCGACAACTCTATATTAAGTCTGATTAACTTATCTTTATCAACTGGTTATGTACCGCAGGCTTTTAAAGTTGCAGTAATTAAACCTCTACTAAAAAAGCCTACTCTTGATCCTGATGTTTTAGCCAATTATAGACCTATATCCAACCTCCCCTTTATTTCCAAAATCCTTGAGAAGGTTGTTGCAAACCAGTTATGTGATTATTTGCACAGAAATGGTTTGTTTGAAGATTTTCAGTCAGGTTTTAGAGTCCATCATAGCACAGAAACAGCTCTGGTTAAGGTTACCAATGATCTCCTCATAGCCTCAGACAATAGACTTGTCTCTTAAGTCATATTTGTCAGATAGACTCCAGTTTGTTCATGTTAATAATGACTCTTCTATCATCACAAAAGTCAGTCATGGAGTTCCACAAGGTTCGGTGCTAGGACCAATACTCTTCAGTCTATATATGCTTCCTCTAGGAAACATTATTAAGAGGCACCAGATAAATTTCCATTGTTACGCAGATGACACCCAGTTGTACTTATCCATGAAGCCAGGTGAGACTAACCAGGTAGCCAAGCTTCAGGTGTGTCTTAAGGACATAAAAACCTGGATGACCAGTAATTTCTTACTCTTAAATTCAGACAAAACTGAAGTTATTGTAATTGGCCCAAAACACCTCAGAGATACACTATGTGATAATATACTGACTCTGGATGACATTACCTTGGCCTCCAGTGCTACAGTCAGAAACCTTGGTGTCATTTTTGACCAGGACTTGTCCTTTACTTCACATATAAAGCAAGTCTCTAGGACAGCCTTCTTCCACCTGCGCAATATTGCAAAAATCAGACCCATTCTGTGTCTAAAGGATGCTGAAAAACTAGTTCATGCATTTGTTACCTCAAGACGGGACTACTGTAATTCTTTGTTGTCAGGATGTCCCAAAAATTCAGTAAAAAGCCTCCAATTGATCCAAAATGCGGCAGCACGAGTACTGACAGGAACTAGGAAACGAGATCACATCTCTCCTGTGTTAGCTTCTCTGCATTGGCTCCCTGTGAACTCTAGGATAGAATTTAAAATCCTCCTCCTCACCTACAAAGCCATTAATGGTCAGGCACCATCGTACCTTGGAGAGCTTATAGTTCCCTATTTTCCCAATAGGACACTTCGCTCTCTAAATGCAGGTCAACTTGTGGTTCCCAGAGTTTGTAAGAGTAGAATGGGGGACAGAGCCTTCAGCTATCAGGCTCCTCTCCTGTGGAACCAGCTCCCAGTGTGGGTTCAGGAGGCAGACACCCTCTCTACCTTTAAGATCAGGCTTAAAACTGTCCTGTTTAGTAAAGCTTATAGTTAGGGCTGGCTCGGGTATGTCCTAACCCATCCCTTAGTTATGCTGCTATAGAGCTAGACTGCTGGGGGATTCCCATGATGCACTGGGCTCTCTCCCTCTCTCTCTCTCTCTCTCTCTCTCTCGACTACTTTATGCCTTTAACTTTGTTTTTTTTTTCTCTCCCGTAGTTTGTGCTTCTCCTCTCTCTCCCTCTCTCTGTCCTCATTCTGCAGGTCTCTCTGCCTCTGGAGCAGCAGGATCCAGATCCACCACTACTCATCTTTACTATTAACCACTGTTACCTGTCATTATTATTGATAACACCATTACCTACACAGCTGTTCCTGGTCTCTCTCTCTCTCTCTCTTCTCTCCTCTCTCCTCCCCCCACCCCCTCTTTTTATCTTCTCCTAAGCCCAACCGGTCGAGGCAGACGGCCGCCCACCCTGAGCCTGGTTCTGTTGGAGGTTTCTTCCTGTTAAAAGGGAGTTTTTCCTCCCCCCTGTCGCCAAGTGCTTGCTCTTTGTGGGAACTGTTGGGTTTTTCTCTTTAACAAAGTAAGGTCTTGACCTTACCCTGTAAAGTGCCTTGAGATAATGTATATTATGATTTGACGCTATACAAATAAAAAAATTGAATTGAATGTACATTTTAGGGGGTTGCAAGTCAAAAGAAATGTGAACTACTTGTCTAAAAGATGTTGTCTAAAATATAATTGTATACTGTTGCATTATGATCCCCCTCTTTTGGAAATAAAAGGCCTAGGAAAAAGGCCAAGAGGTGTATAAAAGTATGTGTTGTCGTGTTCTGACTGCAATGATGGGTGCCATTTTCTCTCAGTAGCTGTCTGGTTTTTGCTTTGTGTATGACAGCAGAAGGGCCACGAGTTGCTGCCATCAGAGGATCTATGAGGTATCATTAATATTCCAGGTAGCCCACAGACCAGCCCGTTATTTCTTAAATGAGGCTGACAGAATGTATTTAAATTCTGTACAACTTTTGCTCCAACAAACAAATTGTTTACAGGTGTGCCAATGGATTCATCAGTCTTAATTAGCAGAGATTTTGGAAATCAGAGGACTGGTTACATGTGTACTTGGACTCCACAGGTACACATATAGCAGTGTATATGTGTAGCACATACAGTATGCAATGACTGCAGATCAGCAGTCACAAAGTCAAAATAGACAGAAACACATTCATGAGTTATGTTAAAGTTTATCTTCAAAAACACCCGCTGCTGAGCTCAGAAGGACATTGTGATGGACATTGTGATGGAATACATGCAAGAACACTTTGATGAGATAACAGTGCTAAAAAAATGTATGTGAACATCCATCACTTATCTTACCTGTCTCCGACTCTACCTCCATCTTTCCTAACTACACAAACAAGCAAGCACAGTTTGCCAGTTGTATGAATTACAGAATATTGAATAACAATTTGCAAACTACTGTGCTTGCTTGTTAGTATGTTTGTGTAAGTGTGTCAGAGCCAGAGGGGAGTGTTAGAGGTACTTATTTCCCACAAGTAGCTGAGTGGAGCGATGAAAGCAGTGATTTGGAGTGAATGAAGAAAAGGCACGTAACAGGTCAATTGTACACCTGCCCATGACAGTGATGGGTGAAGATCTAAAAGGAGAAAGAAGCCAGATGAGACTGAAATAAGACTAAATTTCACTCACCCAATTTTAAAAATGTGAATTCAGAATTCTTTGCTGTTGCATCAAAATATGTGTTTTTAAATCTTAATTTTGAAATGGCTATTTCCCTGCAGTGATTATTTTTAGTCCTAATAATATTGTGATCCCCTAACCAGAGTATCTCACATTAGTCCACAGTTTCCACTGGGTTTTTACTGTTTGACTGTCTGAAACTAAATATAAGAAAAAGCAACATAAATGGCCTTACTTTAATCATACAAGCACAATACAGATGGAAAGTAGAAGGTGCACTGTGTGGACATCTCTATCTGCTACTTTGGTTCATTAAGGTGCAGCAGTGCAAAGTGTGAAAGGGCTGGGTGAAGCCAACATAGACAGGAGTATAGATCTGAGAGTGTGGTGATTAATAAGTACACCAGATCATACGCCAGGTGTATCACATTGCTCTCAGGTTGCGCACACAATACTACATTTTCATTTTAAATCACTGTTTTAAAATGAAAACAATATTTGTCCAGCTCTGTATCAGAAGCGAACTACATCCACCACATGTAAAAACTCATACATACATGACCATTCATGCACACTGGGTATGTGTGAGCTGGTGTTAACAGGAAGCAGGCGAAGAGACAGAGTAGAGAGAGAGACCAGGAACAGCTGTATATACTGCTGATTATTGATTGTAACAGTGAAAATAATAATAGTAATACCCATAGGTAATGGTGTTATGAATAATAATATAATATAAATAATAATAATGAGTGTTATATTGGCAGATCTGGATCCTACAGCTCCAGAGATACCTGCATAATGAAGACAGAGAGAGAAAGAGACAGAGAGGAGAAACTCAAACTACTCACCTGAGCCTGCGCTCACTATGTAGAAAGGGTGTCTGCTTCCCAAACTTAAATTGGCAGCTGGTTCTGCAGGAGAGGAGCCTGATAACTGAAGGCTCTGTCTCACAATCTACTCTTTGAGAGTCTAGGAACCACAAGTAAGCCTGCATTTAGATAGCAGAGTGTTTTATTAGGATAATAGAGAACTGTGAGCTCCTCAAGATATGATGATGGTTGACCATCAATGGCTTTGTAGGTGAGGAGGAAGATTTTAATGCAGAGAAGCTAACACAGGAGAGATGTGATCTAGTTTCCTAGTTCCTGTCAGTACCCATGCTGCAGCATTTTGGATCAGTTGGAGGCTTTTCACTGAGTTAATGGAACATCCTGATAATAAAGTATTACAGTAGTCCAGTCTAGAGCTAACAAATGCATGGACTAATTTTTCAGCACCCCTTTGAGACAGGATGTTTATCATTTTCACAATATTAGGTTGGATTGGATTAAGGTCTTAATTGTATGTCTTTAAAACATGCCTGAAGTTTGATCTCCTGATTAGTCCTGCCTGGTTTCATAGATAAATACAGCTGGGTTTGTGTAACGATGGAAATTTATCCAGTGCTTCCTGATAATATAGCCTGAAGGGTAAAAAGCATCGGCCCTAGCGTAGAACCTTGCGGAACTCCATGGCTAACTTTTGTGTGCATGGAAGAGTTGTTATTAATATGAAAAAATTTAATTCTATCATATAAGTATTACTTAAACCAGCCTACTGCAGTTCCTTTATATAGTGTATAGTAATGGTCTGTTACAAGTTTAAAAACGTACAGTGAATTAATAGTTTCATAAAATTTTAAATTCTCTGACAAGGGTAGTGTGGTCATGAGAAATGAGAAATAATACAAGAGGTGTATTTAAAATCTGTTTAATAACAGTAGCAGTACAGTCATTCTGTAACTGCTAAATGCTAAAATGCTAAAATGTTAAAAAGCCAATGATGTATTCATTGTTTATTTCATTCTTGATGATTAAAAGTTAATACCACCATATAGTATTATTTGTGATCCAAAAAGAGGTCTTATGTTGAAGGTCTGAGATCTGTTGATCTGTTGTTGTGGTTTCTGCCCACGGGCCCAATGGGAAGATACGTAGCGCTAGCTTATGTTGTTGAAAATAAAACAGTCGCGGTGGAAACTCAACCTTTGTGCATATTTTTACTATTTTTCTGCCCATTTTCCTGACGGGTGTAACACGATCACATGTTCCAGTCTCTGTAATAATCAAATACAGCATTAAGCTCTAATAGGAGAGTATATTGTAGTATACGCTATACAATTGACTTGTATAGAGACAAATCCATTGACTGAGGCCATGATAAGATAAGATAAGATAAGATAAGATCGCCTTTATTAGTCCCACAGTGGGGAAATTCACAGTGTTACATCAGCATAGTGGCAATGCAGAGAACAGGAAAGCTGCAGAAACTGCAAAAACAAATATTTAGAACGATTGATAATAACAATATAATAATGTACAAAATATATGGATACAAAAAATTACATATATACAACAACAGTAGGTAATGCATGAGGTTGTTACGGTGGTGAGTTGTCCGTTTCTGGTGTGTGTGTGTGGTTACTGAGGACAGTGTTTGTTGTAAAGTCTGACAGCAGCTGGAAGGAAAGACTTGCGATGAGTAATGATGAGCTCATGAGTAACATTAACCAATGCTGTTGCTGTGCTATGATGGACTCTAAATCTAAATCCTGATTGAAAATCTTCAAACAAACCATTCCTATGCAGATAATCACACAACTGGTTTGCAAATACTTTTTCAAAGATCTTACAAATAAAATTATTGGGTCTGTAATTTGCTAAAACAGTTGGATCGAGAGTATGCTTTTTGAGTAGAGGTTTAATCATGGCATCCTTAAAAGCCTGTGGTGCATAACCTTTTAATAGAGATAAAATAAAGAGGTGTTGATTAAAGGTGAAATATCTTTGAACAGCCTTGTTGGAAAAGGGTCTAGAGGACAGGTTGATGGTTTAGATTAAGAAACTGCTGAAGTTAGCTCAGAAAGATATATAGGAGAGAAGCAGTCACTACTGTACTGGACAGTACATCTGAGTCAGTCGTGGGGAGGAGATGGTGAATTTTCTCTCTAATAGAAACAATTTTATTTGTAAAGAAGCTCATAAAGTAGCTACTACAGAGTGATCATGGAAATTGATGGCTCAATAGAGCTACGGTTGTCTGTCAGCTTGGTTTCTGCTGAACAGAAACCTGGGGTTGTTCTTGTTTCATTCTATTAACGATGAATAATAGGAGATTCTGGCATCATGGAGGGCTTTTTTGTATCTTAATAGACTATCTTTCCAAGCCCTTTGAAATTCTTCTAGATTGGTAGAAAACCACTTCCTTCTAGTTTTCGGGGAATGTGCTTTAGAGATTTAAGACTCATTACCTTCATTCTCAGAGGGAACTGAATTTTCCAAATAAGGGTACCTTTCCAGAATGGTCTCCTGTCCCCTTTTTAACAAAGCAGTTGTTCTTATTTTGACTTTTTGTTCTGTGTGTTTGTGTGGTTATTTGTGTGTGAGAGGGAGAAGGATAGCAGCCATTCACGCTAAAAATGTCTACACAGCATGAGAAGATTTCACAGCTCTCAAGCAGTTTCCATTTCACTGCAAAGTTCAGATGAGGTGCATTACAAAACTCATCAGGTGCAGCTGTACAGGCAAGAAGCAGTGCTGAGAGAAGCTTATTGTATGAACAAAAACACTATTTTGAAATTAATGATTCCTGTACCAATAGAAATGCTTTAGTCTTAGCACTTGCTGGGAAGTGCCCAATTTTGACATGAACTTCACGACTGGGTACAGTCAAGAGGTCAGAGATCACAAAACCTGCTGCAGTAAAGCACACAGAACCAAGCCGAGGAAAGAAAACACCAAGGGAAGATGGGAAATCATGAAGAAAAGGGCTAAAATCACATGTGGAGGTACAGTAACTTGAAGATAAGAAATGGCGGTCTTAAGAATGATATTTTATAGCCCACTCACTATGCAGGATGTCAAAAAGTTTCTCTTTTTATTCCCTCCAGGAGGGCTTGATCAATACACCTTAGCTTCCTGCTAGGGCTGCCTATGCAAGTGAGAGGTTAAGTGGAGCAATTCTTTAAAAATCATAAGAAAGACATTCTGTTCTGAATAAAAACCACCCTATGAATGACTAGGCTAAAGTGAAAGGTTTACACAGTTTTATGAGACATCATTTTTATCTTTGTTATTTCCAACAACCATCAATGACAGAGAATAGTACTTTAGTTATTATTTGTATGCAGATTGCAGAATGTACACATTTACAATATCTGGGCTGTGTTTTTCAATCATCTAAGAATTACACTTAAGAATGCTTTACAGAGACAGTTTATTAAGCATCTTCTTTGCTCTAGGCGAGTAATAAAACACATTTATCAAACCACTTACTCCAACTAACAGAAAAGTGTATAAGTAACATTTAAGGAACAGCTATAAAATGATCACATCAGTTCATTCTTAAAAAAAACAACAAGAGTAGGTCAAAACCTAGCATGTGGTTGGACTGCCAATGGCCAAAATCGTGATTTTATAACTGACAAAATCACAAAACACATAGATGAAAGACAAAGACTGAGCTGTGATTTCAGCCATATTTACTTATAAAATGATCACTCAAAGAGAAAGTTAGGAGATAGACAGTCTTTCTTTTAGGTTATTTTTTCAGGCTTTTGTGTTAATTACAGTCATACATGCGGTACCTGCTGCTGAAACGTGCGAGGTTGCTGGAACGTGCAACGTGCTGCGGGAAGCTGCTCACTTCTGGCTGCTGGTGGAGTTGTGTTTGTTGCTGCTCTCCCAGAATTCAGCTTATCCGAGTTGTATTTTTGTATTTATTTTCCTCTTCTTTCACTACAACTGTTAATTATCTGTTGTACTGTCGAACTTCTGTTTGATTACTCTTAGCCCTCTCCTTTTAGTGAGTTTCTCATTAAAGCACAGTTTTCTACACACTAGCTCTGTTTACCGCTTTAGCTTAGCTGTTAGCGATGGCTTCTCTCTCTCCCTCTCACTCTCCTGCTCTCTCTTGCTCAGCCTGCTTCATGTTTATTTACTCCTCTGCCTCCTTCAGCGGTAACAGTACATGTAATAAATGTAGTTTGTTTGCAGTTATGGAGGCGAGCTCAATGATTTGGAATCCCGGCTCCGCACCATGGAAATCACATCTTTAGCTTCTCCAGTTAGCCAGCCCCCAGTAGCTGGTGCGGACCGACCCAGTGTAACGTCTTCTGTAGCTCCTTCTCTCCCCCTAGCAGCTCCGAGCAGCCGGGAGGTCAGGGTGGCTGGGTGACTGTTCATAACAGGAAGAGGCTTAGTCCTAAACAAAAGCTTTGTTGATAACTGGCAGACTTTCTGGGGAAGACCTGGTCTGATTAGACGAGACGGCATACATCCCACGCTGGATGGAGCTGCTCTCATATCTAGAAATCTCACTGAGTATGATTATTATTAGAAAGCCAAAGGCATGATGATCCAGAGTTGAGACCAGGAGGCAGAGTTGCAGTCTTACACTCTTCACTGTGCCTCTCTTAGAGAAGTCACCTGCCATTCACCCCCTAAAAACTGTGTCTGTCCCCCGACCACTTAAATTTAAATGTAATAAATCAAAAGTGAACAGAGGAGGAGTTAGACATGAAAACCTAATAAAAATTAACACAACCATTATTCCAGAATCAAATAATAGGAACATTAAATGTGGATTATTGAATATCAGATCACTCTCATCTAAATCTCTACTAGTCAATGATCTGATAACTGATCATCATGTAGATCTGCTCTGTCTGACTGAAATCTGGCTGCAGCAGGATGAATATGTTGAATGAATCAACACCCCCCACTCATGTTTAAGTTCATATCCCTCGAAGCACAGGCCGAGGAGGAGGGGTGGCAGCCATTTATCACTCCAATTTATTCATAAATCCTAAGCCTAAGGTTAAGCATAATTCATTTGAAAGCCTTATTCTTACTCTGTCACACCCAAACTGGAAAACACAAAAACCAGTTCTACTAGTTACTGTATATCGTCCACCTGCCCCTTACTCTGAGTTCTTATCTGAGTTCTCAGACTTTTTATCTGAGTTAGTTCTCAGCACAGATAAAGCTATCATAGTGGGTGATTTTAACATTCACGTAGATGTTGAAAGTGACAGCCTGAGTTATGCATTTAATTAATTATTAGACTCAATTGGCTTCTCTCAGCATGTTAATGAACCCACTCACTCTTTTAACCATACCCTTGATCTGGTTCTGACTTATGGGATTGACATTGAATATCTAACAGTATTTTCCCAAAACCCTCTTTTATCTGACCATTTTCTGCTAACATTTGAATTTCAGTCATGGACTACAGAGCATTTGGAAAAAAAAATCCATTACAGCAGGTGTCTCTCTGACAATACCATTAGCAAATTTAAAGAAAGGATCCCATTAGTACTTAGCCCACTGCCATGTATCAATGCAGTAGGGGACAGCTCTCTTAACTTCACATCCACACAGGTTGATGATCTTGTTGACAGTACTGTAGCCTCACTGCGTGCAACTCTACATACTGTGGCCCCTCTGAGGAAGAAGGTAGTGAGTCAGAGAAGGCTAGCTCCATGGTACAACTCAGAAACACAAGCTTTAAAGCAAAGTTCAAGGAAGCTAGAAAGGAAGTGGCATTCTACTAACCTTGAAGAATCTCTAAAGGCTTGGAAAGAGAGCCTATTTGCATATAAAAAAAGTCTCCATAAATCCCAGGTTTCTGTTCAGTACTGGAGCCAGGCTGACAGACAGCTACAGCTCTGTTGATCCATCTATTCCTTTAGCCCTCAGTTGTAATGACTTTATGAGCTTCTTTACAAATAAAATTGTCTCTGTTAGAGAAAAAATTCACCATCTCCTCCCCACAGCTGGCTCAGATGTACTGTCCAGTTCAGCAGCCTCAGAGTCCACTGGTTTATATTTTGACTGTTTCTCTCCTGTACATCTCTCTGAGCTCACTTCAACAGTTTCTTCATCTAAACCATCGACTTGTCTTCTCGACTCCGTTCCAACAAGGCTGTTCAAAGAAGTTTTTCCTTTAATCAACACCTCTGTATCAAGTCTGATTAACTTATCTTTATCAACTGGTTATGTACCGCAGGCTTTTAAAGTTGCAGTAATTAAACCTCTACTTAAAAAGCCTACTCTTGGTCCAGATGTTTTAGCTAATTATAGACCTATATCCAACCTCCCCTTTATTTCCAAAATCCTTGATAAGGTCGTTGCAAACCAGTTATGTGATTATTTGCACAGGAATGGTTTGTTTGAAGATTTTCAGTCAGGTTTTAGAGACCATCATAGCACAGAAACAGCTCTGGTTAAGGTTACCAATGATCTCCTCATAGCCTCAGACAATGGATTTGTCTCTATACTTGTCCTACTAGATCTTAGTGCCACATTTGACACCATCGATCATAAGATTTTATTAGAGACTAGAGCATGTGGTTGGCATTAAAGGAACCGCACTAAGCTGGTTTAAGTCATATTTGTCAGATAGAGTCCAGTTTGTTCATGTTTCTTCTATCATCACGTCAGTCATGGAATTCCAGAAGGTTCTGTGCTAAGACCAATACTGTTCACTCTATATATGCTTCCTGTAGAAAACATTACTAGGAGGCACCAGATGAATTTCCATTGTTACACAGATGACACCTGGCCTCACTTATCCTTGAAGCCAGGTGAGACTAACCAGGTAGGCAAGCTTATAGTTAGGGCTGGCTCGGGTATGTCCTGAACCATCCCTTAGTTATGCTGCTATAGAGCTAGACTGCTGGGGGATTCCCATGATGCACTGGGCTCTCTCCGTCTCTCTCTGTCTCTCCCTCTCTCTCTCTCGACTGCTTTATGCCTTTAACTTTGTTTTTTTTTTTCTCTCCCGTAGTTGTGCTTCTCCTCTCTCTCCCTCTCTCTGTCCTCATTCTGCAGGTATCTCTGCCTCTGGAGCAGCGGGATCCAGATTTACCACTTCTCATCATTACTATTAACCACTGTTATCTGTCATTATTATTGATACACCATTACCTATACAGCTGTTCCTGGTCTCTCTCTCTCTCTTTTCTCCTCTATCCTCCCGCCACCCTCCCTTTTTTATCTCCTCCTAAACCCAACTGGTCGAGGCAGACGGCCTTGAGCCCGGTTCTGTCAGAGGTTTCTTCGTGTTAAATGGGAGTTTTTCCTCCCCCCCGTCGCTAAGTGCCTGCTCTTTGTGGGAACTGTTGGGTTTTCCTATATAATAAAGTAAGGCCTCGACCTTACCCTGTAAAGTGCCTCAAGATAATGTATATTATGATTTGACGCTATACAAATAAAATTGAATTGAATTGAATTGAATCATATTGAGAGAGACAGAACAGCTGGAGAGAGATAAAGAGGATGTCATGCAGCAAAGTGCTACACGCTGGATTCAAACCCAGGCCACCCAGGGGAAAGACTAAGCCCAAATGGCATGCACTGTACCAGGTGAGCTACCAGGGCAACTACCAAAGTAATTATTAATATTAATGAAGTTATTATTAAAATGTAATAATATTGGGGCACCACCCTGTAACCAGGGACTGACAGTCAAGCTATAATGTTAGTTTCAAAAGCATTTACTAATAAGTATCAATATTGGAAACATTAGCACTTATAAGGTAAACGCTGAAGGCTGAATTTCGAGCGCTGACCATCCCAACCAGCTGTTATCACTGCACATATGCACCAATAATCACAGACAACGACTATTTAAATTAAATGAAGGGTTTATTAACAAATGTAACATCAGTGGCAATCAATATTACCTTAAATCAATAAACTCTCACTACAGCTACCTTAAACAACTAATTCGGTCTTAAACAGCGTGTGTGTGTGTGTGTGTGTGTGTGTGTGGGAAGATGGTGGCCAAGACCACGTAGGTGGAGTCTAAGATGGCGCGAGATTTAACAAAGGACTGAGGGACAAAGGAGTTGAGGTATGACCTCTCACGTGCTCACGTTAATGGAAAGATGGCATTGACATGGTCCAGGTTGTTGCCACGCTATCCGAGCACAAAAGGGTTTTATGTGTATATGCAGATGTGTGTGTGTGTATGTGTTAGTAGGGAAAGTAAAAGGAAGGAAAGAGAAAGATACAGAACCTGAGAAACGGGGTTCTGTTAGTCACCTAGAGATCCAGTAAACTCTTTCTTCACCACACAGTAACAGGGCGGCGAGTTACCACTCGTCGGGCCTGACACTGGTCCTTTAACCGGTTATAGAATGAGTTCACTGGCTCGCTCACGGTAGCGAGGCTGTGCAGCGACACCGAAGTGTACAAATACTAAAGCTAAGCTCCAAACACCTAAGATAAACAAAAGAACAATAGCAAGTTCCACTTCAGCAGAGCAACACAGAATGTGTCGATACTAGCGGTTAATGTTCATAAAAACAACAAAACAACAGTAAACAATATGAACAAAGAATAATGGTAATCACCAAACAAACAACAGCATAGGACGCAGCGGTCCTGATTCAATTTAAATCAGAGAGTTCGATCACTGATCACTGAATAAATGGCACCTTCACTAATTCTCTGCCCAGACACAAGCCTCTTACTTTGAGTTGAGGTGTGGAGATCCGCTGTTGCGGCTTCAGCGCGGTCCTGAAAGCTGGTGGGGTTGTTATCTTGTTCAGTGAGGAACAGAGATGGACAGAGTACTCGACCCCAGTACTTGAGTAAGAGTACAAATACTACCGGTCAAAATTTACTCCGTTACAAGTAAAAGTAGCTCAGTCTAAATGTTACTCGAGTAAGAGTAAAAAAGTACTTGCTTTTAAAGGTACTTAAGTATCCAAAAGTACATGCTTTTAAATTTACTTTAAGTAAAAGTAAGAGTAAGAGTAAGAGTAAACTTCTTATTTTTCACATCAATGAATTACTATAATTTTTTTCTAAATGAATTTAAGGACCTTTTAACTCTTGTTTCTGAGAATTAACTCTTTGAAACTACCTGCACTTATGTGCTTGCTTTTAGAACCACAATGTTATGTAAAGCCTGCAAAAACACCTATAAGAACAAATAAAATGAATGGGATCATAAGAGGACAGCAGATGTTGCAGATGCAGTCGTAGCTCCGTTGTTCAAACGGTCGACCAACTCTGGAGGCGAGGCTGAGTGTATTGGAAGCGCTCCTCCACTTCTCTGCAGGTCTTGAGCAGCCTGGAAACCACAGCGGTTTGGTGGAAATACCATCAGTCAGTCAGTCATTTAGTCAGCGACATTCACAATTATAGGGCTACTTAATTTTTTACATTGATGTTGGTAACACTTGATGATACAGTATACAAAATTGTGAGTAGTTACTGAAAAACAAGTGAGGAACTAATCAGAAACGATCTGAATAATTGAACTATTAATACATTCCTTAATGACTCTCTATAGCTATGATAAGTGAGGAGAGACTAATAAGAGAGTGAGAAATTTAGTAAAATGAAGCTTATTGTGAGCAGAAAGAAGAACTTTGATACTTAGACCCCGTCAGAAAGTGGATCACCATGCTACCTTTGTTTATTATGTCTACGACAGCTTTGATGTCACATAACGCCGCTATCCTTTTGCTTTGCCAGAGATGGCCCTAAACTTGGCAGGCGACAGTGATAGGATAAATTTTCTACAGGGCGGAGGAAGACTGAGGCTCAGGAAACAGTGAGGGCGAACCACTGCCCTTGAAAATACCCCCAAAAACAACAGATGAAGCCGCATCTGTGTAAAACTGAATGGAATTGGAGGAGTGTACTATATCATCATAGAGAAAGGAGATGTGGCATCCTTCATCCAGTGAGATTTTGTTATGCCAATTTGATGAAATCAACTGATGTGAAGGGCTGGGTGATTTGGCGGATTCTCTGCAGTTTCTCATCGGGAAGAGGTGCTTTCATGTTAGTGGTGTTGAGTGTGATGGCTAGAAACTGGAGGTTCATCAGAGAGAAGAACTCCCATTTCGCTAAATGTGAGTTTTAGTTTTTATAAGGAAGAACTGTTATTTCAATTAACAGAAAATCATCGAGGAGATGAAGCACGGATGGCAGTTCCACTTTATGCTGAAGAGGTTCCACTGGGATGGATGAATTGGGACGATTTTGAAAGCTATCTAAATGGCTTTAGCTAGCCATGCGCCTTGACCTGCAAGTTTGATCAGTTTAATTGCATTATCCACTGTCGTGGTGGAGGGAAAATGGAATGGGAGGGATTAGGCTGTTGATGCTAGCAACAGTGACTGGAGCCAATAAATCAAAAATTAAATGTTTCTTCCTGTAGGATTTGGGATCTTTAATAGAAAATACATACATCCTTGTACTTTATTCCTAAACAGACTGTAGATTAGAAAGGTAAAGGTAAAAAACTTATTAAATATATGTGCTTTCCCCAAACATTCACCCGAATACAAAGAAAATGAAGCAGAATAACAAAGTGGGGGGAAGGAGCCTTTTACTGAGTGCATGCAGAGTCATCACTACCCCCTCTCTTTACATAGCAGCATTTTCCAGCTCCTCTACATTGTGGACCCAATTCAAACCTCTTTTATCCTGGATTATCATGTGAAAAGCCACTATTTCTCATCAGACAGGTTCTTCAATTGCAAACAGATGTTTTCCCTTCTCCTTCTCCCTGGGAAATGATTCATTCCTTAGTGACAGAGGGTCGCAACCCATGTTTTATTTCTCACATAAAAACGTATTAAATGCAAGTTGCCAGCAGAGGTGAATATCTATTCAACAATTTTAAAAGCACATGGCTCCAGGTAGAATGACTATTCAACATGCATCTGGGGAGTGAATTCAGTCACATGAAAAGCTCAAAACTTCAAACCACCACCACCACTTGTGAATTTCTAGTCAGACTGAACATACCTGTTCTGAAGCAGGAAACCTTTTTTCTTTTTGATTTACTCTTTTAATAGAGTGCTAAAATGACCTGGAAATTCTTTAACTGAAGTCAAAAAGTAAAGGTATACAGATCCTTTACTTAGATAAAAGTAACAATACTGCAATATAAAATTGTTCATTTTCTGCCTTGAAAATGTCACTTAGGTATACTGCTGGTTAGTTTAATCTACAACAGTGTATTCTATTTTATTAACTATACTTTCTATGTAAAATCTTTAAAAATATGTGTATATTTCTAGTCCACTACAATTCAGAGTGGAATATTAATTATTGTGAAATGAAAAATACAGGTACCTCAAAGTTGTACAACACTTGCATACAGTTCTTGATTAAATGTTCTTAGTTACCCTCTAACTCTTTTTACTTAGTTATGAAAGACAATATAGGATGTAAGGAACACACTGGGTGTGATAGTTACTGTAGGCCAAAAAATCTGAAGGTACTCTTATCGACTATGAAGCCAGGCTAAACCAAACAATGTTTGTCAATCAGTAATTTGACAATTTCTCCCTTTGGAAAAACAACATCTTCTTAATGAGAAGTTGTAAACTGAAGTAAAAAACATGTATATGTATACAATGTATATGTATACATGTATACAATGTATAAACCACAATTGTTGCCTGGGTAGTTAAAAAAATAAACAGAATTTATCATTAAGTCTCTAGATTCAAGTTTCAATTGGACCCCATTTTCACAGATATGACCTAAGTTTTTTGTGTCCAAACATATAATTTAGAACTGGCTGATAGTTCTGTCCACTTCACTGTGAAAAGAGTGGCTATGGCTCAGGAGGTGAAGCAGGTTGTCCACTAATCACATGAGCATGGGCAAGATACTGAACTCTAAATACTGTTCCATCAGTGTATGAGTGTGTGTATGGATGTGGTGTATGAATGGGTGAATGTGGTGTGTATTGCAAAGCTCTTTGAGTGGTCAATATGACAAAAAAAGTGCCATATAAGAGCAGTCCATTTACCAAATATGGCAATTGTTCATCCTACCGCACTGTAGAGTGAACATGTGCCAATGAAGTCCTTGAAGTCTGGGGTTTCAATCTTCTGCATGAATGGAGATTGTAACACACCCCTAAGAAGTTTTATGAAGATGAGTTAATGATCATAAAAAAATAAATACATAAATAACTGCACACAATCACTCACTGCAGGAGAATTTCCTACCACTCAGTCCAAAATTCACAGTTCAATGGAATGAAGTGATAAGTCTGTTTTTCCCTTGATAAAGTCCAGAGCCCAAGAAGAAGACAAAACAAAAGGTGAGTTCAAAGTCCATGAAGTTCAAGGGAATTATGTGTGTGTTAGCATCTGGAGAAAGATGCTTGTGAAGAGGAATGGGGATGATGGGCTGAGTGTGAGTGTGCAGTTGGCCTACCACATCAAGTAATTGTTTATGACAAGACAAAAAGGAATAGGCCTATAATAGCAGAGGAAAATAGTTACAAATGTTTTGTAGATTATTTCTTGTTTATTCCCAAAACACCTGATTTTGATACAAGTTTATTTTTACTGATTAATGCACTTTTCTCATAGATGCCTGTCACATCTGTTTTTACTGATGACAGAAAAAGTGAAGGACTGTGAAAGTCACTGCTGGAATCTATCATACGGAAATTATTTTTACATGTATGTAAAGATTTTAGACATGCGACCATCTCTTTCTCAATGAAGCTGCCAGAGAGGAAGCCTCACTACTGAGCGTGCTTATTGATATCACCACTTTTCAGGGTGTAACACATAGCCGGTGCTCATTTCCACCAGCAGTTTTGTTGGAACAAGGACCACAAAGCATTGGACTTGTCCAGGTAAGTAACCATTTTTATTTCCCCAGGAGACCTACCTTTTATCGCTGAACATCTCTGCTCATTGAAGGTAAGTTACTTGTGTGGGCTGTAATAGCATGTGGCTTTTTATCTCAACCGACTAGTCTCACTTAGGTGTTTTGTCTTGCTATGATGACTGTGTCGATGGTTGGGGAGCTGTTGAAGTTCTTTTTCTTCTGCTCTTTGGTCATTAACTTAGCGATTGTCTATGGTAACTTACAGTTATGTTCATAATTCAATTCAATTCAATTCAATTCAATTTTATTTGTATAGCGCCAAATCATAATATACATTATCTCAAGGCACTTTACAGGGTAAGGTCAAGACCTTACTTTGTTAAAGAGAAAAACCCAACAGTTCCCACAAAGAGCAAGCACTTGGCGACAGGGGGGAGGAAAAACTCCCTTTTAACAGGAAGAAACCTCCAATAGAACCGGGCTCAGGGTGGGCGGCCATCTGCCTCGACCGGTTGGGCTTAGGAGAAGATAAAAAGAGGGGGTGGGGGGAGGAGAGAGGAGAGAAGAGAGAGAGAGAGAGACCAGGAACAGCTGTGTCGGTAATGGTGTTATCAATAATAATGACAGGTAACAGTGGTTAATAGTAAAGATGAGTAGTGGTGGATCTGGATCCTACTGCTCCCGAGGCAGAGATACCTGCAGAATGAGGACAGAGAGAGGGAGAGAGAGGAGAAGCACAAACTACGGGAGAGAAAAAAAATACAAAGTTAATGGCATGAAGTCATCGAGAGAGAGAGAGGGAGAGAGACAGTGTTGTTTCTTAAGCAGCGATGATGTGATGATGATGAAGAAAACTCCGCTGACACCGTCTTACTTGTATATAAAGAGGTTTATTACAAAGAAGTCCAGCATCAAATCAAGCACCATGGATTGCCTGAGAGAGGAGTCAAAGCCAATGTGAATCTCCTCTGAATAACTGCTCTAACTCCCCGTCTATATAGGCTGATTGTTTTCGTGAACCTAAGGTGAAACATATGGTTCCTAACTTACAGAAAAAGGGCTTCCTTACGTAAGATGGGTGAGTCTTCAATCTCTCCTCCACACCTAGACCTTTTGACCTAGAAACCCCTAAACACGACCCCTAAATCTTTTTGCCCTAGAGGCTTCTGTCTAAGGCCATTAAATCTTATTGACCAGGGGACTACTAGCTAAACATACCAAATCCATAAATTCACATAACATAACATTCAGAACTTCAGATACTACATATTTCCCCCCTTCGAGACTACGCAGAGTCTCGAAAAATAAATGAATAACACATACATGCTTGCAGTTACAAGAAGTATAACAGTTCCTCCTACAGCATAACCTTAGCAATTTAGCAACTTTATGGAGTGCGAGAGTGAAAAACCTGTCAGGCAGCTATCTGTCCTGAAATATCCATCAAACAATCTAGACAGGAAAATTCTCTCACGGCCCCTCTGCCTTAGGCGACCACATATAGTACTCCAGACCAATTAAAAAGAAGAATTTTGACAATGTGTAGGGATATGACTTTTTATGTAAATACATATGGAAACCTCAGAAAATAAAATCAAAACAATGTCCAAATTCAGGCTGGTCGACCCATCGCACCTTCCAATGGACCTTTCCCTGCCTAGCACCAATATCCCTAAGCATCCCCGAAAAAAAGAAAACATCTGAGATTCCAGTATATTTACTCAATTAAAACAAAAAAACTTTATAAAGCACTATAAAAAATACTGCTCATGTAATAAAGAAACTCAAAACTAAGCAAGACATAATAGTTTGGCTAAATTATCACTACTATATAAACGTCCTCTATTACTATCACAGATTACAATAAACAGAACAAAATCCAATATTATGAAAATATATGTAAGAGAAAACAGAAAAATGCATCACACTGCAGCTCCTCAGCAGCGTCGACTCTCAGTGTAGTGTCGATGGTGTTTTAAATCTGGCCAGTCCTTTTTATTGTCCATGTCTGAATGTCTTCAGAATGTCAGGATTCCTGAACAAGCAACCACCCTCACAGTGGTCTTCCCCCAATATCATTCTAGGAGGAAAAAAGAAAACACCAAACAGTATCTTTGCAGAAACAACAAATGCAAATTGGCACCTTATAAGCAGATGTGAAACTCACAATATCATACTTTCACATTATTCCTAGTTATAAATCACCTTTTCCATTTCCCCCTTTAATCACACCACTCTATAATAAGAAACTTCTAAGAAATAATAACAGAAATAGATGTTTAAGACTATAATAAGATTAGATATTCAAAATGGATATCGTTCTACTAGTTTGCCTTCTATCACCACTTCCTCCTCATCGTCTGCGCCAGTCCTATGTAGCAATAACATCTGACCTTGATCTCCAGGCATTACAATTCCAACCCATCTCAATATCATAGCCTTCGCAAAGGTCAACAGCAACGTACAAAAACAAAACATCACACACAATGATAGAAGAGCTGCTACCAAAATCTAAACCAACACTGCTCCAACTGGTCCTAATTTCTCCTGCAACCAAGCATTCGCAGACCATCCAGCTCCTTCCGATGGGCCAAACGCATCCCTTATACGCTTCAATGCTTCTATGACACTAGTCACATTATCAGAACTATCAGGAATCAAAGTATAACAAGCATCCCCAGTTAAATTCAAAGCCACACATAGACCACCTTGTTTGGCCAAAATATAGTCAAGGGCCATGTCATGTTTCAGCAATGTCAGTCTATGACTCCTTTGAGTATTTGACAAATATTCAAAACCTCTTATAGTCTCATTTGCAAAACCCTGTAGGGTGTAGGTAATATTATCAATGTGATCTGCCAAAAACGTCACACCATACCATGGAAATAATCCTATACCCCACTTCTCTCCTAGACTTATCCTCCAATGGTAGGACTCCAAATTGTGAAACTGTGCCAGTTCCCTTTTCTTTCTACTCTCTGAAATAGCATTAGATTGGACCTCATCAGGTACTGTTCCTCTCTGGATAGCAAAAACCTCATATGGGAGTTTCAGCATTGCCATATAACAGCATCCTGTCCACCCATACGGTAAAAATATGTATGCTTTATCACCACAAACCCACCAAATATCCTTGAAATTCCCTATAGTCACGTTTCCAGGCAAAATTTGGTTCCGCACCATCAAAGTTCTACTCTGTTTTTGATGTGGTACATAAAAGGTCACTTCATACAAGTTATCACTAGCCTTATGTTTACGCTTACCCAAATTCATCATATACTTGTTACAGTCTGATATTCCCATAAACATCCCAGGCCCATTATGGGTATCGTTTGAACAAAAACAATCTGTAGCCCTCACAGATTTCACCTCCATTGCATCAGGAACCGCTGTTATCATATTTTCATACTGATCCAGTAAATTCACATATGGTAACTCCCTCAACCAAGAACAATTAAATCTAGGTCTAAACAGATGCACCGACAAAGCCATCAGTGTATCCTTTGCTGATTGCTGCTAATACAACAACCACGATAGTGCATAAGATTGACATACAACAGTTAGTGGTTGAGGTACCGTCTCTAAAATTGAAGGCCATGTACCTGGTGATGGGATTTTCACCACACATGGACAATTCATTTTCCTAACCGATCTTACGGAACAAGTTACCTGTTGGAACCATAAATTCCTACTTGCCCATGGATCTGCAATTTGTAACACCGAGGAATCAAATCCATATGCCTTCCACTTAGTTTCTCTCTTCTGTAATGCATCACATTCACCTGCTGAGGATCTTTCATCACAACCTTCATCATCTTTCCTGCTCCTCATCCTCTGAACCTGCTCCACTCTCACTCTTCATTCTCCTCACTTCCTCTGATCCATCTTAAATAAAGATGGATCAAATGACTCTTGTCTTTTCCTGTCAGAAACATACGTGGATATTCTTTTATGCAGAGTAGCCATATATGTAACGTATGCTCGCATTTCATCTTCTAAAAGGGCCAGGCTTGGACCCTTTCCACTTGTACGCAAACAAGGCGTTGGCATCCGTCTTCCCGTGACCAACTCATGAGGTGTCATATGTAAATCACGCAGCTCACTTGAGCGACACACCATTAGCGCCAGCGGAAGTGCCGCTATCCAATTTAGGCCCGTGTGTTGGCAGATTTTAACAATGCGATATTTCAAAACACCATTAATTTTTTCACAAATCCCTTGACTTTGCGGATGATAAACTGCTCCAAGACGCTGTTTAATTCCCAGTTTTTGCAAAATCAATTTCACTGTTTTATCCACGAACTCCTTCCCATTGTCTGAGGATATCCTATCTGGAAGTCCCCACCTGCTTATGACCTCTCTACACAAAAACTTGGCAACAGACTGAGCATCCTTCCGCTTGGTTGGACAAGCCTCAGGCCATCGCGAAAATCTGTCCACAACAACTAGCATATATCTCTTACCTTCAACTGGTTTTATCATGTCCACAAAGTCCACAACTAGCTCACGCATAGGACCCCTCGGAGTTGGAATGTGACCAGGGGGAACCATCACACCCCTCTGAACATTATTTTTCAGAAAGATAGTGCATCTACCTATGACATAATCAATTTGTTCAAGCAAATATGGTGCCCAAAACCCATACTCCTTTGTAATCTTTCTCCTAACTTCCCCCTTGCACCATGCGCTTCCTGAATCATCAGGCCTAACAGGTCTGAAGGTGCTACTATCAGCCCCTCATGATTTCTCCAAAGACCAATAGCATCTTGGGTGGCACCTCGGTCTAACCACAACTGTTTATCCATTGCAGGAGCAGCTTCCTGCATTGAAATCACATCCCTAAGTGTAATTTTATCTTCCAAGTTCACTTCATGAGTTACCAGAAGAACTTTACCCAATTTGTCTGCTCCTGTGACTGCTTTTGCAGCTTCATCAGCCGCCTTATTCCCTTGTGTGACCTTTGACACATCCACTTTATGTGCTGCACATTTAGCTATTGCTATCTCTTTAGGCTTCATCATAGCATGCAACAGTTTCATTATCTGAGCGTGATGCTGTATTGGAGAACCATCTGTTTTCTTAAACCCTCGGTTTTTCCACACTGATCCAAACAAGTGACACACATTATGTGCATATGCAGAGTCTGTATATATTGTCACTCGCTTACCTTCCGCCAACAAACACGCTTCAGTTAGCCCCACAAGTTCAGCAAGCTGTGCAGACGCAGGCTGTGGTACTACTTCAGCCTTCTCAACAACAAATTCAGTTCCTTGGGCTTTTACTACTGCGTAGCCAGCACTCAATTTATCTCCTACACGATAACAGGACCCATCAGTCCAATACTCCAAGTCCGCCTCCCGCAGTGGAAGGGCTTGCAAATCTGATCTAAGCCTCGAGTATTTCTCTGCTTCTTGAACACTCTACCTCTATTTGCAGCAAACAGCTCCGGATCATTCACAGCTGTTCCCACATACCGATTAAGTCCAGCATTCTGTAGAATCTCTTCCATAGCTGGAACCCCAAGGAGGTTAGCCAAAAGTCTCTTAATATCTCCCATGGCAGACTGCGTTCCCACCATAATCTCTTCCAACTTCGAAATCCAAGGATGTGCTCCATCTTGAAGAGTAGGTAACTTCTCAAGTATGTCTGACATATCTGTACTCTGCCAAGGCTTGTACTCCAAATTCTGTCCTCGGATAACCACTGGACACATCTTCTCAGATGTCTCCCCTTTCTTTGAGCGCAATGAATACTTCGTGTCCGATTTTTGGGAACCTTTCTTCCGCAGCTCTTTCTTCTGGATCTGCAGCTCCTCTAATTGGCTCTCCAGTGCTTTTCGGCTTTCTGATCTGGTAGGTTTCGCCAAGAATGAAATGCATTCGTCTATACTTCTTTCAACCTCTCTTATTGCCTTCTGTCGGTCCTCTTCTACTCTGGTACTGGATGTCATCGGAGAAAACCCTCTCGAAGATGAAGGACCCTCGCTCTCAGAGTCTCCATTGCTGTCTCCATTCTCACTTTCATTAGAGCTATCATCTTCTGGGTCCTTTTTCCTCCATGTTTTGCCTCCTCTTTTCTCCGCTCTAGCCAGTATCCGTCTGACTGCAGGTTCATATCCACCCATGGCTCCCTCCAGATCACTTTGATCATCATCATCATCAGATTCCATCCTCTTGATCCTCAGTCCACCCTTAGTTTTCAAATATGCCGTTTTCTTCTGTCTTTTTGAGCTTGGATACATCTTTATAGTCGTTTCCGCTTGTCCCACTTCTATTATTTGCTCATCCTCATTTCTGATTTGATATCTACCCTCCTGACTGATCACTGGGAGCTGGGGATAAATTTCCTTAAACTTCACCTCCTTCTCATAAGGTGGGGGTCTCTTTACTGGTTCCGTATGTGAGAAAGGTGCATTAATTTCTGCCATTAATTTTTCTATTTCTTTTGCATTTTTTCCTATTTCTTCTGCACCCCTCAAGTTGATCATAATCTTAATAAATCGTTGATCCTCACTTCTCCAAATCGCAAAATTCCCTTTTACTGGTACAAAAACAGCTTCCTCTGCTTCTGCCATCATTTCTCCTATATGCTTCTGCTCATATTCCTCAGACACCAACAAAGTCACATGTGGCACACTCTTCTTAATATCAAACTCTTTGTCCAAATAATCATCTCTGTTTATCTTCATAGCTGCTCCTTGTGGTCCCAAAATTATACAGCACGAACTGAGTTGAACTTGTTTTGGTTGACGACTCAACCATTCCTCTGAGTTCGACTGAGCAGCATTCTTGAAGTACTTGAGCGTGCAGTGGAGTGGATACTCTGGAAGCTTCACATCAGGCATGTTTGCTACAATGAACTTCTCCCACAACTTAGCTGGCTCCAAAAAATCTGCACTAAGATTCCCAATCCAAAATACTGAAGAAGCTTCAGTCTCCGTTGTCATCAATAATTGGTGAGCAACCTCACTTGGCACTTCCACCAGACAGCCGTCCGGTGTACACTTTATTGTACAGTTCAGTCTACACAAAGCATCTCTTCCCAAAAGTGCAATAGGTGTACATTCTGATACCAGTATGGGTATTGTAGTCTTCAGGTTTTTATAGCAGAGCTCAATTGGTTCCATAAGAGGAATCAGCTGTTTCACTCCCTCAAACCCGATTGTCTGAATCAATTGACCAGACATGGGGAGATGTATAGCATCTTCAGGCCGAATACAGGTGAAAGCAGCTCCGCTATCCGCCATTACTTCCAATGGTCTATTATTTACTTTCACCACTATTGTTGGATCTCTCTCCGGCCCTGATACTACCAGCTGACACCCCCCTTTCGAGTCCTCTGGACACCCCTAGAATCCTGGCTCCGGGCCCCTATAAGGGTTCACCGGTCCCCGGGATGGCCTTGGTTGGCCCCTGAATCCTCCTCTGAAATTTCCTCTGAAGTTTCCTCCTGGCCTGTTGCATTCACGGGCAAAGTGGCCAAACTGTCCACAATTATAACATACTTCTGAAAACTGTTGAAAATTCGAATTAAAATTTCCTCCTCTTCCTCTTCCTAAATATCCTCGACCTCTTCCTCTCCATGTTTGCATCTGACCAAAAACTGGCTGTGGGCAGGAAACGACTGGAACTACTGATGATGGCTGTGGTGATTGGAACTGGACCTGGTTCGGCTGTAATTGTTGTGATGGTTGATTTAGTGGAGACTGACTTTGTATAACCAGAGCCTGCTTCTTCTCCTTCTTCTTATTGTCCACCAGTTGTATTTCCTAGTACTCTTTTTACTCTACAATAATTCCAATATCCTACAAACTGCTAAATCATAATGACCTAACATCTTTCTCCATTACACTACCTTACAAGGACAGAAGGGAGGGAGCACTCTCACCACTCCTCCTATTAGAAAGGGCCATCTTATTTGCATTCGATGTGGGGTATCCCCCCTTGCTCCACCTCTTAAAAGTAACAAGAACTTCCAGTATATTCTAGCTCTCAGAGAGTGAACATCTAGCCCAATCTCCGTATATCCCCCCGAGATCAGATAGACTCCACATGACAAAGCACAGAGTCAGAAACAAAGAACACACACACAAACCAGAGCAGAATCTCAGTCAACAACTAAATATACAGAACCTCGCTAACAGCCAAATCTATCTTTTCCCCTATTTTGAATAAGACTGTATGTTCTTTAAACAGACAAATCCACTACATACAATCACACACACACAGACAGACTCACTGAGAAACTCACAGACAACAAGAAAGAAAGACAGAGAAGGGCCACACATTGCACTCATCGCTAATTCTTAATCAAAACTCACATTCCAAAATCAATAAACTTCATCAAAAGATTTTACTTTATTTCCCTTTCTAATACTTATTAAATCTTTTTTTTTTTTTTTTTTTACCCATGCTTATGCACACAAAATATCCTCACTAATTTTTCCAGTTCTCTTCAAAATCATATACATCCTTTTTGGGGGCTCATACATTCTTACAGATTGAAAACGTCCCCTCGGAAGAGGCTCATAGATCTTACCAAAGTCCCCCTCAAAGGCTCATAAGTTTTTAGTCACATACATATAAAGTCCTCTTATTTTTGAGGCTCATATTATTTTATTCACCTGTATAATGTTCTCTTATTTTTGAGGCTCATAAGTTTTTAACACTAAATGACAAAATATCTTCCCTTATAGATTACTAAATCTCCTGTTCTCAACCACAACCTATACATGCCTATTCAATATGAAATCTATCACTTTAACATAAACCACATTAACCAACCCACTCTGCAGCCTTTCACACACAGCTGGAACACAGCTGAGACAGCGCTCCACACACACACACACACACACACACACAGGCAGAGACCAATCATCCAACAAACAAAGGCACAGAGCAAACTCACAAAATAAAAGCACACAGCAAATTCAACATTATCCCAAAACAAACAGCATTTAATCCCAAATTCTCAAAGCCAACTCATTCATACTTTTCCTATAGCATGCTTTTCACCGCTTCTTTTCTCTATTTTTCCTTCTAAATTTATGCTACCTTATGAGGTGTAGATATTCAATGAGAGGCTGCTTCAGACACTGTTCGTCAACTAGTGTTCGAGTGGGAACTTAAAATTGAATTTTCCTTTCTACACCTCCAGTTCCTAGAACTGACCCGAAATTCACCTAGTGATG
Organism: Trachinotus anak; assembly: GCF_046630095.1. Classification (NCBI taxonomy): domain Eukaryota; kingdom Metazoa; phylum Chordata; class Actinopteri; order Carangiformes; family Carangidae; genus Trachinotus; species Trachinotus anak. Next base: position 28,879,131 of record NW_027273883.1, read on the forward strand.
TTCCAGGATTTTTGGCCCGTCTAAAACCGCCTCCCAGAGGGCTTTTGTCCAAATCTGCGGCTTCTTTCTTTAACTCTTATTCTCTTTTCCTTTCTATTCCTCTATTGTCTCTTTACTTTTACCTTTATCTTCTCTTTTACCTTGTCTCTTTTTCCATGTTTCCAATTTCCCCTGGGCCCAGGGTTGCTACTTTCCTTTTTTTTTTTTTTTTTTTCAGCCAAATCCAACTATTCCTCAAAGCCAACTTTCACGCAGTGACTAATATACACATGTCTTACCGTTAAGAAGCTGAGGGCCCAATCTTCATTAATCTTGCACGATGTTGTTTAGCTCACCTTATCGTTACTAATTAGGCTATTCTACACTTTTTACTTCAACTTCTTATTTTCTCTACTTCTTTTACTTCAACTTTTATTCTTCTTCCTTTCTTAAACTTTTATTCTCTATCTTCTCTATTATACTCCCCCCTGTTGCGTTGTTCACAACGCAATAAAACCCAATTTAGAACGGAGCATCACTCCACACATCAACACATCATGGCACACACACACATGATTCCTTACGGTGTGATCTGACAGCAAACCAGGTCAATAAGATTTAAAGGCCATTAAATCTTATTGACCAGGGGACTACTAGCTAAACATACCAAATCCATAAATTCACATAACATAACATTCAGAACTTCAGATACTACAACAGAAATAGATAGAGAGTGCCCAGTGAATCATGGGAATCCCCCAGCAGTCTAGCTCGATAGCAGCATAACTAAGGGATGGGTCAGGACATACCCGAGCCAGCCCTAACTATAAGCTTTACTAAACAGGACAGTTTTAAGCCTGATCTTAAAGGTAGATAGGGTGTCTGCCTCCCGAACCCACACTGGGAGCTGGTTCCACAGGAGAGGAGCTTGATAGCTGAAGGCTCTGCCCCCCATTCTACTCTTACAAACTCTGGGAACCACAAGTTGACCTGCATTTAGAGAGCGAAGTGTCCTATTGGGAAAATAGGGAACTATAAGCTCTCCAAGGTACGATGGTGCCTGACCATTAATGGCTTTGTAGGTGAGGAGGAGGATTTTGAATTCTATCCTGGATTTTACAGGAGGCCAATGCAGAGAAGCTAACACAGGAGAGATGTGATCTCGTTTCCTAGTTCCTGTCAGTACTCGTGCTGCCGCATTTTGGATCAATTGGAGGCTTTTTACTGAATTTTTGGGACATCCTGACAATAAAGAGTTACAGCAGTCCAGACTTGAGGTAACAAATGCATGAACTAGTTTTTCAACATCCTTTAGACACAGAATGGGTCTGATTTTTGCAATATTGCGCAGGTGGAAGAAGGCTGTCCTAGAGACTTGCTTTATATGTGAAGTAAAGGACAAGTCCTGGTCAAAAATGACACCAAGGTTTCTGACTGTAGCACTGGAGGCCAAGGTGATGTCATCCAGAGTCAGTATATTATCACATCGTGTATCTCTGAGGTGTTTTGGGCCAATTACAATAACTTCAGTTTTGTCTGAATTTAAGAGTAAAAAATTACTGGTCATCCAGGTTTTTATGTCCTTAAGACACACCTGAAGCTTGGCTACCTGGTTAGTCTCACCTGGCTTCATGGATAAGTACAACTGGGTGTCATCTGCGTAACAATGGAAATTTATCTGGTGCCTCCTAATAATGTTTCCTAGAGGAAGCATATATAGACTGAAGAGTATTGGTCCTAGCACCGAACCTTGTGGAACTCCATGACTGACTTTTGTGATGATAGAAGAGTCATTATTAACATGAACAAACTGGAGTCTATCTGACAAATATGACTTAAACCAGCTTAGTGTGGTTCCTTTGATGCCGACCATATGTTCTAGTCTCTGTAATAAAATCTAATGGTCGATGGTGTCAAATGCTGAGGCTATGAGGAGATCATTGGTAACCTTAACCAGAGCTGTTTCTGTGCTATGATGGACTCTAAAACCTGACTGAAAATCTTCAAACAAACCATTTCTGTGCAAATAATCACATAACTGATTTGCAACAACCTTCTCAAGGATTTTGGAAATAAAGGGGAGGTTGGATATAGGTCTATAATTAGCTAAAACATCTGGATCAAGAGTAGGCTTTTTAAGTAGAGGTTTAATTACTGCAACTTTAAAAGCCTGCGGTACATAACCAGTTGATAAAGATAAGTTAATCAGACTTAATATAGAGTTGTCGATTAAAGGAAAAACTTCTTTGAACAGCCTTGTTGGAACGGGGACTAGAAGACAAGTCGATGGTTTAGATGACGAAACTGTTGAAGCGAGCTCAGAGAGATGTACAGGAGTAAAACAGTCAAAATATAAACCAGTTACAGTGGACTCAGAGGCTGCTGAACTGGACAGTACATCTGAGCCAGCTGTGGGGAGGAGATGGTGAATTTTTTCTCTAACAGAGACAATTTTATTTATAAAGAAGCTAATAAAGTCATTACAACTGAGGGCTAAAGGAATAGATGGATCAACAGAGCTGTGACTGTCTGTCAGCCTGACTACAGTGCTGAACAGAAACCTGGGATTGTTCTTGTTTTCTTCTATCAATGATGAATAATAGGACGTTCTGGCTTTACGGAGGCTTTTTTTATACGCCAATAGGCTATCTTTCCAAGCTTTTAGAGATTCTTCCAGGTTAGTAGAACGCCACCTTCTTTCTAGTTTCCTTGAATTTTGCTTTAAAGCTCGTGTTTCTGAGTTGTACCATGGAGCTAGCCTTCTCTGACTCACTACCTTCTTCCTCAGAGGGGCCACAGTATGTAGAGTTGCACGCAGTGAGGCTACAGTACTGTCAACAAGATCATCAACCTGTGTGGATATGAAGTTAAGAGAGCTGTTCCCTACTGCATTGATACATGGCAGTGGGCTAAGTACTGATGGGATCCTTTCTTTAAATTTGCTAACGGTATTGTCAGACAGACACCTGCTGTAATAGATTTTTTCCCCAGATGCTGTGTAGTCCATGACTGAAAACTCAAATGTTAACAGAAAATGGTCAGATAAAAGAGGGTTTCTGGGAGAAACTGTTAGATATTCAGTGTCAATCCCATAAGTCAGAACCAGATCAAGGGTATGGTTAAAAGAGTGAGTGGGTTCATTAACATGCTGAGAGAAGCCAATTGAGTCTAATAATGAATTAAATGCAATACTCAGGCTGTCACTTTCAACATCTACATGAATGTTAAAATCACCCACCATGATAACTTTATCTGTGCTGAGAACTAACTCAGATAAAAAGTCTGAGAACTCAGATAAGAACTCAGAGTAAGGGGCAGGTGGACGATATACAGTAACTAGTAGAACTGGTTTTTGTGTTTTCCAGTTTGGGTGTGACAGACTAAGAATAAGGCTTTCAAATGAATTATGATTAACCTTAGGCTTAGGATTTATTCATAAATTGGAGTGATAGATGGCTGCCACCCCTCCTCCTCGGCCTGTGCTTCGAGGGATATGAACGTTAACATGAGTGGGGGGTGTTGATTCATTTAAACTAACATATTCATCCTGCTGCAGCCAGGTTTCAGTCAGACAGAGCAGATTAATGTGATGATCAGTTATCAGATCATTGACTAGTAGAGATTTAGCTGAGAATAATCTGATATTCAATAGCCACATTTAATTTTCCTGTTATTTGGTTCTGGAATAACAGTTGTGTTAATTTTTATTAGGTTTTGATGTCTAACTCCTCCTCTGTTCACTTTTGATTTATTACATTTAAATTTAGGTGGTCGGGGGACAGACACAGTTTCTAGGGGGTGAATGGCAGGCAACTGCTCTAAGAGAGGCACAGAGAAGAGTGTAAGACTGTGACTCTGCCTCCTGGTCTCAACTCTGGTTTGTCATGGCTTTGGCTTTCTAATAAACTCAGTGAAGTTTCTAGATAAGAGCGCAGCTCCATCCAGCGTGGGATGTATGCCGTCTCGTCTAATCAGACCAGGTCTTCCCCAGAAAGTCTGCCAGTTATCAACAAAGCCCACATTGTTAGCGGAACACCACCCCGATAACCAGCGGCTGAACGATGACAAGCGGCTGTACATGTCATCGCTGGTCAGATTGGGTAGGGGCCCAGAGAAAACTACGGAGTCCGACATTGTTTTAGCATAAGTACACACCGACTCCACATTAATCTTAGTGATCTCCGATTGGCGTAATCGGGTGTCATTAGTGCCGACATGCATTACAATCGTACTGTATTTACGCTTATCCTTCGCCAGCAGCTTCAGATTTGATTCAATGTCGCCCGCTCTGGCCCCAGGAACGCATTTGACTATGGCCGCTGGTGTCACTAACTTCACGTTTCTCAGAATAGAGTCACCAATGACCAGAGTTTGCTTCCCAGCGGGTGTGTCGCTGAGTGGGGAGAACCTGTTAGAAACGTGAACAGGTTGGTGGTGAGCCGTGAGCTTTTGTTTAGGACTAAGCCTCTTCTTGTTACAAACAGTCACCCAGCCGCCCTGACCTCCCGGCTGCTCGGGAGCTGCTGGGGGGAGAGAAGGAGCGACAGAAGGAGCTACACTGGGTTGGTCCACACCAGCTGGGGGCTGGCTAACTGGAGAAGCTAATGGTGCGGAGCCAAGATTCCAAATCATTGAGCCTCGCCTCCATAACTGCGAACAAACTACATTTATTACATGTACCATTATCGCTGAAGGAGGCAGAGGAGTAAATAAACATGAAGGAGGCTGAGCAAGAGAGAGCAGGAGAGGGAGAGGGAGAGACAGAAGCCATCACTAACTGCTATGCTAAAGTAGCTAACAGAGCTAGCGTGTAAACAGCTGTGTTTTAATGAGAATCTCACAAAGAGAAGGAGAGAGCTAAGAGTGATTGAACAGAAGTTCGACAGTACAACAGATAATTAGCAGTTGTATACAAAAATACAACTAGGATCAGCTGAATTCAGGAAGAGCAGCAACAAACAACACCACCAACAACAACCGGAAGTGACACAATACACTTACCGCAGCACGTCGCAGTGTAACACCAAATCAGAGTGTGTGTGTTGTGTGTGTGTGTGTGTGTGTGTGTGTGTATGTGAACATGGGTGCATGTGGCATGTGAGTACAGCAGATCCTCAGTGTTGCATACCTACAGGGTGGCTTAAAAACTGGAGGACTCTTGACTCTTGGGAGCTCATTTAGAACAAAGCATTCTGTTTTTCTGTCTTCCAAATTGTTATTAATTGTTAGAATACATACTGAGTGCCAGCATAGGCAAGTCAATCAATGCAGGTGGAGACAGAGCTAGGCTTGGGGTGTGTGTGTGTAGGGGTGCTGAAGCAGAGCTGAAGCAGAGCATAGGATCACACCTATGATCAATCTGCACAGCATCTACTCAGCAATGCTGGGTGTCCATGCTTCACAGGGCCTCACCTCACAATTTCAACAGCCCACCACATCAGACTTATTAAAACTAACAGGCCAACATACAATAGCTGCAGCGTTAGCAGTGGGGATTGCTGTACTGGAGCACAGCCTGTCACAAATCAAGGGCTGCACCAAAATGCAGATACAGGAGTGAGCAGGTAAAGTTTAAGCAATGTCTTTTGTTTAGAACAGGTGAAGTTGAGTGGTGGTGAGCAGGCTGCTGGCTGGGTAGAGCAGAGTTGGCAGGTGAGTGTCCGATTCCTGGAGACAGAGAGAGAGGAGTAAATCCTGAAGTTGCAGGCAAATAGACAGGTAGGCATAAACCAAAACTACAGACTAAATAAATTTATAGTTACTGTGACTAAGGTGAGCTGGAGCATGGCATGCAAACCAACTGTGTATGGGAACAATCTGGCGGGGCCTGAATGCAGTTGCAGGATTAAATGGGAAACCAGGTGATCATGTGATGGCAGACCAGCATGGTTGATTTCTTATACCTTTCAGGTGTGCAGCCCGACAGAGTGAAAGAGAGAAAGTGAGAGAGCAAGCTAGAGGGAGAGCAAGAGAGAGAAAAGAAAAAACAAAAGGCAGAAAAATATCATCAACAAAAAACATACACACACTCATTCCATGCATTCCCAGGTTGTGGAAGTCCTGGACAACGGCCAGGTCCAGGATTAGGTGCTAGGAAATTCAACACCTCTCCTCTGGGCCATACCTCTCCCAAATGACAAAGTATAGCTTGCCACAGCCACAACGGCTAGAGTCCAGGAGGGGTCAGACCATGAAGACTTGAAGGGCTGATCCTTAGTTAAGAGCCATACCTTGTCTCTGGGGGTGCATTTAAGAGCAGTGGTGTAATGATGGTTGGCTTGATGCTGATACAGACCAGAGGCTCTCAAAAGGGCTGCACGGGCTCTGTGCCAGGTTTTGTGACATCGCCGGAAGTGGGCTTGGACTGAAGGAAAAGGAATGTCTTTCTCCTGTGAAGCAAAGAGTGGAGTCTGATAACCATACACGCATTAGAGTGGTCACATACCATTGGAATGGCGACATACCTGTGGCTGAAGATGGTAGGGTGTTATGGGCATACTCCACCTAAGGGAGTTGGGAGGCCCTAGTAGTGGATGGGTTTCGTGGACACCAAGAAGCAGGGGGTGGTTTTGAGTGTTTGGGGTGCCCTTTCAGCTTGGCCATTGGTCTTGGGGTGGAACCCTGAAGATAGGCTGATAGTGGTCCCAATGGCAGTGCAGAGGGCTTTCTAGACAGCGGAGGTGAACTGAGGACTGCAATCTGACACAATGTCACAGGTGAGGCCATGGACCTGGAAAGCCTCCCTCACCAGCAGCTCCACTATTTCCTTGGCTGAAGGCAGTTTGGACAGAGATAGACAATGGGCAAATTTACTAAAGCAGTCAACAACTGTAAGGAGAACAGTTTTACCGTCCAAGGCAGGCAGTCCAGACACAAAGTCCAAAGCCAGATGAGACCAGGGACAACAAGGTACAGGCAGAGGGCACAGCAGCACTAGGCTGATTAGATGCTTTTTTCTGGGCACAAACAGGACAGGTAGGAACAAATGATTTGATGTCCTCCTCCAGAGACGACCACCAAAACCATCTACAGAGAAAGGCCAGAGTTCGATTAATTCCAGGATGACAGGTGAGTTTAGATGAATGGGCCGATTGTAACACACAAGACTTCACAGCATCAGGGACAAACAAGCGACCCAAGGGGCGTTACTCCCCGGGCGGCTATTGCGTAGCAAACTGGATCAGATCTTAAATTTACCCTGCTAAAGGAGTGCCTAAAAGCTCACAATGCAGTTTTAAAGCAAGAGCAAGAAAAGTATTGTCGAGAAGCTGAGAATTGGTGTTGCAGCACAGGGTGAAGGTCAATCTAATTACAGCATGCCAATATGAAAAACATTCTCCAAGTGGCTCTGAAGCTCCCAACAGCCTCCTGCAGGCTTATTACATCTAAACACTGCTATTTTCAGCTGAATTGTTAATGGAACCATTTGCAATTACATGGTACAATGAAAATGACAAACCTAAACAACAAAACTTTTTCCAGTCCTCTTGATCATGCCCTTGGTAGCATTTTACCAAAGTGTTCCTGTTGCTGTCTTGCAGTTAGTTAAGGATAAGTTCATATGAGTACATCAAATATTACAACTGAATCAATCCTGCAATTGAATAAATAGATTTGTAGATCACATTTTTTTTTCTTCTGATATTTAGATATTCAGGATAATAATGGTTTATTAAGTCATAGGGAGTGACTTACATGGACTGTAAAAAACATGCATGTAGCATCTTTGAGATGAAGTCACTCAAAGCCTCCTGGAGTGGCAAACTAAAGTTTGGATTTTGCCTTATAACCCATAGCCATCTTGGAGTCAGAAATTCCTAATTAGAGGTGACAGTTTAAAGTTGAGGTTGGTTAAGGAAGTGGAAACCACTACAGCTGATTGTGATTCTCTGTGTGTTTCCAGTCAAATAAATTCATCTCTCCCTAAAAGTACAATGGGCCTAAATCACCAATATCTTCTTAAATGTTTTCTTAAATTATTTCCTAAATTGTTCTTAAGAAGGTTTTTAAGAAAACTCTATGTCAGATTCATGAACATGTTCTTAAATCGCAGAATTGTGCGTACATGTGATCTTAGATTGATGAATGCCAATCTCCTTGTAAATTGAAAGCGTGTGCCAGTTGGCCCTAATTAGCATAGGTAAACACCCGAAATTGTGCAGAAACACACAGAATTGAGATTGAGAAAATGCCAAAATGAAAATCTAAGGATTGGGAACTGGAATCAAAACACTAAAGGTACTTTGGTAGTACTGAAGTGGAGGTACTGCTGCAGAAAGTGAGCTGCAAACAAGTGGTAATATTTAGTAGTGTTAATTCTGGATATAAAATCACATACAAAAAAGATGTATGGGATGCAATCACACATTCAGTGAATGCCGTATCTGGAGACCGGCGCACTACAGATGAGGTTAAAAAGAAGTGGTTTGATTTGAAATCTGAAAAAAAAAAAACATTGCAAAATTCAGAGGAGAGATGCAAGAACACTGGAGGGGGGACAGCAGGGACAGAATTGTCTGAGCTGGACTAGCGCATCGGGGCCATCATCAGAGAGACAACACTATCAGGTGTGCCATCAGCTGAAGGTCTGGACCCCGAGTCAGTGCCTTCATCTCCTCCTAGTCCATCTCCTATCTCAGAGAAATCAGAGGGAAAGCCATTTTTTCTTGAATAATATAATTCATAACAAGTGTGTCGTAAAGGCAGGTCTACAACATTGTGTTTAAAAAGTTTTACCTATGTGCTTGTATTTGAAATGTAGACATTTGGGCCTATTTAACACAAAAAATAAAGGTTTAATTTATCATTTATTCACAGATGAATGCCTGCTAAGCCAACCACCCTCTAAGGAGCAACCTGGAACCTTGCAGCCAGTACTTTCCCTCTCTAGGGCACGATCAGCAAAATCTTGCAGCAGCAGTAAATACGCCATTGTGTGAGTAGGCCTAGGGTGCAGAAGGCCTACTTTTGGCCTATAAATAGGGTGACAATCACTGACTAATGGATGGCATGGTTTCCAATTAACACACTTGATGTGAATTGAAGTGTTAGTGTAGCGTTCATTTATTCTAAAAGACCATAATACTTTGTAAAGTAACAAAAGTTATTTTAAAAAAACATTATCAATGACAAACATTTTATTGTAATTTAAATAATATAATATTATATAACTGTAGAACAGAAGAAAACACAACAAATTCTTTTGCTCAAACATGTCAGCACTGAAATGTGCGTGAGAGTACCCTTGAGAGTGTGTAGATTCTGTTCTTACCTAAGAACAAATCCCAAATAAACATTTTTTGCGAATGTTTTCTTAAGTGGGTTTTCAGAAGAAAATGTTCTTAAGAATGGTTGGTGAATGAGGCCCAGTGATTATCAAAATCATTCTTAGAGATGATTACTCTGGAACTCTATGATAAAACGAGCAAAATCATACTTGCTTGCTCACACATTGTAATCTCACACCCGACCATAACCTCTAATGTGCATCATTTTCTATTGTACTTACCATCATAATTTCCTGCTGTAGAGTGCTACTCTCTCCACTACACACATTACCTTTTCACATGCACCATCATAGTCTTCTACATCCAGCGTAATAAACAGTCTCCAATCTAAAGGACAATATGGATTATTTGTCCTTACCATCTGATAAGACCCTCAGGACTGTTAACTTAATTAGCACTCCTTCAAGTGGCAGGAGATGAGCCACAGGTGGACTGTTAAAAAATCACTGGTGAAAAATAAATAAGCCTTTTATATACTAAACACCAAGAGCAGCTAAAGCAGATAAGAATGTCAGATGTTCTCTTAATTATTTAGTATTCAGACAAAATTCAACAATCGACAAATTCAACAAAATTTGACCAGACAATGGCAGGTGGAAAAGGTGAAAAGTCAGGGCATCACCAAATTCAATTCAATTCAATTCAATTTTATTTGTACAGCGCCAAATCATAATATACATTATCTCAAAGCACTTGTCAGGGCAAGGTCAAGACCTTACTTTGTTACAGAGAAAAACCCAACAGTTCCAACAAAGAGCAAGCGCTTGGCGACAGAGGGGAGGAAAAACTCCCTTTTAACAGGAAGAAACCTCCAACAGAACCGGGCTCAGGGTGGGCGGCCGTCTGCCTCGACCGGTTGGGCTTAGGAGAAGATAAAAAGAGGGGGGGGTGAAAAGAGAGGAGAGAGAGACCAGTAACAGCTGTGTAGGTAATGGTGTTATCAATAATAATGACAGATAACAGTGGTTAATAGTAATGATGAGTAGTGGTGGATCTGGATCCTGCTGCTCCAGAGGCAGAGATACCTGCAGAATGAGGACAGAGAGACAGAGAGGAGAGAGGAGAAGCACAAACTACAGGGGAGAGAAAAAAAAAACAAAGTTAATGGCAAAAAGTAGTCGAGAGAGAGAGAGAGAGAGAGAGCGCCCAGTGAATCATGGTAATCCCCCAGCAGTCTAGCTCTATAGCAGCATAACTAAGGGAAGGTTCAGGACATACCTGAGCCAGCCCTAACTATAAGCTTTACTAAACAGGACAGTTTTAAGCCTGATCTTAGAGGTAGAGAGGGTGTCTGCCTCCCAAACCCACACTGGGAGCTGGTTCCCCAGTAGAGGAGCCTGATAGCTGCCCCCCATTCTGTTCTTACAAACTCTGGGAACCACAAGTTGACCTGCATTTAGAGAGCAAAGTGTCCTATTGGGAAAATAGGGAACTATAAGCTCTTTAAGGTATAAGGGTGCCTGGCCATTAATGGCTTTGTAGGTGAGGAGAAGGATTTTGAATTCTATCCTGGATTTTACAGGAGGCCAATGCAGAGAAGCTAACACAGGAGAGATGTGATCTCGTTTCCTAATTCCTGTCAGTACTCGTGCTGCCGCATTTTGGATCAATTGGAGGCTTTTTACTGAACTTTTGGGACATCCTGACAAAAAAGAATTACAGTAGTCCAGTCTTGAGGTAACAAATGCATGAACTAGCTTTTCAGCATCCTTTAGACACAGAATGGGTCTGATTTTTGCAATATTGCGCAGGTGGAAGAAGGCTGTCCTTAGAGACTTGCTTTATATGTGAAGTAAAGGACAAGTCCTGGTCAAAAATGACACCAAGGTTTCTGACTGTAGCACTGGAGGCCAAGGTAATGTCATCCAGAGTCAGTATATTATCACATAGTGTATCTCTGAGGTGTTTTGGGCCAATTACAATAACTTCACTTTTGTCTGAATTTAAGAGTAAGAAATTACTGGTCATCCTGTGGACTCTGAGGCTGCTGAACTGGACAGTACATCTGAGTCAGCTGTGGGGAGGAGATGGTGAATTTTTTCTCAAACAGAGATAATTTTATTTGTAAAGAAGCTCATAAAGTCATTACAACTGAGGGCTAAAGGAATAGATGGATCAACAGAGCTGTAGCTGTCTGTCAGCCTGGCTCCAGTACTGAACAGAAACCTGGGATTATTCTTGTTTTCTTCCATCAATGATGAATAATAGGATGTTCTGGCTTTATGGAGACTTTTTAAATATGCCAATAGGCTGTCTTTCCAAGCCTTTAGAGATTCTTCCAGGTTAGTAGAACTAACCGTAACCCTTGAATTTTGCTTTAAAGCTTGTGTTTCTGAGTTGTACCATGGAGCTAGCCTTCTCTGACTCACTACCTTCTTCCTCGGAGGGGCTACAGTATCTAGTGTTGCACACAGTGAGGCTACAGTACTGTCAACAAGCTCATCAACCTGTGTGAATGTGAAGTTAAGAGAGCTGTCCCCTACTGCATTGATACATGGCAGTGGGCTAAGTACTAATGGGATTCTTTCTTTAAATTTGCTAACAGGATTGTCAGAGAGACACCTGCTGTAATGGATTTTTTCCCCAAATGCTGTGTAGTCCATGACTGAAAACTCAAATGTTAACAGAAAATTGTGAGACAAAAGAGGGTTTCTGGGCAATACTGTTGGATATTCAGTGTCAATCCCATAAGTCAGAACCAGATCAAGGGTCTGGTTAAAAGAGTGAGTGGGTTCATTAACATGCTGAGAGAAGCCAATTGAGTCTAATAATTAATTAAATGCAATACTCAGGCTGTCACTTTCAACATCTACATGAATGTTAAAATCACCCACTATGATGACTGAGAACTAACTCAGATAAAAAGTCTGAGAACTCAGATAGGAACTCAGAATAAGGGGCAGGTGGACGATATACAGTAACTAGTAGGACTGGTTTTTGTGATTTCCAGTCTAGACAAGAGAGCAGCTCCATCCAGCGTGGGATGTATGCTGTCTCGTCTAATCAGACCAGGTCTTCCCCAGAAAGTCTGCCAGTTATCAACAACCAGCGGTTAAACGATGACAAGCGGCTGTACATGTCATCGCTGGTCAGGTTGGGTAGGGGCCCAGAGAACACTACGGAGTCCGACATTGTTTTTGCATAAGTACGCACTGACTCCACATTAATCTTCGTGATCTCCGATTGGCGTAATCAGGTGTCATTACTGCCGACGTGAATTACAATCGTAGTGTATCTACATTTATCCTTCGCCAGCAGTTTCAGATTTGATTTTATGTCACCCACTCTGGCCCCAGGAACGCATTTGACTATGGCCGCTGGTGTTGCTAACTTCACGTTTCTCAGAATAGAATCACCAATGACCACAGTTTGTTTCCTGGGTGTATCGCTGAGTGGGGAGAGCTGCTAGGGGGAGAGAAGGAGCTGCAGAAGACGTTACACTGGGTCGGTCCGCACCAGCTACTGGGGGCTGGCTAACTGGAGAGGCTAAAGATGTGGTTTCCATGGTGCAGAGCCGGGATTCCAAATCATTGAGCCTCGCCTCCATAACTGCGAACAAACTACATTTATTACATGTACCATTACCGCTGAAGGAGGCAGAGGAGGAACTAAACATGAAGCAGGCTGAGCAAGAGAGAGCAGGAGAATGAGAGGGAGAGAGAGAAGCCATCGCTAACGGCTAAGCTAAAGTGGTAAACAGAGCTAGCGTGTAAAAAACTGTGTTTTAATGAGAATCTCGCTAAGAGAAGGAGAGAGCTAAGAGTGATCGAACAGAAGTTCGACAGTACAACAGATAGTTAGCGGTTGTAGTGAAAAAAGAAAAAAAGATACAAAAATACAACTAGGATCAGCTGAATTCAGGGAAAGCAGCAACAAACACAACACCACCAGTAACCAGAAGTGACACAATACGCTTACTGCAGCAAGTTGCATGTCAGCCAGTCGAGACACATAAAGCTAAAAACTATCTGCAGTTGCTTCAGAAAGTAGGCAGACCTTTAATTTTTTTTAAAGAAAGAAAAAAACTTTTATTTTAAGTGCTTTAAATTCCATTTCAAATGAATAAAAAATACTTATGAGATTTAAGATTGATCGGGTAAATGCCAACTTTATTAATTTTAAATGAAATTTACAACACTATAAATTGTGCATTTGCTGAGGGGGGGGGGTTGAAAAATGTCTTTACAACTCTAATGAGACGATCCTCATGGAAAGCCACATATGTCTTTATACAGTAAAGACATTTTTATAATAATAGTATTTGTGCACAAATTGTATTTCGACATCTAGATACTATCACTTGGAGATAAAAGAGTGAGATGCAGCTCTGCAAGTTTTAAAAACACACAACCACTTATCAAAGTGTCTCATACAGAGGCTCTGATATTTCAATAGGCTTTTACTAGTTTGCACAGCAGCTAGCAGTGCACTCTTACTCCACTACTTCTGTGTGTGTGCTCTTCGTGCATGTGATAACATTACTCCATGCAGTTGTGTGATTCCTCAGTCCAAACAGAAAGATAAACTCAACTGTCAGTGGAAAAGTGGTCAATTGGCTTTTATAAGCGTGTTTACCCATGTAAAAAAATAAATGCTTTTACCAGCTAATTTTGATGTAAAGGGGTATTAGAGACAGACAGAAGCTGAGAGCCATAGACAGAGACAGAGAGGCAAGCAAAATTCCTCATGCATATTCTTTCTTTCCTTCGCTAATAGAGCAAGGTTGTAGGGTAACGACTACTTACAACTTACTTAAAGGACATTCTAATAATGTTCCGAAACCATCTTACCTGGCAGGTCTTAACCACTGGCTTCATTTCTTGCAGATAAAGGCTGATACCCTTAGGTGCTACAGCTTTTCAATGTGCAGGGATGTCTGTGGTCTGCAAAAAGCAAACCATATTAATAGTTAAGCAAAAGAAAATCCGCCATAGCACTATTGTGGCTGTGACAAGGCAGGAGCACGGTAATGAGATTAATAGCTCTCAACATGAAAAACCCTCACAAAGCCTTAATTTAAGATTAAATGACAAGCACCTGCATAAATTGTTTTAATGCAATACTCCATGTCCCCTTTCATACCAAGCTGGTATGATATTCATACCAAGCGAGTATGCCTTTCTGTCCTTCCATTTCTATGTCAAATGCAATCGAGCAGTGGTCAGCAACCACGGGCCAAAACTGGCCATAACATTTGGTGTGCCAGATTATTTTGATAAGATGATTTTTTTTATTTTACAACACTGAACTGACAGCCTCCCATTAAGCTATGGCTAATGTAGAAATAGAGAATCTCCCCCCACCTAAAGATGCTTATTATACTTTTATCCATATTGAGAGTAAATGACAGACACAGCCACATCAGGCATCTGGGCAGAGGACCCAGTGTGATGATAGATCTCCATCATGGCAGCAACAGTTACCCTGTTCAGTTATACTGAGTCACTTCCTCTTTAGCGATTTTTGTCTTATTATCTTGTCTACACAATGAAAGCGCAAGACAGTTAATTTTTCTGCAATTCATTAGTTCAAACAAGCTGTTAGCTTTTATTCTTTTATTCTATTCTCCAGTGCTGTCAGCCTCTTATGTTTGTGCATCAGTCTCATAATCACATGTAACATGTCCATTTCTTCAGTGTGTCAAAAACATCTCCACCACTGCTAGATTACGACACTTGTTTTGAAATCCTCCAATGAATATTCATATGTTTTCTACTCCTGTGAACTTTAAATGTTGAGTGCACATTTATTTGAAAAGCACATTTTTTAAAAGGACATTCAACAAGTTAATGTGTTCTCAGGTGACTTCCAAGGTGTTTGAAAAATGTCTTTGGTGTACAAATGTCAATGAGATCACACAGGTCACATCTGAATGTTCCATACTGTTCTTCTTTGTTTACTTTACAATAATATCTGCTTAAATGGGCTTTCAATGCACCTAATGTTTTGAAGTTGTGTACACAGTCAGTGTATATACAGTGCAGTGTCCTTCTAGCTGAGAGGTGCCAGTGCTTCAGGTGGTAATGCTTGAGTTACAAGCTTGGATTAGCCGACTAAAATTTACAATGGCGACACAGCATAGGTTGACAGAACCTGGTAGAAAAAAAATAAATTAAAACAAACAAAAAAGGTCCCAGGTCCCAGAATTGCAGCCTGCAAACTCTTAAGATCCAGTATTTAACCTAATTTCCACACATTTGCCGATGGAAATGTAATAAGGTTATAACTGAAAAACTGTAAACAAAATGCATTTATGAGACATTATTTGAAAGGTAACATGTTCTAGTTTCTGTACAAAACAAGCCTAAACAACATCAGCTCATACATATTTTCTTTTTTTGTCCTTACCTGAAAAAAAAAAAAGATATTTGATAACAATAACTAGGATATACTTTATGCAAGAACTATGGAAATCACATTACTTCTACATCTTGTCACAAACTCAGTTTTAAGGCCTCTGGGCCTAATATTTCAGGCCTCCCGGCCTAATGTTATGGTTTCAGTAGGATTTTTAGTTCACTTTTTCACAGTGCCTGTACTGTAAAAACTCTCTAAAAGGAAAACTGTGTGTGTGTGTGTGTGTGTGTGTGTGTGTGTGGAGGGGGTTAACTCCTTAATAAGAAACCACTTGGTAATCTGTTATGCACTTATTTTTTTGACGATAGTCAGAACTATGAATATGTATAGATTAAAAAAACACTTTCATTGTCATTGGAGCCTTATGGACTAATGGATTATAAATAATGAGAGATTAAACAGAGAATACTTCTTCTAAACTCTCGAATAGATATGTGCTTATGGTTGGTGCAAAAATGAACAATTTTAATTCATGAGACTCTAACTGATCTAACGTGACACAAATTTAAGCATTTACTCATTCAGAACCCATTTAAAAGCCATTCATAACCTTCAGAAGGGGCCCATGCATGGGCCAGTGGGGCTTAATAGGTGCAACTTATTTCAAAGAAAGCTGTTGACACAAACACACAGCTGCCGCCCCATGCCTTATCCTCAGCACGCATGGTGTCTTATTACTTAATTTCTCTGTAAATATATATTAATGTTGTGAGTTCAATGTCTCTGTGAGGCTGTATCACTAATTCACACATCAGGGAGGGAAAGCATAGACAGACACGACGGGATGGATCCAAACTGTTAGCTTCAGACATTAAGCTACATAGTGAACTGGCTAGTCGGAAAATCTTTCAAACTGTGCTGGTTTATAAAACACCATTGACCGTTGTTTGTGTCCTTGCCTACAGTGAGTGACATTATTTGCACTTCTAAGCTAAATTAACTTAGCCAAACTACCTGTTAACTACCGTCTGTGCTTACTGAATTAACCTGTCGTCTACTCGCTACGAAAAATAAAACACACGACAACACATATAATGTTTGTTCAAAAGGAATCAGCATAAGTGACAACAAAAACGCTCATATTCTGGATATTTACCACTTACCAAGTGTGAAAGTGCCATGCTACAAACTGTCCTAAAATGACACTGAAAGGCAATTCAGATACAGATTTATTAATTTTTTAATATTATTATTATTAATATTATTCTTCATCTTCCGTTCTGTGCTTCACGGAGACGTGGCTGTGTGGATCGGTTCCGAACTCTGCGCTGGAGCTGGCCGGCTTCCAACTCTTCAGAGCGGATCGCGACACAGAGCTGTCCAGCAAAACGAAAGGTGGAGGAATCTGTTTTTATGCTAACAGTGGCTGGTGCAAAGACGTGACAGTGATCCTGCAGCACTGTTCTCCTGACCTGGAAACTTTCATCATAAACTGCAGGCCCTTCTACTCCCCCCGTGAGTTCGCTTCATTCATTCTGGTCGGTGTTTACATCCCACCACAGGCCACAGCAGATACTGTGTGTGGAGCGGACCAACCCGGACTCCTTAGTTATTGTCCTTGGTGACTTTAACAAAGGTAACCTCAGCCACGAACTGCCCAAATACAGACAGTTTGTTAATTGCCCGACCAGAGAGGGGAACACTCTGGACCACTGTTACACCACAATCAGTGGTGCTTATCACGCCGTCCCCCGGGCTGCACTGGGCCACTCTGACCATATGATGGTCCACCTGATTCCCACATACAGGCAGAAACTAAAACTGTGTAAACCTGTTGTTTACAAGAACCTCCAAGAACCTCCAATTGCACCAATCACCAAAACAAATTCCTTGTATGTGGAAACATACTCGGCAATAAAACTGATTCTGATTCTGTTTCTGATTAATAATGCATATTTATTATGATCCCCATTTTCTGTGTATTCTGGCATCCATAATATTGTGTTGACTTAACATGAACTCTTGTTACAGAGAAATTGATATATTACTGTAAGTTGCATTGCAGTTTTATTCTTCAATTAGTCTGCCTAATAACCTGATAACATTGTAAACTAGCAAGTGTGGGAATAATAAAACATCATATTTATTCTAAAATAAATGCTGCTTTCTAAAAAAAATATACAAAAAACTCAAATTGTAATATTTACTTACCTAGATCAAAGCCACATATTGGTTTGCTCTTCTTTTTGTCATTATTTCTCTATATTCTAGAGGCAACCCAGCATACAGTCATGGCAGGCCTCCTGGCAGCCCTATGAGACCTGAGATTGGCTGCGCGCAGTCTGTTCTGGAATGTCTGGGCAGAGAGCCGCCGGGCATATCGTCCTGCAAATCTTGACTGCAAATCTGTAGAAGACTGCCTACGGTTCGTAAGTGCTGATGGTTCCTAAGTGCCTTCCTCATCGGTCTTCCTCATGCTTCTTGGCAATAAGATTTATTGCCAAGAAGCATTGTTACAACAGATAAATAATCTACCAAACACAAATTTCCTTACTTTTTGTGCTTAGTTTAGATCTCTGTTATAGCAGTAACAGTTACAGTCACTTCCTCTTTAGTTATTTTGCCTACAAAATAAAAATATTTTTTATACTCTTGCCAAAAGGCTTTATTTCAAGTATTGTGAATTTTTATTCTTTAGAGTTATCACAGGAAGTTTCAATAGTTCTATGGTCTGCTTGACAGAAATATTGGACATAATATGTGTGTGATATGAAAAAAATCTGTTTAGTAAATCAGTCAAAAATTTGACTAGGGGTGGACGATCTTACTTTGGCACATTATCTGCTTTTCAGATGAATCATAGAGATTACTGCTATACTTAGACATTTAATTTCAAAATTTCACTGCTAACCAGACTGTTAAAAAGCTAGTATGCTGACTGTAGTTAGAGACAGCAGTTCCTGTTCTGCTCCTTGGCAAGTTTGGTGTAGCACCACATGTACCAGTTCTCCACCGGAGCAGAACAAGAACCACCGTCATCAGCTGTAGTACAAGACAGTGGAGTTTTAGTCCATCTGTGGGACAAGAGACCTGCCTGCAAGGAGGACAATCCAAGGCTCCTCCTAAGCTGGGGCCAACTGATCAGCAGCGACTGAACTTTCAAATTAAAACACTTACTGTCACAAACGGGCTCAGTGAATGTGACAAGAAGGGAGTCCATGCAAAGTTAAATGAAAAAAAAACATTATTATAACTAAGAGGTAACTCAAATAAGCAAATGGGGTGTGGAACTCAGTGAGTTTAGCTATGAAAGCAGTGCATGGATGGGTGGCATATGTGCTGTGGAGGTATAAATGGAAGTCAGCTGCTGGAAGGTAGAGGGCAAGTAAACACATGGCCAAGCTTTTATAGCCCAGAAGGCTCTGGTGAACTCAGCTCAGCTGACGACCCTCCAATTTCAACCAGTGACCTGCTGTGGTTGGCCAGGACACAACCTTAAAGGCAATGGGAGGGGCGTCAATCTTACATATAGCCTCTCATAAATAAAACAGCGCTGTGCAAGCAAATTCTCTATATGAACTAAGCAAGAAGTGTGATTGGTTGTGACACAATGTATCAACAGAAGACAGCATTGTGGGTGAAGAGTAGCAGCGAACCAACAATCAGAAAGCAGCATCAAAGTGCTGGAAAGAATCACAACTAACTCTAACCTTTCCGGTACGTTCTATTAATGAGTAAAAAGGAGAGAGAACCCCTGCTGTCAGATCACCATACAAGGAGATGGTCCTAACTTCACTGTTGCATAAAAAGAGATGCCCTGCTTATCCAGGAACTTCATAAAAGCTCTACATTATAAATTCATGAGGTTATTATAAAGATCAGCTGTACATGTGATTAAAAAAATGCAGAGAAGTAGAATTTCTTGTTTACAAATGCTCTTACCTAAGTGAGCTAGTTGTATATTTCGATTTTGAAGTCTTGTTCTGAGTATGGATTGAATTGTCTTTTGGAAATGTAAGACTGTTTGTAAATGTCACTTGAATTAACTAGGCTTATTTTCGATTATTTTAGGTAGATACACAGATCCTTAAGTGTTATTTAGCAATCATTTAATTTTTGGTTTGACATTTTGGGGAATACCCTTATTTGCTCTGTAGCAGAGACTTTGATGAGAAGACTGACACCACTCTCATATCTGTCTGTATAAGGCTACATATAAGGCTACAGCCAGCGGGTGGTTATCTTAACTAAAAGTGAAAATGGGAAGATACAAAATCCACCTTTCAGCACCTCCAAAGCACAAGCACAACCTTAAGGCTCTGTTGCTTCCCTGACAAGTGCTAAAAGCCCATTATTAGGCCACTGGAGAGAGCCCAGTTTCCAGTCTTCACGCTAAGCCAAGCTAACCATGTAGTGGCTGTCTGTTCAATACAGATAAATGAGTGATATCAATCTTTTCATGTAATTCTGTATTTCCCAAAATTGACTTTCCTTCAAACTCAAAAATTTGAGTAAAAAAAAAATTGACAACAAAAAATCTTTTTTCATATGTTGGGACTCAATTGATTCAAATTGGAGGAGAAAACATGTTCTCTTGTTCAACAGACAAAGGAAGGGCCTTGTGAACATCATCCCCCACAATTCTTAACTTTTCACAGCTATAGAGGACATGCCTCACAGACCTTTCTGACCAGTGAGTGTTGGTCACTGTTTGGCATGTGACCCAAGGTGTCAGCAGACCAATAAAACCCTAGGAACTGTTCTAGGAAGAACACCTCTTGGACCTCTTTCCAGGAGCAACAAGGCTCCCACCACAGGTTAGCCCGAGGCTGCTACCTGAACCAACAGGTTTCCTGCAGGCCTGCTCACAGCAGACTGCTCCACTTAACTCTTCCTCAACAGCAGCAACACAAGTGCCTGGTTAGGGTTAACCAAGAGTAAACAAGTTTTTTCAGTGCAAGCGGCTACAACACAAAGTGTGCAGCTGAAGTCCCAAGCAACAGGAGCTAAAGCAGAGTTAGGGTGAACAGCTAACTCTGCAAGAAGAACAAAGGAGCCACATCGAGGCCACCCAGCGAGACAAGACTTCAATCCACCGGGACACCACACAAACTCACTGGACTTTGTGAGAACAGCACTGGAAAGGACCTTTCTTTCTTTGTTCCAAGGATTGGGTAAAGTTGACTGGGCGTAACCTAAACTAGCACAGCATAGTACAGCACAGCAAAGCACAGGATTGTTAACTTTGTTGATGTACACATACTTATCTAGTTAATGTATCTACTGCTTTTTTTAATGTCTATTTAGGTTGTTGGTTAGCCACACTGCTAACTGATACTTACATGTTCACACATATCAGTAGAATTTCCCAGTACTAGAATTTGCATGCAGCTAACCCTCTTTAACCAGGCACCCTTTAGTCTACCTGACTTGGCTTAAACAAAGAACCCCACTCTCCCTCCCCCACATGCCATATGGGCTCAGCGGTCATCTTCAACCGTCTTGAGTAGTTTCTTTGTTTACCACCATTTTCTGGTAGCCTTCCTTGTGTCGGTTATGTGGTCTCAGCAACCATTTTGATTTGGCCATCTTCCCTTTGTTTGTGTCAGCGCGCGCGCGCACACATTAGGTATTGTATGTTCATGTTTTTACAACTCTGTAAATAAATGTCTTTAAGTATCTACTGGTGTCTTTAATGTTGCACAAAGAAGAATATTTACCTCTACTCAGTAGAACTCCAGATAGCCCAAAATAATAGAATTTTAATCATGAGATAAAACATACGATTAATTGCAATTAACTATTGAAATTCAGCAATTAATCGCGATTAAGAAAAAAATAATCGCTTGATAGCCCTAGTATTAATGTTTTATCCAACAATCTGTTCAGGCCTGTGAATTCTTTGGCCTAATTGATATCACAATATCATATCTTGTAATAATTAGCTTTTCTTTAACATCTTTACTTGCTTCTTGCTTGTTAAAATGAAACAAAAAGCTGCAACAATACCTCTGGTGTTTGTGTTGTTTTGAAGAGTCTATTGTTTTAAAATCTTTTAAAGTACATTAAAAAAATACAAGCTCTATTCCAATACCCCTATGTTAAGCATTCGTTCATTTACATATGTTGCTGTGCATGACAAATATGTGTCGAAAAAAATCATTGCCCTCCCCTTCCTGGGTGGGAAAAGGAAAACAGACATATGACGGTTTTTGTGTCCCTCCAAGTTACAGCTCTTGAGATTTTTTTCTGTTTATTGTCCCCCCCAAATGTGAAATGAAATTTCCGCCCATGGTTACAGAAATTGATGAGATTTGGGGTGACTAGATAACCCCTTACATAACGCAACTGACCGTAAGCTAGTATGTACCTAGCAGAGTAATGAAGCTCACCTTAAGTTCAACCAGGAAGATTATCTTTATGCCCTATTATTCACAATTCTGTCTCGCTCACTCTCCATCACTGCTCTCTCTGTAGTGTTCAAGTCTGCAGATTTCCAGTAAAACAGATTTATCTATCAGCCAGTTTCTTGTTGCCTTTAGTATCTTCACTGTAAAATAAGCAAAAAACAAACAAAAAAAAAACACTTTTAGATTTTATAGCTTTCATTTTATATGACATTTTGTATATTTTTTTGGCTAATGTTTAATAAAGAATATTTACATGTGTAAAAATTACCCATAAATCTGGGTAAACATTGTTACAATACAAATAATAAGGCTTAAAATTGCAGAAAAGCACTGCTGGTTGGTTTTAGTTGGTTTTATGACATCATTTTACATTAAATAAAACAAAAAAAACCTAAAACGTATAACATATATAATATTAATATTTGATGTAATAAAATGATATACATAAAAACATTTGATATATCTTTCAAAAAATTTCAAAAAACTGTTGTAAAACTAGTTATCGGGTAAAAAATTGCAACAAACAAAGTTATGATTGTAATTTCAACTATAGACTGTTAATTTTTAGATAATATCGAGTATAAATACAATGTTTACAGGTAATTTCACATCAAATCATGAATATTTACTGGATATCAATTTTTAAAAAAAGGATATACACTTATTAAAATATTAGTGTTACTTTTTTGAAAAATGTGATAACGCTGCTGTAAGACAATTAGTTGCAACTGATTAGTTTCAGAAATTAGTTGCAGAAAATACTACAAACAAGGACAGCAAATGCACTTGTAGCATTAACATGCAGAATTTAACTGAACAACAGCCGCTAGCAAAGACAACAAGGTCAGTAATTCTTCAGCCGAGGCTGATAAGACCCATTCAGGGAGTGACCTGTTGTGTCTGTGTCATTGTTTTGAAAGGGCTCTAATTTTGCCTGTCTAGAGTACAATGCAACAGAGTAGTTTGGATGAGAGGTGAAAACACGGGCAAATGAGATGCATTTTCAAATAAACATGTAGTAGTTTGGACGTAGCCTAAGTCTGTGCTCATCGTACCATCCCCTGACCAATGGCTTAGACCAGCATTGGTTATTTTTGATATCCTTTTGTTTATTTTACGCACCCTACAACAATTACATAAAACTTGCACATCACGCACTTCACACTGAGCTTACTGACAGCCACATTCCATGATTTAGGAGAATTTTGTATATATATAGGAATTATATTTTCATTGATTTGCTCATTAAATAAATACTTCCATTTAACTTTAACATGGTGTGCCGCCCTCCTTGTCATAGCTGTAAGAGCCAGGCGATGACAAAGTGGAGGCTCATCTATAGTTAAATAAATTTACTTTGTGATATGTTTGTTTGATTGTTGGAAACTTTGTTACCTGTTTTGTTTGTGGAGCACTGATCAGGTGATTGGGTACTGGTGCACATTGGGTGCTGTCAGTAGTTTGGCTTTGTTTGGTTGGTGCATGGATACTGGGAGATGCACCATTTGTTAACGTTGGTGGAAGCGTCTTTCTTGCTCTTTTGTGGAAATCAGTTGGAGAAGATTTTTTTATGGTGTTGCGACAGTGTGGTCAGTGTCAATTGTCTTTGGGCAATTGTCTCGGGAGCCTATCTGTGTGATGCTGTTGCCTGCTTGCAGGTCGCTGCGCAAACACGCTGGTTTATAGTGCGTAAGTACCCACCACAAGTTGCATGAAGCCAATGGTTGAGTTTTAGTTAGATCCAGACTAGGCAGTTAGTGAAGAAAAACTCTGGGAGTTCAGTCTGGCCTCAAGTGTGCATTTGGGGAGGGCTAACACTCTATGTTCTGTTGGATCCAGCTGTTGGATCCAAGTTGTTATAACTTTTGTATCTGAATTTTTTGATGCACCTTTGGAGGTGTTTGTTCGTGGCTGTACAAAGGATCAGTTACCACAAATAGCCGAGCACTATGAGATTAATATTGCAGATAAGAAACGTAAGTGTGAGATTAAAGACGCTATTTTGTCTACTTTAAAGGGGAGGGATATTTTGGGGAGAGGTTCACCAGGGGTGCCGGTGTCCATGCCAGTGCCTGTGCCAAGGTCAGAGTTGATGTTTGAGCAGCATTCAGAATTGCTGGTTTTACAGTTTGAGCAGGAAAAAAGTGTGACTGAAGGCTGAAGTGGAATAAGTGTAGCAAAAGACTGAAAAGATGAAACTGGATTTAGAGCTGTATGAACTGAGTTTGATCAGGAATGGGAAGCTTTCATCTAATGTTTCAGAGGTTTCTTAAGCTGAGCAGTGTTCCTTTGACATGGGTGCTAATCTGCATTTGGTGCCTATATTTAATGAACAAGATCCTGACATGTTCTTTATTTTGAACGCATCATGGATGCAAAACAATGGCCAGATGCAGACAGAACTTTAATGCTTCAGTGTGTCCTGACTGGTAGGGCTCAAAATCATGCACAGCATTAAGCACCACTGATTCTAAGGTAAAATCTGCTGTTTTAAAAAGCATTTGAGTCAGTCCCTGAAGCATATCATCAAAAATTCAGAAACTGGGAAAAAGGTGATAAGCAGACCTATGTGGAATTTGTCTGTGATTTACTGTCCCATTTCAACCGCTGGTGTTCTGCTGCTAATGTGGAGGATTTTAAGAGTCTCTGTGAGTTAGACATTACAGCAATTTAAGAATTTGATTCCTCAGCATATTGCATGCTGTGCTTGCTTGTAATCTAGCAATAAACGTACATCCTTCTCACCTGCTCTGGCTTGTTCCAGTATTTCTAGCTTAGACCCTGTGTGTGATGCTCCAGGTACTGATGGTTTTGAACCATTTATTGCTGATGCTGTTGTGTCTTTGGTTGGTGGTGAGGAGCGTGTGCCAATAAAGCTTTGGTGTCATATTAAGTCATATTTTGTCAGATAAACACAAAAGTCAGTCATGGAGTTCCACAAAGTTCTGTGCTAGGACCAATACTTTTCACTCTATATATGCTTCCTCTAGGAAACATTATTGGGAGGCACCAGATAAATTTCCATTGTTACGCAGATGACACCCAGCTGTACTTATCCATGAAGCCAGGTGAGACTAACCGGGTAGCCAAGTTATTGTAATTGGCCCAAAACACCTCAGAGATACACCACGGGAATCGAAACGGTGACTGCCTGCTAAGAGCGTCTTGCGCTCAAGTGGTATGCGCCCTAACCACTCGACTACCAGGCCGCTCCCACCTTGGTGTCATTTTTGACCAGGACTTGTCCTTTACTTAACATATAAAGCAAGTCTCTAGGACAGCCTTCTTCCACCTGTGCAATATTGCAAAAATCAGACCCATTCTGTGTCTAAAGGATGCTGAAAAGCTAGTTCATGCATTTGTTACCTCAAGACTGGACTACTGTAATTCTTTATTGTCAGGATGTCCCAAAAATGCAGTAAAAAGCCTCCAATTGATCCAAAATGTGGCAGCACGAGTACTGACAGGAACTAGGAAACGAGATCACATCTCTCCTGTGTTAGCTTCTCTGCATTGGCTCCCTGTAAAATCCAGGATAGAATTCAAAATCCTTCTCCTCACCTACAAAGCCATTAATGGTCAGCCACCATCGTACCTTAAAGAGCTTATAGTTCCCTATTTTCCCATTGGGACATTTCGCTCTGTAAATGCAGGTCTACTTGTGGTTCCCAGAGTTTGTAAGAGTAGAATGGGGGGCAGAGCCTTCAGCTATCAGGCTCCTCTCCTGTGGAACCAGCTCCCAGTATGGGTTCGGGAGGCAGACACTCTATCTACCTTTAAGATCAGGCTTAAATCAGAATCAGAATCAGAATCAGTTTTATTGCCAAGTATGTTTTCACATACAAGGAATTTTTTCTGGTGATTGGTGCAATTGAGGATCAGGGGGATCAGCAACAGTGGGGCTCTCTAGCCTTGTTGATAAGGCTAATAGCAGATGGGAAGAAGCTATTTTTGTGGCGAGAGGTTTTGGTCCTGAAGGACCGCAGCCTCCTGCCAGAGGGGAGTGTCACAAAAAGTTTGTGTCCAGGGTGGGAGGAGTCAGCTACAATCTTCCTTGCACGCCTCAGAGTCCTTGAGGTGTACAGGTCCTGGAGGGATGGAAGATTGCAGCCAATCACCTTCTCCGCAGAGTGGATGATACGCTGCAGTCTGTTATTGTCCCTCTCTGTGGCAGCAGCGTAACAGATGGTGATGGAGGAGGTGAGGATGGACTCAATGATGGAGGTGTAGAAGTTCACCGTCATAGTCCTTGGCAGGTTGAACTTCTTCAACTGCCTCAGGAAATACATCCTCTGCTGAGCTTTCTTGATGAGGGAGCTGATGTTTAGCTCCCATTTGAGATCCTCTGTGATGGTGGTACCCAAGAAGCGAAAATGCTCCACGGTAGCCACGGGGGAGTCGCACAGGGTGATGAGGGTGGGTGGGGCTGGGCTCTTCCTGAAGTCCACTATCATTTCCACTGTCTTCACAGTGTTTAGCTCTAGGTTGTTCTGCCTGCACCAGGTCACCAGACGGTCAGTCTCCCACCTGTAGGCAGACTCATCGCCATCAGAGATGAGTCCAATGAGAGTGGTGTCGTCTGCAAACTTCAGGAGCTTGACAGACTGATGGCTGGAGGTGCAGGTGTTGGTGTACAGGGAGAAGAGCAGAGGAGAAAGAACGCAGCCTTGCGGGGATCCAGTGCTGATGGTCTGGGAGTCAGACACATGCTTTCCTAGCTTCACATGCTGCCTCCTGTCAGACAAGAAGTCGGTGATCCACCTGCAGGTGGAGTCAGGCATGCTCAGCTGGGAGAGCTTGTCCTGCAGCAGAGCCGGGATGATGGTGTTGAAGGCAGAGCTGAAGTCCTCAAACAGGATCCTGGCATAGGTCCCTGAGGAGTCCAGGTGCTGGAGGATGAAGTGGAGAGCCATGTTGTCGGCGTCATCTACAGACCTGTTGGCTCTGTAGGCGAACTGCAGGGGGTCCAGGAGTGGGTCAGTGATGGATTTGAGGTGGGACAGGACAAGGCGCTCAAATGATTTCATGACCACAGAGGTCAGGGCAATGGGTCTGTAGTCATTTAGACCTGTGGGCCTTGGTTTTTTGGGGACAGGGATGATGGTGGAGGATTTGAAGCAGGCTGGCACATGGCAGGTCTCCAGTGAGGTGTTGAAGATGTCCGTGAACACCGGAGACAGCTGATCAGCACAGTGCTTCAGGGATGATGGAGAGACAGAGTCAGGACCGGCTGCTTTGCGGGGGTTCTGCTTCTTAAAAAGCCTGTTGACATCTCTCTCCAGGATAGAGAGAGACGTTCCTTTGGTAGGGGATGAGGAGGGGGGTTCTGATGTGGCTCTGATGTGGAGGTTAGTGTCAGGTTTGTTCCACTGTCTTTCAAAGCAGCAGTAGAACTCATTCAGATCATTGGCCAGACGGAAGTCGTTAATGGAGTGGGGGGGTTTAGGTTTGTAGTTTGTGATCTTTCTGAGCCCTTTCCAGACAGAAGCAGAGTCGTTGGCTGAGAACTGGAGCTGAAGTTTCTCAGAGTACAGACGTTTAGCTTCTCTCATCGCCTTGTTAAACCTGTGCTTGGACTCTTTAAACCTGTCCCTGTCCCCACTCCTGAAAGCTTCCTAAAACTGTCCTGTTTGGTAAAGCTTATAGTTAGGGCTGGCTCGGGTATGTCCTGAACCATCCCTTAGTTATCCTGCTATAGAGCTAGACTGCTGGGGGATTCCCATGATTCACTGGGCGCTCTCTCTCTCTCTCTCTCTCTCTCGATTACTTTATTCCATTAACTCTGTGTTTTTTTTCTCTCCCGTAGTTTGTGTTTCTCCTCTCTCCCTCTCTCTGTCCTCATTCTGCAGGTATGTTGTTTATTAAACAGCGATGATGTGATGATGATGAAGAAAACTCAGCTGACACCGTCTTGCTTGTATATAAAGAGGTTTATTACAAAGAAGTCCAGCATCAAATCAAGCACTCACGATTGCCTGAGAGAGGAGTCAAAGCCAATATGAATCTCCTCTGAATAACAGCTCTAACTTTCCTCCTATATAGGTTGGTTGTTTTCTGAACCTAAGGTAAAACATTTGGTTCCTATAAATAAAAAAGGGCTTCATTACATAAGATGAGGGAGTCATCCATCTCCCAATGACACCTAGACCTTTTTGACCTAGAACCTCTTAGCTAAGGCCCTTAAATCTTTTTACCTAGGGGATCCCTAGATAAACATACCAAACCCATAAATTCACACAACATGTAGAACTTCAGATACTACAGGTATCTCTGCCTCTGGAGCAGCAGGATCCAGATCCACCACTACTCATCATTACTATTAACCACTGTTATCTGTCATTATTATTGATAACACCATTACCTACACAGCTGTTCCTGGTCTCTCTCTTTTCTCCTCTCTCCTCTCCCACCCCCCCTTTTTTATCTCCTGCTAAACCCAACCGGTCGAGGCAGATAGCTGCCCACCCTGAGCCTGGTTCTGTTGGAGGTTTCTTCCTGTTAAAGGGAGTTTTTCCTCCCACCTGTCGCCACGCGCCTGCTCTTTGTGGGAACTGTTGGGTTTTTCTCTGTAACAAAGTAAGGTCTTGACCTGACCCTGTAAAGTGCCTTGAGATAATGTATATTATGATTTGGCGCTATACAAATAAAATTGAATTGAATTGAATTGGTGTGATACAGGCACCAAGAACTTGTTCACTGTGGCATCAGTCTTGCCTTTTTCACCTGCAACAGAGATGGTAGACTTTGAGTATTGAACTGATACCTGTAATGCAGCATAAAATGGTGCTTGAGTGTGATCTGGTACTTGACATTGCTGTTGGTGGGTGCCCCGCTCTTCCAATTGATGGGGTGGTCATGATTCTGTGGAATGATCTGGCTGATGGTGTTGTGTGGGTGGATGGGCCACCTCCTCCCATAGACACATCGAAGCCACTGGCATCTAGGGAGCTGCATGAAAGTGGTCAGAAGTTCCGTGGTTGTTTCCAGCTGGCACTTTGATGTGTGTGCAGAGCCATAGTGTGGCTGCACCAGTCTTGCCTACTCTAGAGGTTAGTAAGGTGAAGGGGGATTCTGGGCATGTGGTTTCCTTGCCCGATCCTCTGCCGATCTGCAGTCCACTGCCAAGAGACAAGTGGGTTAAGAGCCAGCAGACTGCTCCATCTCTGTCAATTTTTTAGACAGTGTTGTTTCAGAGGATGAGATAAAACATGTTGCTCATGGTCATTTTTTCTGCAAGGTCAGTTATTAGAGCACTCCATTTTTGGCATCCCGTGTGTGGTTCTGAGTGGTCAAGGAACTAATTTTATATCCCATGTTTTTTCTCAGGTTCTGATGCAGCTGAAGGTATAGTATAGCTGTGTGTCAGCATATCATGCACAGAGCCAGGGAGTGTTAGAACGCTTTCACCAAACCTGCACCTGTGTGCTTATTGCACAGAGATCGGTGGAGATTGGAAAGAGGGACTGACATGGCTGATGCTGTCAGCCAGTGAGGCCATGCAAGAGAGCACTGGGTTTAGCCTTAACAATCTTGTTTTTGGTCATATGGTGCGTAGTCCTCTAGCTGTTCTTTGGGATGATTTGGCAGAGGTTGATCATCTAAAAAATCTGATCAACTATGTAAATGGTTTCTGAAATTGTTTGTACACAGCCATGGAGAGGATGCGAGAAAACCTGGAAGGTGCTCAGTCCAAAACTAAAAGGCTATATGATCACCGGGCTGAACACCACCAATTTAGCCCAAGCAAAATTCACAGGCCCATACACTCTGGAGCACAAGTATTGCAGCAAAATTATTTTATTGCCACTCCAAAACTGAGAAAATCACAACGTTTCACAAAACAAAACACCAATTCAGAAAACAAAACATTTCACAAAACGAAATAACATTTCATAAAACGAAAGATTTAAGAAAACACAACAGTCAGAAAAACAATCCAGAAATCCAGAAAACACAATATTTCACAAAACAAAACAATTCAGAAAACAAAACAACATTTCACAAAACGATTCAGAAAACAAGACATTTCACAAAATGAAACAAAACGTTTCACGAAACGAAACAATTCGGAAAACGCAACAACATTTCATAAAACAAAACAAAAATTCTGAAAACAAAACAACATTTCACAAAACAAAACAAAAATTCAGACAATTCATAAAACGAAACAATTCAGAAAACATTTCACAAAACAAAACAATTCAGAAAACAAAACATTTCACAAAACCATTCAGAAAACAAAACATTTCAGAAAACAAAACAACATTTCACAAAACAACGTTTCACAAAACATAACAACGATTCAGAAAACAAAACGTTTCACAAAACGAAACAATTCAGAAAACAAAACAACATTTCACAAAACAAAACATTTCACAAAACAAATCAACAATTCAGAAAACAAAACAACATTTCACAAAATAAAACAACAATTCATAAAACACAACAACAATACACAAAACAAAACAACACACAATTACAGAAAGGGCGGGACAACTCCTCTTGTTTGTGATTGGATAGAGCCCCTGTTGACAATTGCATGTCATTTCCTGTGTCTTCTGCATACTCTCAACAGTGTTTTTAAGGGAATTTCAAACTGAGTTTGAAAAAATGGAGGTGGAGAGTGGAATTATAGTGGAATATTTCAGCAAAGGAAATACACATGATGTAATTCTTGATATGCTGTACGATGCTCAAGGCCTCTTCCGATTCATAGCTTCTGATTCGACAATTAAGGGGAAAGGTAAAATTTACTTACTCAGCTGAGTGACGATCCTCCTTTTATTTCACCTCTTACTGTTATAATCCTGTGTTGTAGACATTTGAGATAAACCTTTAATGCTGTGTGAACCCCTGCCCACCCCTAAAGTGGACGTTACAATATCTTAACCTTGACATTAGTTGAATGTCTCTTCTCCCTCCCTCACTCCATCAGTAGATCACAGGGAATAAATGGGTCAGGAGCCAGTCGGAATTGAGCTCTGTCTCCTTGAATATCATACCATCATGTCACACTTGTACTTTTTTTTAAATCTCCCAGAAAATTTAATAGTGTACGAGCAACTTATACAGTCTCTTATACAGCCATACCATTTGACACTCAGTAAACTCATTTTGCTGTATGGTGACTCATAAAGTCACTGCGCAATAAGACACTGACAGCACACAGACAGACAGACAGACAGAGCAGTAGCGAGTTCTTCAGACCATCAGAGCTAAGTGAAAAATATCCACAAATGTGTCATTGTCTTGTATTTCAATGATGTTCCTCTCACATTGTGCGCACTCAGGCGGGTGTGTGAGTCAGTTACTATGGTTATGCCGATACTCCGTGTCTCTGTCGCTCTGAATCTTTCAAAAGTCATAAACCTAAGAGTGCCTCAGTTTTGTAAAATGATATCACCGCCCCCAGAGAAAAAGTTGACCCCCCAATTGTTTTAGTAGTAGTCTATAAATCGGGATTGTACATGTGGATTGTACGGAGGACAATCCCTGCATAAATCATCAAGTTGGGCATGAGAGGGGATAAGCCTAGGATGACTAATTACAATGAGAAATGGTATGCTGTATATACCATGATCAAACAAAGGGGGGGTGCAATAAAGCTTTCTATGTTCCATGTTAGAACAGAGGGGGATGGATTAAAGGCTTTCTATGTACCATGTTAAAACGGAGGGGCACGCAATAAAGGCTTTCTAAGTCCTGTTTTCTCCTGTTATTTTTTAATGATACATTGTGGATTTGAGATACCATTATGTTTAAGATAGGGTGGTAAAAGAAGATTATAATGGTGTACCAAAGTTTGATTGATGAGGATGGGGAGTGTCAAAATTCCAGACTACCCTAAATGAAGGAGGGTGTCACCAGGAAATATAAGGCAGAATTGGACTGTGTTGTATTCAGAGTCTGGCTTCATGCACAGGCCTTGGTTTGCTGTATTATCTTGCATGTTACAGTAAATCGATTTCATTGCATCAGACTCTTATTCTCTTGGACTGTTATTGTCTCAGTGTCTGCTTGAACCATAGTTTAGCATTATTGGAACTTATAGTATAACAAGTTGTAGAAAAGTGTTGCAGAGACTTCTGAAGATCCACTGGCCCATCTGAGAGGGTCTTCTGCGACAAGTGAATGACACTTGCATTAAAAAAACCATGGAAATAAAGAGAAAAAGGTATGATGTGAAATTTAAACTCTCAGCTATCAAAACTGCTCATACACATAAAGGTTTAAATAACTTTTGTAACCTTCGACTTTCATCCTTTAAAAAAGTTGGCTACCTCTCTCTGTCTCTGTCTCTCTCACTGTGCATGGGGATGGCCTAGATGCGTTTCTCTCAGAGCTGGATCAAATGAATGATTCGTAATATGTTATTTGATAGCCTGGTAATTTTTATATATATTATATATATATATATATAATATATTTATGGTTTAAATTATCAGTTTGATAGTACCAACCCTGTTTCCAAAAAAGTTGGGATACTGTGTAAAATGTAAATAAAAACAGGGGTGGCCCGGTAGTCGAGTGGTTAGGGTGCGTACCACGTGAACGCAAGACACTCTTCGCAGGCAGTCACTGGTTTCGACTCCCAACCGGTCTGACTCTTTCCTGCATGTCATTCCCCTCTCTCTACCCCCTTTCCTGTCAGTCTTCACTGATCCATAATAAAGGCACAAAAGGCCCAAAAAAATAATTTAAAAAAGACCAAAAAAATGTAAATAAAAACAGAGACCGCTGATGTGCAAATCTTGTAATCCGATATTTAATTGAAAATAGAACAAAGACAACATATCAAATGTTGAAATTAAGAATTTTATTGTTTTATGAAAAATATATGCTTGATTTGAAATTGGTGTCAGCAACATGTTTCCAAGTTGGGATGGGCATGTTCACCACTGTGTTGCATCACCTCTTCTTTTAGCAACTCTGTAAACGTTTGAGAACTGAGGAAATCAGTTGCTGGACTTTTGAAAGTGAAATGTTGTCCCATTCTTGCCTGATATTGGATTATACTGCGCAAAAGTTCAGGGTCTCCTTTGTTGTATTTTCCGTCTTATGATGCACCAAATGCTGTCAGTGGGTGACAGGTCTGGACTGCAGGCCGGCCAGTTTAGCGTCTGGACTTTTCTACTATGGAGCCATGCTGTTGTAATACACGCAGAATGTGTTTTGGCATTGTCATGATGAAATATGCAAGGCCTTCTCTGAGAAAGACATCTGGATGGCAGCATACTGTATGTTGCTCCAAAACCTGTATAGTTCATGGGCACTAATGTCCCCTCACACTATCACAGATTCTGGCTTTTGAATTGTGAACTGATGCTGGATGGTCCCTCTCCTCTTTAGCCCAGAGGACGCAGCATCCATGATTTCAAAAAAGAATTTGAAATTTTATTCGTCAGACCACAGGACAGTTTTCCATTTCACCTCAGACCATTTTAAATGAGCTTGAGCCCAGAGAAGTCGGCAACGTTTCTAGATCATGTTTAGATTTAGGTTCCTTCTTTGTATGGTAGAGTTTCAGTCTGCATTGGTGGATGCACCAATGAACTGTGTTCATGGACAATGTTTTTCATAAGTGTTTCCGAGCCCATGCAGTGATGTCCACAATAGAACCACATTTGTTTTTAATGTAGTGCTGCCTGAGGACCCAAAGATAATGGCCAATATTGGTTTTTGGCCTTGTCCCTTGAACACAGAGATTTTTCTGGATTCTCTTAATTTTTTAATGATATTATGAATATCATATAGATGCTGAAATTCTTTGCAATTTTACTTTGAGGAACATTATTCTTAAATTGTTGCACTATTTTCCCACGCAGTCTTTCACAGAGTGGTGAGCCTCTCCCCATCTTCAGTGCACAGAGACTCTGCCTCTCTGAGGGGCTCTTTCTGTACCGAATCATCTACTGACCTGTTGCCAAGTAACCTAATTGGTTCAACCAGGTGTTTATTTTAGCATTACACAACTTTTCCAGTCTTTTGTTGCCCCGTCCCAACTTTTTGAAACATGTTGCTGGCATCAAATTCATATTGAGCATATATTTTTTCATAAAACACTGAAATTTAAGCATTTCAACATTTGATATATTGTTCTGTTCTATTCCCAATTGAATATGGGTTTACATGCAAATAATCACATTCCGTTTTTTATTTACTTTTTATTTTTGTATCACAGTGTCCCAACTTTTTTGGAAATGGGGTTGTATTTTCCATCTTGCCTGTGCATACGTTTTTTGTGAAAGGAATTAAAGGCCTTTCCCATGTACAGTAGATGCCTGTCCCAAATATAGGCTGGTTGAATTCAGTGTCAGGGGCAGATAAAAGCTCAGGCTATTAATTTAAGTTTTATGGTATGTTAACATTTTTCACTTACTTATTTAAATTATTTAAAATCATTAGCAAATGACAAACGGAAACCGAGCACTGAGTTGGAGCACATGCTCTCATGGTGTTACTATAGTTACTATTTATCCATGGTCAGAGTATAACCTGCAGTAGATTTGAATCAGTGCCCTCTCAGTTAAGAGAACCAGCTGGGAGCACAGTCTAAGAAGCTGAGTGATGAGCTGCTGTGAATGGGGTCATCAGCAAAACATGTTTTTGCTGATATTTTTTGTTTGAATATTCCCACTCCATTATCTTGCCGTCAAACAGCCCTTTCCTTTGGGACTATGTTTTTTCAACCATTTAACTACCAGATCCCCACATCAGATGATACAATGTACCACCTGCTACGTTTGTCATTTTAACGACCAAAACGACCACTCAGCACAGGCTGAGATGAGTAACTGCAAGCTGATATTTTCTACACTGTTTTGTTAATGATTATTAGCTATGGAGCTTAGTGAACCTATGTATCTGTACAACCTTAGTTTCTGAATTCTTAATTCTGGGCTTAATTTTATGTGTATATTTTTTGTTGGTAAGCAAGGTTTGTATTATTGTCTGTAAATTGATATTGACATGGATATACATTTTACATGAACAGGTGATGTTTAGTTTCATTTGAACAAGGTGCTCAATACCTTACCACACATGGGTCTGCTATGGTGAAAATAACAAATCTGCTAAAAACAACATTTGGAGCACAGGAAGGAGTTTCTTAAGCACGAGATGAGGGAAACGCTATTGTTTACATTCCAGAGACTGAGATCACCTTAACTCTGAGTCAGTTACGACAGTAACTTACTCTGAAGTTAAACTGCTTGCTGGCAGGTTTTGTTCAACAAATCCTGAGTTTCTTTCTGTCTCTGCCACTCTTGCCGCAACTTAAGAAGGTTCTGACATTCCTCATTCCTACTGTCTATATCAAAGTGCATACAGGAGGAGATTCGTTTGACCTGTCTTTATTAACATTACCTATTTTATGATCAACAAGTTATCTGTGTGAGGACAGAGACATTCAAATATTATTACATATGGAGGCTCCATCCCCAGCTCAGATTAAAATCTTTCCATTGTTCGTCTTTATAACACTGAGACTCTGTGAACATTAAAACAATCGTCAGACTGTTAATCAGTTCCTCTGCACTGAAACATTATGCATTTATCACTGCAAATAAAAAAATCTGTGTGAAGCTTGAGGCAGAAACTAAGACAAAACTTTAGACACAGATCAACAAATAATCATTTCTTTCTTATAATTAGTCGCAATGATGGAACACTCCTATCATTGCTATCATATCATGTAGTAGATGATGTGATATTTCTTAGTGAGGATTCCAGGAGTGCAGCTGAAATTACATAAAAAAAGAAAAGATTTTTATATGTAGATGTCTGAAAATTTGCACCTCAATGCTTTTTCACCTGAAAGTCACCAAAATCATGAGGATGTAACAGGGTCAAACTATGAGGTTACAATGATAGATCTGTAAATAAACTGATGTCTGATCTGCTTGATGTGTATTTTCATCTTCTGCTACAGCCGAACTTTGTCCCCCATCAGGTTACAGCTGAATAAATATATTTAAACATTTAATCTAACAAACAATAGGATTCCAGAGCCCTGAGCTCAAGAGTTTCACACAGTGAATAGAGTACAGGATAAGATGTAGCCTACAATATAAATGTAGGCTACAAATAATTAATGTAGGGGTGGGTGATTTATCGAATATACTTGATATATCATGGCTTCTTATTGTTTTAAGACACCAGCATTCGCCTTGGCGTTCTGCTTTCTCCTGTGTCCCATCCAGAAAACTCTACATGTGTGTGATGTGGGTGAGGTGTGTGTGTTTAGGTATCTCTGGCAGAGGGAACTGGAGAGAGCAAAAAAGTGCCAAACCAAATTTATACCTGTTCAAAAATGGTAACTTAAGATGGAGGTGGATGAACAGGCTCCAAAAACATGGTTGTCTTCGTGTGCACAACGGCTGAACTAGACACACACACAAAGCAAGAGTGAGTGAGAGAGGCAGAAAGCAAGCAGACCAGTAACTGCCTTTCACCTATTAAATTAAATACAGTTGCTAAAATGGTCAAAAATATTTATTTTTTTTGTTGTCTGTTGATTCAGATAAAAAATGTAATAAAATTAAAAATAAATAAATAAATTAAATTGAAGAACAGCGTTGATCAGGCCCTCACAAAATGCATTGCCTGTTTATTTGCATTCTTAATTGTGTCCCCTGCGTCGAGCCAGAGACCAAGCAACAAGCACAAATTATGCGTTTGTGAGTTGTGTTGTGCATGGACAGATTGGTTATTAGGGATAATGTTATAATTATCATTATTATATAATTATATTTCATATACTTGTTAATCAATTATTCATAATTAATATTACTAAAATTAACTAGATGGGTCACCACCCTGATATCAGGGACCTTTAACCAACCTCAGAGTTCAGCCTCAATTAAGCATTCACTTATAAATATCAATATTCGAAAATATTTATACTTATAAACAATGAAGGATGGAATCCGAGCACTGTCTGACTGTCCGATCAAGCTGTTACCACTGAAAACATGCACAAATAATCAAAAAATACGACTAGTTAAACGACTACAGGGTTTATTATCAAACAAAATCAATTTACACTTAATATTGTTTTAAAATCAATAAACACCTGTCCTAAGCTATCCTACTACAAAACACCACACAAACTATTATGCTGCACCCATGTAGTTCATGTGGGGTGTATGTGTGTACATAGACAGGTCTAAAAGTGTATGTGTGTGTGTGTGTGTGAGTGTGTAGGCATATGTGTGTATGTGTGTGTGTGCAGACAAAAAGGCGAGGTGCGTGTGTGTGTGTGAGAGTGAGTGGACCAAGATGGCGGATGAGATCACGTTTGATGTTGTCACACAATTTTTCTCCAGTGAGAAACCAGAGTTTGAATTTAGAACCAAGATTTGTGGGGTTTGGCGCTGTTTCACAGCTTTAAAACTCTAATTCAGGCTTCTGGGTTTATATGCAGGCCCCTCTATTGTTCTGGTCCCAGCACATGGCATGAGACCCCAACAATAAGGACAACCAACCCCATAATGTGGGATAACCACAAGGGGGCAGAAAAGCACAAAACGTATTTGACAGGCCAGATCTTTTGAACAGAAAAAGCTTAAAAAGAGTAAAGGCATTCCATTTCAATTCAATTCAATTCAATTCAATTCAATTTTATTTGTATAGCACCAAATCATAATATACATTATCTCAAGGAACTTTACAGGGTAAGGCTGAGACCTTACTTTGTTATAGAGAAAAACCCAACAATTCCCACAAAGAGCAAGAACTTGGAAACAGGGGGGAGGAAAAACTCCCTTTTAACAGGAAGAAACCTCCAACAGAACTGGGCTCAGGGTGGGTGGCTGTCTGCCTCGACCGGTTGGGTTCCATAGGTTTTCATTGCAGACTGAAAAGGAATCTATTAAGGATACAGTTTTTTTAGGGATTCAAATAAAAGTAAAAAGTGTGACTACCAACCCGGGTTTATGTCATAACTTAGTTTTGGTTATAAGTTATTGAAGCAAGAAGTTTGAATCTGTGAATATCTTTACAAATTTACTAATGTTTTAAAAAGCAGAATCTCAACATGCTTTAAGCCAAGCATGAAAAACTTAATCAGATCCTGTAAATAAGCCATATATTTATTCTCCACAAACCTTTTCTTCATTCAAACATGAGCTTGAAGGTATCATGTTTTGATATGAAACATTTCACATCTTAACACTAAGTCATCATGTTCACGTTCTAACAATGTAAATAGTATATTATGTAATAAGGTTGTATGTCATGATGATATATTCCATACAAAGTAACCTCACTGCACTGCAGGAAAATACCTGTTCACACAGGTAAACTTTTTTCACTTTGTCATTATGGGGTACTGTGTTGAGGTAAAAAAAGAATTTAATCCATTTTGTAACATAACAAAATGTGGAAAAAGTGAAGCGCTGTGAATACCTTCCGGATGCACTGTACTTCTACTTACAACTTTAGTAGCTTACCCACTGTCTCATTTATTGGTCAACACAGTTTTTTTTTTTGATTTTTTGTGAAAACAATTGTGCTGAAAAGCAATATAAAGTTACAGAGCAAACACACACACACACACACACAGTTGTTTACATCAACTCAGGTGTTTACATAAATCACAATCACCTCTGGAGCTGATGAATACCCGTGTCTACTGCAGATGTCACACCGCGGTGAGGTCAAGTTTGGGTTTTGTCCTGTCTCCATGTCTTGTCTTGTCATTTCCTGTTTTATTTTGAAAAGTAACTCTCCTCTCGTTTCAGGTCACTTGCCCTCCCTCGTGTGTCTTGGTCTGATTGTCTGAGTGTTTCCACCTGTCCTCGTTACCATGTGTATAAGAGTCTGCGTCTCCCTTTGTCTTGTGCCAGTGTGTCGTCTTAGTCGATATCTGTATGCGATCACCCTAGCCTACCAACAGTCTCGTCACCAGTCTGTGCTATTTGGTCTTTGTTCAAGTTCCTCCTCGACAAGTGATTTTCTGTTATAAGTCTCAAAGTGTAGTGCCTCCAGTTGTTAGGAGAGTTTTTTGTTTGTTTGATTTCTTTTGTTATTTCTCTTGCCTGTTTCAGTTACTCGGTCTCAAAGGATTCGAGTCTGATTCGGTAATAAAGACTTGTGAAACTATCCTGCATCTGCGTCCTGAGTCCTAGCCTGGTTGTGACAGCAGAGTCATTTTACTTGGGTATGAATTCCGATTGTAGCCTTTTCCATTGCAAACAAAAGCCAGATGTTAGTGGGTCTTATCAGATTTTTTGACCAGTTGAAAAGGGCCTTAAGATTCTTTGGCCACCATCAAGTTCAGTCTACGACTAGGAAGGTTGTTGGTTTGATTCCCAGCTCCTCCAGTCTGCAGGTTTCCTTGGGCAGGATACTGAACCCCAAATTGTGACTGATGTAGCAAGGGTGTGTGAGCGCTACATGTGTGGGGAAAAAAGCACTGTATGAGTGTGTGTGTGATTGTGGTTTAACAGTGATCCAAAGTATTCCCCTAAAACTAAATTGTAGTTGGGAGCTAAACAGTCCAGGAAAGTCCACTCCACACGCAGTATCTGGTTGGCGAGCACATGCTATGCCTCCTGTGCACTGGCGGTCGGTGTTACATTGGTGGACTGTAACACTGACCAGAATGAATGAAACAAACTCACGGGGGCAGCAGAAAGGTTTACAGTTTAAGAAGAATGATTCCAGGTCAGGAGAACAGTACTTGAAGATCACAGTCACATTGTTACACAAGCCACTGTTTGCATAAAAACATGGTCCTCCACTTTTCGATTTGCCGGAGAGTTCTGAGTGCAAATCCACTGTGAAGAGTTGGAAGCCAGCCAGCTGCAGCATAGAGTTCAGTACTGATCCACAGAGACATGTCTCTGTGAAACATAAAATGGAAGATGAAGGAAATTTTTTGATCTTCTACACCAACTGAAGTTCATCCAGTCTTTTGCACAGTGAACGCCTGGTAGTGTTGTGCCACACTGGCATAGATGCACAAGCGCACCGTCACGTTTCCCTCTCCTCCGGCGTTTCACTGAATGAGCAAAGTTGAGGACACATTTGACCAGGATGTCCAATAATTGGGAAATAAATCCACTGGAGGTGTTTCATTAATGTTCATGAGCTCTTCTCTGGTGAAAGAGCTCCAGGTATCAAAGCAAAAAACTGAATTAACAAACAAAATAAAGCAAAACAATGTGCGTCAACACAAGGCAGCTATCCACAGCAAGAGCTGGGTCTACTAGAGCATCTTTACACTGCCAAATGCACAGCCTCTTAGCGCTGGTGTGTGAAAAAAGACCTGGACCAAGTTCATATGTAGTCCACATGTAGTCTGTGCTTTAGGCTTGCTAACTTTACTTTTTGCCACATAGGCAGACCATATTTGTCAAAAAGGATCACTACCAATATAAATTCTGCTATTCTCAGTGTTACTGTTTTTTACCAGATGTAGCTTACCATCTTTTGTGGGATCCCGTAGTACTTCTCTCCATTTCTCCTGCCTGCTTTTGGTCATGGTGTTCTTCATTTGTTAAGTCCGCCCACCTTGTAAGTTAACCAGTCACAATGTAGTATGTGTAACAAGTAACTCTGTAGTCCAATTAAATTTTCTAATGGTGACTTAAGCCTAAAATTGAAACTTTCTTGCTCTCCAGTTAACAATAAATAATTTTCCTTTTTAGTCTACAATGTAAAATTAATACATGACAACTCTATTTGAAATATACTCTGTTTTATGAAGTGGCCATTAAACAAAACTGAATTATGTACCGTGGAACACTTAAAGTTATTTAAAGAACATATAATTTTGGTAATACCAGCAACCTTTGAGGCCTAAAGACATTTTCCAATCAATTCATCTAGCCGACAATAATAAGATTTTAATCATTCAGAATTTAGTTGTGTAGATAATAACACAGTCAACAGGATATCAGATATATAGTTGAAGTGAGAAGTTAACATACACCTTAGCCAAACACATTTAAACTCAGTTTTTGCATAATTCCTGACATTTAATCCAGATAAACATTACCTGTTTTAGGTAGGTTAGGATCACTACTTCATTTTAAGAATGTGAATAATGGTAGAATGTCAGAATAATGGTAGAGAGATTGATTTACATCAAGGCAAATAAATAATTACACTTACCATTCTGGTATGTTCTCTACGTCGCTGATTTTGGTGCATAGTAAACTCCTCAAAAACTCCTGAGTCTGGGTTTGACTGCGACTCAAACATGTGGCTGAGTCTTTCTGATGTTTCCTCTGCTAACCATCTTGATACTCTCTGATGTTCTACCTGTTAACCTAGGGCTAGCAGTGGGAGTGGGCGGGGCAGAATGAGAAAGAAAGCGTAGATTACAGCGTAGATTGTAACTGTTACTGTTACACCACAATCAGTGGTGCTTATCACGCCGTCCCCCGGGCTGCACTGGGCCACTCTGACCATGTCATGGTCCACCTGATTCCCACATACAGGCAGAAACTAAAACTGTATAAACCTGTTGTGAGGACATCGAAGCAGTGGAGCAGTGAAGCCATAAAGGATCTGCACTAACTGGGAAGTGTTCAGGACTGCTTCCAACAGTCTGGATGAGTTCACAGAGGTTGTGACATCATACATCAGCTTCTGTGAGGACTGCTGTATCCCATCACGTACCAGGGTGAGTTATAACAGTGACAAACCCTGGTTCACAACTAAGCTCAGTCAGCTCAGGAAGCAAAAGGAGGAAGCTTTCAGGAGTGGGGACAGGGACAGGTTTAAAGAGTCCAAGTACAGGTTTAGCAAGGCGGTGAGAGAAGCTAAACAACTGTACTCTGAGAAACTTCAGCTCCAGTTCTCAGCCAATGACTCTGCTTCTGTCCGGAAAGGGCTCAGAAAGATCACAAACTACAAACCTAAACCCCCCCACTCCATTAATGACTTCCGTCTGGCCAACGATCTGAATGAGTTCTACTGCCGCTTTGAAAGACAGTGGGACAAGCCTGACACTAACCTCCACATCAGAGCCACAT
This sequence comes from Trachinotus anak, assembly GCF_046630095.1. NCBI lineage: Eukaryota > Metazoa > Chordata > Actinopteri > Carangiformes > Carangidae > Trachinotus > Trachinotus anak. The sequence goes on from NW_027273883.1 coordinate 28,921,089, forward strand.
CAGAACCCCCCTCCTCCCCTACCAAAGGAACATCTCTCTCTATCCTGGAGAGAGATGTCAACAGGCTTTTTAAGAAGCAGAACCCCCGCAAAGCAGCCGGTCCTGACTCTGTCTCTCCATCATCCCTGAAGCACTGTACTGATCAGCTGTCTCCGGTGTTCACAGACATCTTCAACATCTCACTGGAGACCTGCCACGTGCCAGCCTGCTTCAAATCCTCCACCATCATTCCTGTCCCCAAAAAACCAAGGCCCACAGGACTAAATGACTACAGACCCATTGCCCTGACCTCTGTGGTCATGAAATCATTTGAGCGCCTTGTCCTGTCCCACCTCAAATCCATCACTGACCCACTCCTGGACCCCCTGCAGTTCGCCTACAGAGCCAACAGGTCTGTAGACAACGCCATCAACATGGCTCTCCACTTCATCCTCCAGCACCTGGACTCCTCAGGGACCTATGCCAGGATCCTGTTTGTGGACTTCAGCTCTGCCTTCAACACCATCATCCCGGCTCTGCTGCAGGACAGCTGTCCCAGCTGAGCATGCCTGACTCCACCTGCAGGTGGATCACCGACTTCCTGTCTGACAGGAGGCAGCACGTGAAGCTAGGAAAGCACGTGTCTGACTCCCAGACCATCAGCACTGGATCCCCGCAAGGCTGCGTTCTTTCTCCTCTGCTCTTCTCCCTGTACACTAACACCTGCACCTCCAGCCATCAGTCTGTCAAGATTCTGAAGTTTGCAGACGACACCACTCTCATTGGACTCATCTCTGATGGCGACGAGTCTGCCTACAGGTGGGAGACTGACCGTCTGGTGACTTGGTGCAGGCAGAACAACCTAGAGCTTAACGCTCTGAAGACAGTGGAGATGATAGTGGACTTCAGGAAAAACCCAGCCCCACCCACCCCCATCACCCTGTGTGACTCCCCCGTGGCCACCGTGGAGCATTTCGCTTCTTGGGAACCACCATTACACAGGACATTAAGTGGGAGCTGAACATCAGCTCCCTCATCAAGAAAGCTCAGCAGAGGATGTATTTCCTGAGGCAGTTGAAGAAGTTCAACCTGCCAAGGACTATGACGGTGAACTTCTACACCTCCATCATTGAGTCCATCCTCACCTCCTCCATCACCATCTGGTACGCTGCTGCCACGGAGAAGGACAATAACAGACTGCAGCGTATCATCCACTCTGCTGAGAAGGTGATTGGCTGCAATCTACCATCCCTCCAGGACCTGTACGCCTCAAGGACTCTGAGGCGTCCCTGAGGCGTGCAGGGAAGATTGTAGCTGACTCCTCCCACCCTGGACACAAACTCTTTGAGTCACTCCCCTCTAGCAGGAGGCTGCGGTCCTTCGGGACCAAAACCTCTTGCCACAAAAACAGCTTCTTCCCATCTGTTATCAGCCTTATCAACAAGGCTAGAGAGCCCCACTGTCACTGATCCCCCCTGATCCCCAATTGCACCAATCACCAGCACACATTCCTTGTATGTGGAAACATACTTGGCAATAAAACCGATTCTGATTCTGATTCTGAGATGTGCTTAGAGCCCTAGCCCAAAGTTTAAAACACATCTAGAGGGGAATTTTAAAAGAGCAGTTAGTTTCAGTCCTTTTCCTAATACTTGCCAAAAGGTCAAATCACATTACAAATCATCCTCTGGAGTCCAAATATCCACAGCTAATATTTTGGTTATCTGACCAGAGAGACATATCCTACTCCTCATGGCTGGAGAGACAAATGGAAACAGCCAAAAATAATGACTAATGAACAAATCCTCTTATGATTCATTTGTGTAACATCAACCCAGGAACACAGAGATGACACTGAGAAACACATTGGTTTATAATGCCAAGTGAAGCACAAAACCAGTTGTAATGTTTTTGATGAGCAGTACTTGATGAGTATTTAGATTATATGTTTTAACAATCACCATATCTCAGCCCAACATAACATCTTTGGGAAATTTTAAAGCAATATGCTAGACCAAACTGTCCAACACCATTCTCAAAACATGCTGATCATCCTTGTACTAGTCTAAAGTGCAATAAATGATTGATGCTGTTGTTCAGGCTCCTGGTGGAACTACTATGAAAAATTATGTTGAATGTTCTTTGTATTACCTGCGCTTCTGTCAGTTTGCAATTGCAGATCATATATTTTTAAGGAGGTTGAGATCCATTTTGAAAGTAGACTTGTCACTGAAAGCACTTAACTGTGCCGCTGCAAAATGAATAACACTACAATTCATACTGGAATCTCTGTTGTTAACAGAGTAAAGTAAAACAGATTTACAGAGCCTTTCAGGGAGTGTTTCTCTCCTGTTCCCTCTCTGGGTGTTAATGCAGTAAGCAAGAACAGATAACTGGCAGAGCAAGTGAGTCAAAGTTATTGTGAGTACATGGTAATAGAGTGCCATATTACAGCAATTCCATGGTGGCTATCTATGGCTCAGTATCCAGCTAATACATCACAGTAAAAGCAACAACCCACTTGAGAGCCTTTCAGCTCAGGCTTTTAGACAAAAGTTTGAAGTATAGATACAAGAGCAAGGTCACAGGAACAGTTATTGGACAAATAGATTAATCCCATTTGGAGAAACAGAAAGTGTGACACAGACATGGTGAAGCTATGATAGGAAGCTTTATGAGCAACAGAATGCAGTACTTATCCAAGTAATACTTTTCCAAGACCACTATCCTTATCTAACCTTGAGTGAATGTTTTGAGTTGCCTAAACATAACTTAAGATGGTGAGTATGGTCAATATGTCCTTCAAAACATCAGCTTGAGCATGTTGATATTAGCATTTAGGTCATACAAAAGTGTGGTCCAGAACAAGACATCACTACTACTGATTACTCTAGGCACTTGAGTAAGATGTAATCTAGTTACTCTTCTCATGAGCATATAAAGGCCATGGACACCAAAATATGGTTCAGCCATGTCTTTGTAAAGCAGAGGAGGTTGCAGTCCCAATTGTCTCCCTGGAACTTAACTGTGGCCTGAGGTCATCAGGCTTGTTCTTGATAGATTGTGCGTTGGCTAGCATGATACTGGGTATGGGTGTACAATGTGCCCAAGCCTGCAGCCTGTTCGTGTCGCTGGCTCATTTCCCTTGGGGCTGACGCTTTGGGTCGTGTCCTTTGTTCTCCCTCAGGAGAAACAATATGAGTCGTAACAATTCTACTCTTAAAAACTTTAGGAACCCCAAGTAGACCTGCGTTTAGAGAACAGAGTGTAACCCTAACCCTAATAAGGAACAATAAAGTCTTTAAAATCAACTGGGCAGTGGTAAGCACTGTTGCCTCACAGCAAGAAAGTCTTGGATTCGAATTTGGGGCCTGCAGCCTTTCTGTCTGCATCGTCTCCCCTGTGCCTGCATGGGTTCCCTCTGGGTACTCTGGCTTCCTCCCACAGTCCAAAGACATGCACATTAGGTTGATTGGAGATTCTAAATTATCTGTAGGTGTGAATGTGAGTGTTATGGTTGTTTGTCTCTATATGTCAGCCCTGAGACGAGTGTCCTGTCCAGGGTGTGACATTAAGTAGTGGGGAGAAATTCCTATCCTTTCTTAAATTTACAAGTCACACAGATACCCAGCCAAATTATTTAAAGGAAAACATAAACTTTTGGAAAAATTCAACTTGTATCCCAAAAAATGACCCATAGTACTTGAGGATTTCTGTTCAATTCAGTTTTATTTGTATAGCGCCAAATCATAATATACATTATCTCAAGGCACTTTACGGGGTAAGGCCGAGGCCTTACTTTGTTATAGAGAAAAACCCAACAGTTCCCAAAAAGAGCAAGCGCTTGGTGACAGGGAGGAGAAAAAAAAACTCCCTTTTAACAGGAAGAAACCTCCAACAGAACCAGACTCAGGGTGGGCGGCTGTCTATTCATTCAGCATCAGATTTTACTGGATCAGAAATAAACAGATCAGAGATATAAACTAAAAAAATTGTGTATAAGTCAACACTGTTCATTGCTCCATCTATATATTGCTTTAATGTTGGGGGATGCTTTAAGTGCAATGGGTAATTGTTCAATAATTAGTGGCTTAAAGGGCAGCCTTGACAGGTACCTCTTTATAAATTAAAATAAGTTAATCTGTTTGTAATGACTGAGGCCTTGGGTGAAAAGTAGAGAAGTTTTACCCATGTCATAAATTCAGAATCAAAACCAAACCTTTCCAAAAAAATCCTAAATGGATATGGCCATTCCACCCTATCAAATGCCTTCCCCGCATCCAAAGAGAACCATCTCTGGGAGCTCCTCAGATGTGGGAGAGTAAATAACATTCAACAGGTGATGAATATTACTAAATTAGTGGTGGTTACTTATGAAACCAGTTTGATTGTCAGAAACGATGGATTGGTTTCCAATTGCATAGCTAGAACCTTTAACAGTATTTTATTATCTGCATAAAGAAAGGATATGGTTTGACACAAACCACATTCATTTGCACGTAAAAGCATCCTTTCCAGGTTTTAACAGTAAAGTAATTGATGCCATCGTAAGGGTTTCTGGCAGGGTACCTGAGGCCAAGGAGTCATTAAACATGTTCAATAAAAGTGGGGATAGTCTATCTGAATTTCTCAATGGGGAAACCATCTGGTTCCAGGTAACCTGCCACTTTGCTTAATTTTTATTTTGTTATCTTGCCTATATTCAATAGTTGATCTGGTTTCACAACCTGGTCATTTTTCCATTTTAGCAAATATTAGTCCCTTGAGGGACTTTTCAGTGTCTGAGTATTTTGGTGGGCTTTCAGATTGGTATTGACAGCAATATTCTTTGTAAACACAGTTTAATTTCACCAGAGATATTTTTAATTTGTGATATATGTTGGGAATTGGCTTTAGCCTTAAGTTGGTGTGCCAATAGCCTTCCTGTTTTCTCACCATATTCATTATTAAATCCATGAGCCTGCAGTAGTTTTTCGACTTACTTGTTGACAATAAGTCATATTCTTTTTGTAAATGTAATCTGTTTTAACAGGTGAATGAAGCCAATTAATTTTGTAAGTCTCAATCTCTAATTTTAAAAGTGTTTTTTTTTTTTTTCCCCTTTTCACAGCTTTAAAGAAAAAGCTATGATTTCTCCACTAATGACAACTTTAAGAGCCTCCCAAAGAGATCATCATCAATAACCCTATTTATCAAGTCACACAAGCTTTTATCACCTAACAGAGGAAGATTGAACCTCCATAGGGAGCGGGTTTTCTGAAAGAGATTAAATGATCAAGAATTAACAGTGCATGGTCAGACTCTACTATAGCAGAATATTCTATATTTACTACTGATGGGAGAGGATCTTTATCTATAAAACAGTGGGAGTATGACTGAAAGTTTTATTGTTGGAGTTGTGGAACTTCCAGGGATCCAACCTGATTCATAAAAACTAACAGGATCTTTGCCATTTTTAGAGGGGATATTAAAACAGGGTTTGATCTATCCAAACAGGGGGTTAATTAAACAATTTAAATCACCTCCAAATATGAAATTTTCTTTATAAAATCCCACCCTCCTATTTGGGTGTATAAACATTAACAAGTACTGGTCACTGGTGTGTGTGAAAAAGTGATCCTGAGATTATGATGCAATGGGCATTTTGTTCTGAAATTATATCTTAAAGTAAATTGCACTTTCTTATGGAGAATGGCCACTCCCCTTGATTTACTATTGAAATTGGAGTGAAAATCTGACAACCCACAGTTTTCGTTGTCTTAACTGGTTTGCTGTGGATAGATGTGTCAAATAATTTCCGATTTAAGTGTTATAAGTCCACTTAACACAGGTTTACTTTGGACTTATTCTTTTCCTTTTGTTGATCATAGAGCTGGCTTGTATCCCATACAACTCTGAACTATGTAACACCCTAAAAACCTAAACAACTTGAACATACTTAACCAATTCTATGCTGGTCTCCTTAACAGGGGCTGCTGCTAGCAGGATTCCCTCATCTTTGTCCTCCCAGTAAATTCTTCCCAAGTTTTCTTAAATCAGAAGCACACCCAACACAATCAACTTGTGTGTGACAAAATGCAGTATAATTACCTATAACAATTATATGGCAAGACTTATAAAACCCTACACTTGTACTATCCAGGATATGGATAAAGTGAATTGCTGTCTCTTTAAAAAAAATGTTGGTAGGGGTGATGGTCATCAACAGCCTGCATATCAGGGCATAAGAGTGTACATATATGCATGCTGGCATATATGCAGCACGCTGTGCATGCCTGCTCGTGTTTCAGTTTTTAGATGCCATGACCACTTTAGCCCGCTATCCACCAGTCATAGAAGCATTTTGCTTCTTCAGGAGAGTCAAAGTAAATAGTTTCTCCTTCAAAGGTCATGTGCAGGTGTGCCAGGTATAACAGTCCAAAGCGCACCTCTTTCTTGTACAGCTCATGCTTAATGTCATTAAAGGCAAGCATAGCACTCATATCCTGGTACGCTCTCAAAGTCACATTGCAATATTTTAGGTTGTGTTTCATGGCCCACTTTAATGTTTTTTCCTTGTCTGAGTAGTTGTGGAGGCAGATGATGAAAGACCTGGATTTGGATGATCTTCTGATAGAAGAGTGCTGTGCGTGGGTACGATAAGCATCGATGATGTGAACACCTCCACCCCCCACAGCCTCCAGCACTAAATCCGCTATGAACTGTTTCAGTTCCTTACCCATCAAAGTTTTCCCCCAATCTTGTTTCTGCTTCAGTGAGCCACTTGTTTAATGAGTTCAACATGTCCATTGAAGCTTGTCGTGATTAGGATGAGGCTTGTATAAGCGCTGTCATGTCTTCCTTCATAATGTCCCTGTGGTTTTCCAGCAGGAATGAAAGTTGTTGGATTCTGATAGGCTCACTTAGATCGAGAGCGGGTTGAGTTGTCTCCTTGTATGACTGGCTGAGCTCCAAATCTATCTAACCTAAATATATATGTATTCTCTTTCAAATCTATCCAGTTGGGAGTCATCTGGAAGAACAAGCATGTTGAATTTCTAGTTAACAATATTATCAAAACACTAAATACGGTCCCATTACGGAATGCCCCCTATTATGGAATATACTAAAAATTTTATTTTCCTCTTTGAAAATTTTATTTTCTTTAATACACTTAACAAATATATTTAAAAAAGGCAGAATGTGTATATGCCAGGAAAATCTATACTTTTGCCTGAAAATAATTTATCCTTGCCCCTTGCTCATTTCCTTTTCATTTATTTATCTTTATTTATTTTCATGGCACAACTTTCTATATTTGTGTGTTACTTTCATGTTATCTTATTTCAGCATTTCAATACAGTTTGCATTGTTTTTCTGGTTAGAAAATGAACTTCTTATCGTCCTTGCATTATTAATAAAGTTTGTTTAAAAAAAAAAAAAAAAATTCTAGTATAAGTGCGGAGACTCTGCGCTGCCGTTGTCTCCCCTGAAGTCCTTATGAATTCTCCTTTACACTCTTGAAGTGGTTAGGGAAATTGATTTTTAAAACTCTTTGACAGCAGCCAAGATCTGCATTGCAGAATTCACATCATTAATGTAATATTAATATATTTAATATTACAAACTAGTTTTTGGTAATTGAGCAGTTTGGTCTGAATATCTTAGCAGAAGTTGCTTATATGTTAAGGTACAGTATATTACACCTCTAGGTCTTCATACAAATATAAGTACAGTTTCCACACTCATCTATATATGACATATCATACGTGAACGATGATAGCTGAGTCAAGGGCAGCTTGATGAGTACATTGTCTGCTAGCTATTGGTAGTCATCTATCAAAGATCCCAGGACAATGTGCGTGTGCAAATTTCCAAAAGATGCTGCTCTCCCTCTGTTTGCCAAGCCCCAGCCTTTGTCACTGAACATGGCCATGCCCATGAAAATAACAGAAATGATAGGTACAATGACTGGTCATCTAGCTTTGAGAAACAATAGTCTACTGCAGCCAGAGGAAGGAGGTAAATTACAAGATGAATGCAAACAGGCAATATCAGATCCTTGATGGGACAGAATGCTGCTCTGAGACATAAGGAGAGATATTGCTTATCATTCTAATATGTCTATTTTTATCTTGGACTCATCACCCCGGCTTGCCTTGCTTATCCATCCATTCCATCCATTATCTATATAGCTTATCTATATCGCTTATCCATACAGGGTTGTGTAGGGGCTGGAGCCAATCCCAGCTGACACTGGGTGACAGTGGGGTACACCCTGGACAGGACGCCAGTCTATCACAGGGCTGACATATATAGTAGAGACAAACAACCATTCACACTCATATTCATACCTATGGGCAATTTAGAATCTCCAATCAACCTAATGCCTAATGTGCATGTCTTTGGACTGCAGGAGGAAGCTGGAGTACCTGGAGGTAATCACAGGGACACAGGGAGAATGTGCAAACTCCACACAGAAAGGCCCCAGGGGACAGTGCTAACCACTAAACCACCGTGCTGTATCTTGCTTATCCACTGGCTAAACAGATTAAACTCAGTGCTAGTTTTGCAAGTAGCCAACAACACATAGTACAGCCAGGTATCACCTGTGTCACTGTACACAAAAATCTCTATACACAAATATGGCAACTCTGCACTCTTGAACCTAACATTATGAGGACTTAAAACAAAAAAAGATTTTGAGATGAAGATGAGTAAAATACTGGCAATTAAAATCAAGGATTGACAATAATCTGTTAGTATATTAGCACATCACTAAGATGGAAATGGAAGAAAACAATGAACAATACAGAGATAATCAGATAAAACACTGAATTTTTGGGAATTCTGATTGAATACCAAGCATGCATTTCTTTCTTGACGCAACAAACTCTGGGGTTGATTTGAACCTTCTCTTCATGAAAATTGTAAGTACCAAGGATATGCAGGTGTCTTTTCCAGCCGTGTACCAGTGTTGTTGCCTGTATTGAGCTGTTGTGCATGTCTGTTGGAAGGGATGACTAACTTATTGATTTTCAACAGCGGCCTGTGAAAGCACTCATTTGAGCGATATTGAATCTGAGAAGAGGAAATTTGATAACAATTTCAGGCAAATTAAACTAGATTGCAGGAGTTCTCTGCTGCCATTCTCTGTCTCTTTCTCTTGTCTCTGATAAGACACAACAACCTTGGTGTAAACAAGGTCACATATTAAGAAGCCGTCTATCCTTGAAATGATTTGGGTACAGCTGACAATGTATTTATAGTGGCAGAATAGGGACCGAAGTGAAACAGGGCAACCTTCAAGGGACAAACAGATAAACCCAACCCCAGCATTTCTCAGATATATGGAGAGCCCTCTCAAGATGTGAAGAGTGGGCTAAATGTGGGAAAGAAAAAGCATGAGAGATATCTTTCATTTTCAAATTAACATCTGAGATGTGCCTGCTTTGTGATTCCAGCCTTTGAGATAACGGCTCTCCTTCACCACTCATATATCTACTCAGAGACTGGCACACAAATTTAATCAAATGCAGACACACAAATGAATACATACTTTAGCTACAAATCAGAACACATGCTTCCTAACACAGTTCCTGTCAGACTGATAATGAATAGGAATTTGTACTTCACTCCTTTACAGATTGTATGCCCAATTATGACAGAGTGATATAGAATGGACATCATCTACATATAAATGGATGGGAGAACCTCAAGGGGAAAATGGCTACAGTAAGTCAAATTAAACAGTTATCACACTCAACTCCATTTCTGTCATTTTGCTATAATGATTAACCTAAAGACTATAATGCCACAATATTCTATTCTGACCACAGTACATTTGTTCTCATTGGAAAATTGAGCGTACAGTGTGGTGCTAATGGTGCTTTTGAGAAAAAAGAAAAAATCTGAGATCACATTGAAAATATTTAATAATTCCATGCAAATCTGGAAATAAACACAAAGTTTGAGGATGAGACACATTTGACCACATAAGAAATGTCATGAATTAAAATTAAGCAGAAATATGAAGATACTGCCCTTTCTACATCAACAATTAAAAATTTAAGCAAATTTCAGGCCTTGTGGTGTTCACATTAAGGCCAGCTGCTAGTTATTTGTTGTATACATTTGAAGTCATTCTGAGTTTCATTGTGTCCTGGGTTCATTACCACATCTACCAGTGTTTCCTGCCACATCCAGAGTTCACCATCTCCTGAGGAGTTCCAGAGCCCTCCACACAAGTCCACTCCTGGAATTAGTTAAACTTGAGCACTCCAGCCACACCAATCTGTCAGCTCCATCTTCAACCCCAACCTTGACAGAAAGCTTTGCTAGAATTACTTGAACACCAAAGAAGAACTAGGGCTGTTGTGAACTTTCATGGACTTCCCTCCACAGTCACCTGACTTCAACCCCATTGAACATTTATAGGGGATCATCGACACTTACAAAGCCAAGCATTCTTGACATCACAATGAGCTCTTTTTAACATTGTGCAAAGCCTGATGACCATATTATCAAAGCATGAATTGACAAACTTGTAGAGTGCACACCGGCTTGGGAGTATGCTGTCATTAAAAGGGGGACATATCAAATCCTACGACAAACAATGACCATTTTTAAAGATTTAACTTTCACTGAAATCGTTATACTGATATTGTCATTTGTAATGAAAATCAATCAATTTAAGATTATAATATGTAGCTTTTCTACATTCAAATGTCTAAATGACTAGACCTATGTTTACTACTTTTTTTAGTAATGTACTTACATTATCCCAAATGTTTCTAGCAATTCCCAAACCAAAGTAATTTTAATCATGGTAATACTCTGTTTCATTTGGTCGTCTGTGAATGATGAAGATCACATCCCCTATTTACATGCGTCAGTGTTGTGGTTCACCTGAATGTTATTCGATAAAGATGAAAAAAATCATTGCGGTTTCCTCTTTTAAGCTACATTTTTCAGATACACTTTTTACAAGTTGGTCTTTTCCAACTATATATTTTAACTGGATGATGGTTGAATTTTAATCATCGGACATCTGGATATCTCCCAGCCCTTCCCTGATGTCCTGTGTCTGCCGTACAGCGTCAATGATATTCAGCTCCAGGTAAAAACCTCCTAAACATCTGACACCAAAGAAATCCAAACCGGGAGGAGTTTACGCAATGGTGGTTAAGACATCAACACCCATGATCCCATGCTATTTCATGATGTCACTCAAAAGCATCTTTTGTTATTGTTTTGATTGAGAGACCCCTAGCAGCAAAAGTTACATTCTGTGTGTTGAAGATTTGTTTAAAAAGAATCAGAGCCTTTAAGAAAACATACTGAGTTTTTGATCGGTGTTTGAGTGCTCAATCTTTCCTCACAAAAAAAAAAGCCAAGGTAATTGTCTCTCTTTGCATTTTTCTGCAGATAATCTAATCTCTTATCTTCCCCACAGGAGACTTAATGAAACATGGGACAGATGGGAGGAAAGCTTAAAGTGACGAAGTCAGGGAAAAGGAAATGTGTTTCCTGGTTTGAATAAAATTCACTAATAATATGGAATACAGCTTAAGTAATCAATCAATCTTAAATTTTCTCAAACATCAATCAAGTATGGATAAAAGTAAAACTTTGGGTGTCTGGTAGACTAATGATTCGTTTTATTATATACCATGGTTACATACCCAATTCCACAAATTATTTCTATTACCAGCACTACTGATTTTCTTTGTTTTCAGGGAGCACAAGGAACAAAGCAGAGTCATGGTTTCATTATTATGCTTCCAAGCCAGAGGTGCCTGGGAGACACATCTGCAAAGTTCTTAAGTGACTGGCTCTGATATGGACAGTGGACTCCAAAGCACCCCCAAATGCAGGCCTGTTAGGATACAGGTGCTTGGACGTTCATGCAATTCTGTGGGATCATTGCTCTTATCATTAAGAAGATAATTTATTATTTTCAATTTATTTAATTTTTGCCATTTTGGATTATGTACATCCATTTTCATTTTACAAACTCATTTTTTAGGTCTTTAGGATGTGCAAAAACTCACAAAACTTTGTAACCATGCTCTAACTACTAAGTATTTAAATTTGATATTGCAATTGGGCATATCGGCTTTACAGCAACCCTAATTACTTTTTTGCGTTAGCTTTTTTGAGGTGCAAAGGGTGCTCAAAAACTCATGATACTTCAGAAATGGCTTAACTTGATAACAGATATGGGTGTTGACCTTGGGTGTGGCAAAATGGCTGAAGGGCTACCCCTAGAACACCAGTGTGTCTGTGGTGTCAAGGTGAATTTTGATGTTCACGTAAATTTCCTTTCTCGTGGTGCCCACCGTTTCTGAAGTGCACCAGTCCATTCTGCAGCAAAGGTCCTCGACAACATGGTGCTGTCAGCCCTGGTTTCATCAGACCACAGAGCATTTCACCAGAAAGTAAGATCTTTGTCCTCATGTGCAATTGCAAACTGTAGTCTGGCTTTTTTATGGTGGTTTGGAGCAGTGGAATATACATGAAATCATTTTGAGGTTTTTTTGCCATTACATGTGTTTCCCTTTCTTTTGTCATTATCATTCTCCATTAACAAAATGTGTGAAAAGGAGCTTGATGACTCTATTATGATGCAAGGATGCACTTATTGTCTTAAATCTCCATATTAATGAGGGTATCAAGAAGACCTTTTTACCTCATATGACAAATATGCGCACTGAGTTCCGCTCACTAACTGTGACTCAGTTGAAACTTGCACCTTTAAAAGCTGCTCCTCATCCAAAGCCATTTGCACCTAGTGTAGCTGTTGGTTGTTAAAATGAGCACCCCGATGATTGCCAACTGTGCTGAAGTGATTGAACTGGGTGTACCTAAGATAGAGAAACTATGTGGCCAATGTAGAGGGAATGAGCCAAAAAAACTGAATTGAAAGGGGGCAGATATAAAAACAGCAATAACATTTAAAAAAAAAAAAAAAAGATTGAGTGCGAGAAGTGAAGAATCAAACAGTCTAGATCTGTTTTCTCATATGAACTGTTTTATGATATGGCAGTTGTAGTATCTGAAGTTCTATAGGATATGTGACTTTATGGGTTTGGTATGTTTAGATAGGGGTCAGAGGATGCACTGGGAGATGGGTGCTTCTCTGTTTAGGAAAATTTGGCCTTTTTTGGTCTTAGGTCTAGGTGTTTTGGGAGATGACTGTATCTCTGAAAATGAGGCCTTTTATGGTATGGATCATATACGTTGTCTTAGGTTCATGAAGACAACCAACCTATATAGACGGGGAGTTAGAGCAATTATTCAGAGGAGATTCATATTGGCTTCGACTCCTCTCTTAGGCAATGTGCTTGATTTGATACTGGACTTCTTTGTAATAAACCTCTTTATATACAAGCAAGACGATGTCAGCAGAGTTTTCTTCATCATCATTACATCATCGCTGTTTAATAAACAACACAGTATCTGGAGAATCAGGTCTAGTCATTAGCCAGAGTTGCCCTTCCACACACAATTGACTGTTTCCATGGTGCCGCACAAGTGGCAGCCTGTTACGGCAGCTCCTGCTCATTGTTGAGCTTTTTTCCCTTTTTTCCCTTTTCTTCTTCTTTTAATTGCATTTTTGATCAATGGTCAGCTTCTCTTATTCGCGCACTATGGACATGCATAGTCTTGCGGTGTTCGTACTGGCCACTCTGCTGTTTCCTTCTTCTCTGTTCACGTCCAAGTCCGGAGACCCGGCCTGTAGCCATGGCTCCATTGTTTACACCAGGGAACAGCTGATGGCACTCTGTAAGACAGCGGTGTTACCCGAGGAGAGACCCGATATTCCCCACGACCTGAGGAGGAGGAAGAAATGGGGAAGTCATGCCGGGAGGGAGCGACGTGCCAGGAGGAGACGGTACAAACCAGTTCTCCCCTCCATCATCATGGGGAACGTAAGATCTCTCCCCAATAAGATGGACGAGCTAACGGTGGCTAGTCTGCAACAGCCACAACGGCTCTAGCAACGGCTAGTCTGCTACGGAGACTGAGGTCTTTTGGGGTGCATGGGGGACTCCTGAAGACCTTTTACGACTCTGTGGTGGCATCAGCCATCTTTTCCGGTGTGGTCTGCTGTGGCAGCAGCATCTCCACTGCTGACAGGAGACTGAACAGGCTGATCAGGAAGGCCAGCTCTGTCCTGGGATGCCCCATTGGACTCAGTGGAGGTAGTGGGCGACAGGAGAATGGTGGCGAAGCTATCATCCCTGTTGGAGAACACCTCCCAGCCCATGCAGGACACTCTGACAGCACTGAGCAGCTCCTTCAGTGACAGGCTGCTGCACCCACGGTATGTGAAGGAGAGATACCTCAAGTCTTTCCTTCCAGCTGCTGTCAGACTTTGCTCAGTAACCACACACACACCAGAAACGGACAACTCACCACCGCAACAACCTCATGCATTGGGTACTGTTGTTGTAAATATGTAATTTTTTTGTATCTATATATTTAGTACATTATTATATTGTTATTATTTATTGTTCTAAATATTTGTTATTGCAGTTTCTGCAGCTTTCCTGTTCTCTGCACTGCCACTTTGCTGCTGTAACACTGTGAATTTCCCCACTGTGGGACTAATAAAGGCGATCTTATCTTATCCTATCTTATCTTAACAGTAGACCGATCATGTCAGCCATATTCTCACCTACTGGAAATACTGTGTTTGGATTTGGCAAGGGGTGGCACCTAGGTAGAGCATGCAGGAGGCAGGACATAATGCAAAATGTGTGCTGGGGAATTTGCAATGCTTTGTTAACAATAAACAACATTTCCAGATCTTGTCGCTTGACATTTTTGTTGGAGTCTTTGTGTAAATTACTTCACCCTCACACCCTCAAATGTTTTCATCCTTCTGGGTTTGAGCTAGAAATGTCTTCCACATGCCCCCATGGTCACCGCAAATTCTCCATACAATGACTTTTTCCACACATGGGCTGAATCAGACATTAAACAACTTTGTACTAAGGAGCTGTCATGATAAAGTCTGTTTAATATCCGGTCCAACTGATTCAGACATTTGCACTCACATACAGCTTCTCTGGGTAATGTATAGATGAGTTCAGGGTTGCAGTTCATGTATGAAAGAATTATAGCATAATGCACTGTACAACAATGGTTCTCATCGTAAGTAAGTAAAATTAAGTTACAGAACACCTTTCTAGATCACACATCACAAAGTACTTCACGATAAAAGATAAAAGCAAGACAGAAATGGAATTGGATGAAAAAAAGGGGTTCACAGATCTAAACTCCAGCTAGAGAAAGTTCCAAAGCCTAGGAGCTATAATCTCAAAGGCACAGTATCCTTTAGTTTTGAGTCTTGAACAAGGAACAACCAACAAAGCCTGATCAGAAGAAATCAGATACCAATTAAGAATTTGATAGAGAGCCAGTGTAAAGAGATAAGGATTGGCGTTACATAAAACTCTTTGAAGACCAGTTCAAGTGCCTATCAGCAGTGATTTATCTTTGACAGAAAAGGTTTGATTGAAGGAGAGGGAGTAGGGGGGCAACTAGGTCTCTAGTAATGACAGTGAAATAAAATCAGAGTGTGAAATAGGCACAGACAGAAATACCATCTATGTATAGCCTCTCTGTTGATTTATAAAGACACATTAAAAATTTGATCTCTTAGTAGTGCTTTGTTCGGCCTCTCTGCCAATCTTTGCAACTTTTCGTTGGATTACTTTTCATGTTGTTTTACACTTGACACCTGGCATCAGTCACAAGCCATTTAAGAAGTTCATGGTAAGGACATGTAGGCTAGGGAACCCCAGGATTGACATCTTGGTCTTCCCACCATCAAACCATCAAATTGCTAGGAAACGGACACAAAGGAACCTTCTTTCATGAACAGACCAGCTTCTAGCAGGTCACACAGACATAACCAGACCATGGGTCAAATAGTCATCTCCAGAGGATCAACAAAGGGACACAAGGCAAAGTTGGAGTAAACAACCAAAATTGCCATTTTGCCATTACATTGATATGACTGACTGACTAGTAACCACCATTTTTTATTGGTCCTTTCTGTCATTATTAATGCCATTAGGTTTATATGTTGTTTCATTTAATGTTTTATGCTGATTGTGGAAGATGGATGTGTGAGTTTTATAGATAACTCCAGATTAAACAATTCAAAAGTTCTATAGAAAGTTACTTGCTCCTTTGCTAATTATTAGATACTGCATTTAACCTGTAGTAAGTAGCATAGTTTATAAAGCTCTTAAATTCAGTTGTTGTCCTGTTGTGTTCCTTTGGAGTAGAGACTGGAGATCCATTGACTCAGAAGTCACAGCTTCTGATGTTAGACTGATTAATTGAATTTATAGATTAAAAAAGATTAAAATTACTCTTAGGAGGATGTTGCCCCATCGAACAAGGATTTTGATTCGAACATTGTGGCCTTGGTACGCTACCTATTAGAAACCAGCTAATGATTGTGGCAAGTTTGCAGTCCACACACACAGGGCACAGTTAAGGGATGATATCTACAGTTAGTTGTCAGAGCCCTAGCTGCTTGATGACTGTCTCCATAGCAGTTGTCCAGGGAAAGCCATGCTCCCCTGATTCACCTTGACACACACTGGCACTGTACTGGTCTGCCTGGAGGTTCTAGCAGCCAAGAAGAGTGAATAGGAAGCAGGGGCTCCGCCACTCCTGCATTGGACCATGACACTGCAACACCACAGATTGACACCCTGATGCCCACAGATGATCTAGTAGTTTCCACCAGTATCAGGCCAAAGGCTCTATTTATAATAGTGTTGAGCTCCATACAGATAGGAACAATGTCTTTTCTTAGCTTTTATTATTGTAACAGACAAGTTTTGATAATGTAGAGAAGATGTGTCAGACATTATCAGACAGCCACACACCCATTTATCTGGTAAATCAATAAATGAAAAAAACAACAACTATGCTTTTCAAGCATGTTGATCAGGAGGTCACATTTCCTGAAACCTATAGGCCCAGGACCAGAAATTTCCCTGAGCTATTCTCACTATATAGATCTTGATGAGTAATTCTCTTGACGTCAGAGAGAGATTTGAGGTGATTTCTACACCAAACCAATTTTAACAACAAGCTTTATAGGTTAATGGTGTCATCACATGCACACTTCATCAAATGCATCCGGTGCATACAGTCTGTACTGGCACGAATAGCACCATATTCACATTTGACATTCAGTCAAATCATTTTGCTCTGTGTAAAGTTTATGTCTGAGTTAGCTAACATTTTATATGCATTAAATGAGCTGTTACCTTGGTGAATTATACATGTTCTGGCCCTCCACTGTGGTATCTCGTCATTTCAGTTTGAGACACAACAAAACTCAGTCAAAACCTAGTATATGGCTGGACAGCTTACGGTGAAATCCGATTTTATAACCACAACGTCATCTGACACAATCACCAAACAAATAAAGACAAAGACTGCGCTGTGATTTTGGCTATATTTACTTGTAACGTACTTGCTCAGAGACAAAGTCAGAAGCAACAGAATAACTTTCTTATTGCAATAGCACTGAGTTTAAAACAGCAGTGCCATTCTAATAGGGACAAAAGACAAGACATTGAAAGTACAATAAAAGACAAAGAGTAGGGTCAGGGGTCTATTCCAGAAAGGATGCAGGTTTTAAAGACTGACTAACCCTGAACTGTGAGTTGATGAACCCTGAGATGGAAAACTGGAGTCTTGGTTCCAGAACAGCTGTTCAGTCAGTTAAAATTGTGCATAGTGAATGAAAAATGCCATCTTTTATGGAGCTCTGATACTTCATTCACCATGGCAACATTAGCCAGCTGTCACTGCAGTGCTACTTGTTGTATGTAGGTGCCCTGTTGTGATTAAACAGAGTAGAGATTGATGGACAGACAGAACATGTCTCTTAGTTCAGTTTCTTTGCCTGCTGCTTTTTAAGGTTGTAAATATAACTTTTGGAGAGAGAGAGAAAGAGAGAGAATTTAAAGAGTCACAGAGGTACTGTTAAAAAACGTTCAGACCACACACAGTCTATTTATAAAAAACTCACTTTTATTATTTTGCAGTAGCATCACAATCCTGCTCACTGACAAATATAATCATATCATCTCTAAAATATTGTAGGAATTTTACCCCATCACTGCAACCAATCACATCATGAGTGATAGAGATAATTCTATGTGTCTAAAGCTTCATACATATTTTTACTATTTAAACTGAAATTTAGTGTGTTGGGCCATAATACGGTAATAAGGTATGCTGGGGTATTTTAAAATAGCAGCAGTATCCATTTCATTACCAACATGAAAAATTTCTGCTGCACTACGTGCTCATATATATACAATAAACTCTTTGAAAGTGTTTGCCCAACACCACTGTTTGCATGGTTAAAGATACTGTTTAAAAAGAAAAAACAACATAAAACTGCTTCTGACAGGGCACCTACAGCAAAGAGGCAACTGAAAAGCAAAATTGATGCGCTGCACACAGCTCCACAATGAAGCAATGGCACAAAACACATTAGACATATTTTATGTGATTATAAGATTAACATTAACTTTTGGTTCATTATGAAACCATGGTGGGTCAAATTAGACTGGGGTGGCTCTCAGTAATTAATGGGAAACACTGAATGAACATAAAAATGTCATAAATGCTAATTTAGGGCTAAAATAAGATGGAAAAATAACAGTTAAGAGTACACTGCACACACTGAATGGGCAAGGAAATAAAACAGCGTTTCTGGCTGTGCAAGAGGGAGGAGACTCAAGGTTTACTGACCAAAACCTGCCAGTTTCACAAAGTATGTTAACATGGTAACTGAAATTTTCCACACTGTGGCAACCCTAGTTGTTGACACATGAATATAAGTAATGTTAACATGCTGTTAAAATAATTAACTTAACCTAAACATGACCATTCATTTTTAAAGCAGTAGTTGGCAAGCTTGCAAAAATCCAGGATTTAGGCAGAAATTTTAAACATACACAAGATTCAGGTCCCTCCCCCACTTTCCACTGAGCTCCAAAACTGTCACCCGACTACAGAGGAGGTAGTGCATGCCAGAGAGCGTGCATGCATCTTAGCTCAGGTGCACGAGCACAGTATCCACAGCAACCGGAGACGCTAGAAAGTATGGAACACATGGAAGTAAGAACTAGCCTATTCTACTCTCAGGTAACATTAGATATTAACTTTATACTTTAGGTAAGACAAAGCACTTCTGTTTATTTAGCAATAGTCAACTTTGGGTTAAAAGTAAGGTTGTGATGTTTCTGAAAGTACAGCTTGTTTACATAGCCTAGGTTGCTGATAACTAACAGTTAGCATTGATTGCAGCGTTTTACTCACTGGTACTTCGATAAATGTGAAATTTTTACCGGTGGATGTGGATAGAGTTTTGAGACTGAGGTACAGGCCTCAGAGGAAGAGCACATCCCCTCAGCTGCTTCTGCAGAGTGTGCACGAGCTGTGACTGACAGCAAGCCAACACTCCCCCTGGATCTGATTGGTGGTATTGAGCGGTGTCTTAAGTGATAGTTCTACTCTTCCCAGCACTTAGCTGAAAAAGACAGATGACAAAATGGCAGAATAAAGGGGATCAGAATCAGAATCAGAATCAGTTTTATTGCCAAGTATGTTTTCACATACAAGGAATTTTTTCTGGTGATTGGTGCAATTGATCAGCAACAGTGGGGCTCTCTAGCCTTGTTGATAAGGCTAATAGCAGATGGGAAGAAGCTATTCTTGTGGCGAGAGGTCTTGGTCCTGAAGGACCGCAGCCTCCTGCCAGAGGGGAGTGTCACAAAGAGTTTGTGTCCAGGGTGGGAGGAGTCAGCTACAATCTTCCCTGCACGCCTCAGAGTCCTTGAGGTGTACAGGTCCTGGAGGGACGGAAGATTGCAGCCAGTCACCTTCTCAGCAGAGTGGATGATACGCTGCAGTCTGTTATTGTCCCTCTCCGTGGCAGCAGCGTACCAGATGGTGATGGAGGAATTGAGGATGGACTCAATGATGGAGGTGTAGAAGTTCACCATCATAGTCCTTGGCAGGTTGAACTTCTTCAATTGCCTCAGGAAATACATCCTCTGCTGAGCTTTCTTGATGAGGGAGCTGATGTTCAGCTCCCATTTGAGATCCTGTGTGATGGTGGTTCCCAAGAAGCGAAAATGCTCCACGGTAGCCACGGGGGAGTCACACAGGGTGATGGGGGTAGGTGGGGCTGGGCTCTTCCTGAAGTCCACTATCATTTCCACTGTCTTCAGAGCGTTTAGCTCTAGGTTGTTCTGCCTGCACCAGGTCACCAGACGCTCAGTCTCCCACCTGTAGGCAGACTCATCGCCATCAGAGATGAGTCCAATGAGAGTGGTGTCGTCTGCAAACTTCAGGAGCTTGACAGACTGATGGCTGGAGGTGCAGGTGTTGGTGTACAGGGAGAAGAGCAGAGGAGAAAGAACGCAGCCTTGCGGGGATCCAGTGCTGATGGTCTGGGAGTCAGACACGTGCTTTCCTAGCTTCACGTGCTGCCTCCTGTCAGACAGGAAGTCGGTGATCCACCTGCAGGTGGAGTCAGGCACGCTCAGCTGGGAGAGCTTGTCCTGCAGCAGAGCCGGGATGATGGTGTTGAAGGCAGAGCTGAAGTCCACAAACAGGATCCTGGCATAGGTCCCTGAGGAGTCCAGGTGCTGGAGGATGAAGTGGAGAGCCATGTTGACGGCGTCATCTACAGACCTGTTGGCTCTGTAGGCGAACTGCAGGAGGTCCAGGAGTGGGTCAGTGATGGATTTGAGATGGGACAGGACAAGGCGCTCAAATGATTTCATGACCACAGAGGTCAGGGCAATGGGTCTGTAGTCATTTAGACCTGTGGGCCTTGGTTTTTTGGGGACAGGGATGATGGTGGAGGATTTGAAGCAGGCTGGCACGTGGCAGGTCTCCAGTGAGATGTTGAAGATGTCCGTGAACACCGGAGACAGCTGATCAGCACAGTGCTTCAGGGATGATGGAGAGACAGAGTCAGGACCGGCTGCTTTGCGGGGGTTCTGCTTCTTAAAAAGCCTGTTGACATCTCTCTCCAGGATAGAGAGAGATGTTCCTTTGGTAGGGGAGGAGGGGGGTTCTGATGTGGCTCTGATGTGGAGGTTAGTGTCAGGCTTGTCCCACTGTCTTTCAAAGCGGCAGTAGAACTCATTCAGATCGTTGGCCAGACGGAAGTCGTTAATGGAGTGGGGGGGTTTAGGTTTGTAGTTTGTGATCTTTCTGAGCCCTTTCCAGACAGAAGCAGAGTCGTTGGCTGAGAACTGGAGCTGAAGTTTCTCAGAGTACAGTCGTTTAGCTTCTCTCACCGCTTTGCTAAACCTGTACTTGGACTCTTTAAACTTGTCCCTGTCCCCACTCCTGAAAGCTTCCTCCTTTTGCCTCCTGAGCTGACTGAGCTTAGCTGTGAACCAGGATTTGTCATTGTTATAACTCACCCTGGTGCGTGATGGGATACAGCAGTCCTCACAGAAGCTGATGTATGACGTCACAGCCTCTGTGGACTCATCCAGACTGTTGGAAGCAGTCCTGAACACCTCCCAGTCAGTGCAGTCCAAACATGCCCGCAGATCCTCTATGGCTTCACTGCTCCACTGCTTCGATGTCTTCACAACAGGTTTACACAGTTTTAGTTTCTGCCTGTATGTGGAAATCAGGTGGACCATGACATGGTCAGAGTGGCCCAGTGCAGCCCGGGGGACGGCGTGATAAGCTCCACTGATTGTGGTGTAACAGTGGTCCAGAGTGTTCCCCTCTCTGGTCGGGCAATTAACAAACTGTCTGTATTTGGGCAGTTCGTGGTTGAGGTTACCTTTGTTAAAGTCACCAAGGACAATAACTACGGAGTCCGGGTTGGTCCGCTCCACACACAGTATCTGATCGGCGAGCGCCCGCTGTGCCTCCTGCACGTTGGCCTGTGGTGGGATGTAAACACCGACCAGGATGAATGAGGTGAACTCACGGGGGGAGTAGAAGGGCCTGCAGTTTATGATGAAAGTCTCCAGGTCAGGAGAACAGTGCTGCAGGATCACTGTCACGTCTCTGCACCAGCCACTGTTAGCATAAAAGCAGATTCCTCCACCTTTGGTTTTGCCGGACAGCTCTGTGTCACGATCCGCTCTGAAGAGCTGGAAGCCGGCCAGCTCCAGCGCAGAGTCCGGAATCGATCCACACAGCCACGTCTCCGTGAAGCACAGGACGGCAGATGAAGAAAAGTCTCTGTTCTTCTGCACCAGTAGCTGAAGTTCATCCAGTTTGTTGGGCAGTGAACGGACGTTGGAGAGAAAGATACCTGGGAGCGGTGTGCGGAGTCCGCGCCGGCGGAGACGCGCAAGCGCACCAGCACGTTTTCCTCTCCTCCGGCGTTTCACTGCGAGAGCAACGGTCAGTGCACCTCTTACCAAAATGTCCAATAATGAGTGATAACGTGGATGAGTGAGGGAAAAGAACAGCATAGAGCTGAGGGGTAGAATCACAAATCACAAATTTGATTAGAGTTTAATGCTTTGTGACTTCGTCAATGCTCAAGTAACATAGTTAAAATATATATTGTATAACATTTTTCCTCACAGTTGACCTCTTAACACTTTGTACTGAACAATACTAGAGCTACAATAATTAGAATAATGGTTTATAATGTTTAGAAATTGGGCTAATGTTTAAACCAATAAGTGGTTACACAAAAACCCAACAAACAAGGTACTAACTGCCTATGCCAGATGTAATTTTTTGATACGCTTCAAATACACTTGCTTATCGAGTTAGGGTTAGCTAAAACGGATGATTAAAATATTTAGTTTATTTTTGTTTTGTTAGTTAGTATTGTTGCTGTTGTTCAATTTAGAAACTGCAGATTGTGATATTAAAGTATATTACATAATGAAGTGTAGATAAAATATGAGAAACACCTCAATATAATCAAATTCAACAGTGCCAAAACTAGTCTTAAAATGAATAAAATAAATCTCTAAAACCTCCAACCTGTGTTATAATATATTTACTGCCAGACCCTATTCTGTCTACTTGATGTAAAGTATGGAAGTCTAAACATTAAAATAAATAACAATGGCTTACATTAAACTGGGTAACAGTCCTGTGGCATCACTGATCACTGAGTGACCTGCTTTTGGCCACCTTCCAAATCTTTTTGCTCTGCACATGGCTTGCTTTTGTGCCGCTCTCAGCATTTATGTCCATACAGCTTCTGAAAAACAATGTAGAACAAAAACATCTTTTAGAGTGACATCAATCTATGAATATGACACATACAGCAACTGCCTGTTCGGTACAAAGTGGTTGTGTAGATAGTGTATATATCAATTCCCATCTATAATATATGCTTCCTCTAGGAAATGTTATTGGGAAGCACCAGATAAATTTTCATTGTTATGCAGATGACACCCAGCTGTACTTATCCATGAAGCCAGGTGAGACAAACCAGGTGGTGTTGTGCACAGATAGGGGCAATTTGGTTTTTGGCGTATAATATTAATGATTATCAGTGATAATCACCAATATATATATATATAGATGTTTACTATAAGTAGTAACCTCGGGGCACCACCCTGTCACCAGGGACCAATGACCAAATTGATGGCTCAAAATACAGTCTCAGAAGGTTAGTTGAAGGGTAAATTCAAGCACTGACTGCTGTTGGGGCACAGGTAGGAGCAATTTGGTTATTGGCTTATCATATTAATGATTATCAGTGATAATCACCAATATATATATAAATGTTTACTACAAGTAGTAACCTCGGGGCACCACCCTGTCACCAGGGACCAATGACCAAATTGATGGCTCAAAATACAGTCTCAGAAGGTTAATTGAAGGATAAATTCGAGCACTGACTGTTGTGAATCCAGCTGTTATCACAAATATAGTCACAATAATCACAGACAACGACTAGTTAAATTATAACAGGATTTATTAATAAGAGTAATAATTATTCAACATAACATCACTTAATATTAAACCGATTATAATTCAACTATAACTAAAACAAACATTGGTTACTAACTAGATGATTACCGGCAAAACACATATGTACAACCGTGTGTGTGTGTGTGTGTGTGTGTGTGTGTGTGTGTGTGTGTGTGTGTGAGAGAGAGAGAGAGAGAGAGAGAGAGAGAGAGGATGTGACGAGGTCACGTGAGTGACGTGTCAGTAGGAACCAAGATGGCGGCAGAGTGAGGTACTCGCTAGAGCCAAGATGGCGGCTGGCCGCAGAGCGTGAGTGGCGTGAACACGAGAACAGTGGGAGGGGCCTTGAGCCTTACGTTTATGACGCGACCACACTCTGGGGCCTGAATGTGAGAGAGGTGTAGATGAGGTGTGTGATTGGGAGAAAAGAGGTAGAATAGAGGTGAAGAGAGGAAAGAGTCCACATGAGATCGTCACCACAGTTAATAATCACCACAACATCACTACACAATAACGGAGCTAGAGAACCGGAGCTCGTCTGGTCGGATATTGGTCCTTTAACTAGTGATATTTGGCTTATTAAGCTGATCACAGTGAACGATCTAAACAACAGGATATGCAGCACTTATAAGTCAATAGCAACAATACAACACGCTACACTAACTGTGTCTCTGCCCAGACATCAGCCTCTTACTGTGAGCTGCTCCGGTCCTCCGGAGTTAGAACAGAAAGTCTCTGGGTCTCCACAGCTCAGTCCTCGGCTGGGAGCTCGGCGGGTCGTGTCTCTCTCCTGGCGGTGACTGTGATGAGTTCCTCGGCGGCAGCGGGAAGATCACAGATGCGGGACGGTGAACTTGTTTGTCTTTAACAAAGTCGGCGCTCGTCCTCACAGGACGTGAAATCAGCTGATTGCACAGCGATCTACGTCGGATCCGAACAGAAAAGAGACACAGCAGTCTGTGCGCTCGGCCTGCGAGTTAGAGACTGTGACCTGGGCTTGAAGAAGTTCTGGAAAAAGGTCAGATGTTGGCAGATTGCTCCCTTTCAGCAGCCGAGTCGCTGAGAGAGCTGGAGTAGCTCTCTACTGTAACTGGTGCACGGGAATTAAGCGCAGGAGGAGGGTCGCAGCGCAGCTTTATTACCTGAGTGACGTCACCGGGGATCCCTGCTGGGAATGCCTGGCCGCGGCCAATGCCGTTGCGGAGTTTTCTTTCAAACTCCAATTTTACACCTAGGTGTGAATTGTGGGGGTGGTTTTGGCCCATAGCCTGGAGGGAAATGTAGTCCACTCCTTTGTTCTCCCCACGAGGCATGGCTCGAGTCAGGCCTCAGGAGAAGCTCGCGGGCTTCTCTATTGTTCCCTTCAGGATGCATGGTTTGACACTCAGGTCTTGGAGTGGCTTGTAGGCCTCTCCATTGTTCTTCTCAGAACTCATGGCTTGCGATCCCAACACTGCCGTGAATCCAGCTGTTATCAAACAGCTGTTATCAAATATAGTCACAATAATCACAGACAGTGACGAGTTAAATTATAACAGGATTTATTAATAAGAGTAATAATTATTCAAAATAACATTACTTGATATTAAACGTGTCAGTAGGAGCCAAGATGGCGGCAGCGTAATGTGAGTGAGGTCGTCGCTAGAGCCAAGATGGCAGCTGGCCGCAGAGTGTGAATGGCGTGAACAACGAGAACAAAAGGGAGGGGCCCTTGAGCTTTACGTGTTATGATGCGATCACCCCCTAGGGCAGCCTGAATGTGAGTGAGTAGATGAGGTGCGTGATTGAGAGAAAAGAGGGAGAATAAAGGTGAAGAGAGGAAAGAATCCGCAAGAGATCGTCACCACAGTCAATAATCACCACAATATCACTACAGAAAAAACGGAGCCAGAGAACCGGAGTTCGTCTGGTCGGATATTGGTCCTTTAACTAGTGATATTTGGCTTTTTAAGCTGATCACAGTGAACGATCTAAAACAACAAGATATGCAGCACTTATAAGTCAAATTACAAATACACCACGCAACACTAATTGTGTCTCTGCCCAGACATCAGCCTCTTACTGTGAGTTGCTCTGATCCTTCGGAGTTAGAAAAAGAAAGTCCACCCTGATTCTCCACAGCGGGAAGATCACAGATGAGAGACGGTGAACTTTGTTTTGTCCTATAAAAGTCAGCGTGCTTGTCCTCACAGAACGTGAAATCAGCTGATTGCACAGCGATCTACACCAGATCCGAAAAATGAAAAAACAAAAAGGAAACAAACAAAGCAGTCTGTGCGCTCGGCCCGTGAGTTGAACCTGGGCTTTAAGAAGTTGTGGAAAAAGGTCAAATGTTTGCAGATTGCTCCCTGGTGCACGGGAATAAGCAAGGGGCCGAGGGTCGCGGTGCTGCTTTTATCACCTGAGTGAGGTTGCCGAGGATCCCTGCTGAGATCTTGGTGTTTGGTTTTTGACCAAGACTTGTCCTTTACTTCACATATAAATTAAGTCTCTAGGACAGCCTTCTTCCACCTGCGCACCATTGCAAAAATCAGACCCATCCTGTGTCTAAAGGATGCTGAAAAGCTAGTTCATGCATTTGTAACCTCAAGACTTGACTACTGTAATTCTTTATTGTTAGGATGTCCCAAAAATTCAGTGAAAAGCCTCCAATTGATACAAAATGCTGCAGCACAAGTACTGACAGGAACTAGGAAACAAGATCACATCTCTCCTGTGTTAGCATCTCTGCATTGGCTCCCTGTAAAATCCAGAATAGAATTTAAAATCCTTCTCTTCACCAACAAAGCCATTAAAGGCTAAAAGACTATTGTACCTTAAACAGCTTATAGTTCCCAATAGGACACTTCGCTCTCTAAACGCAGGTCTACTTGTGGTTCCCAGAGTTTGTAAGAGCAGAATGGGGGGGCAGAGCCTTCAGCTATCAGGCTTCTCTCCTGTGGAACCAGCTCCCAGTGTGGGTTCGGCAGACACCCTCTCTAGCTTTAAGATCAGGCTTAAAACTGTCCTCTTTGATAAAGCTTATAGTTAGGGCTGGCTAAGGTATGTCCTGAACCATCCCTTAGTTACGCTGTTGTAGAGACTGCTGGGGGATTCCCATGATGCATTGGGCTCTTTCTCTCTCACTCTTCCTCTCTCAACTACTTTATGCCTTCAATTTTGTATTTTTTTCTCTCCTGTAGTTTGTGCTTCTCCTCTCTCTCTCTCTCTCTCTCTCTCTCTCTCTCTCTCTCTCTCTGTCCTCATTCTGCAGGTATCTCTGTGTCTCGAGCAGCGGGATCCAGATTTACCACTACTCATCATTACTATTTACCACTGTTATCTATCATTATTATTGAACACCATTACCTATACAGCTGTTCCTAGTCTCTCTCTCTCTCTCTCTCTCTCTCTCTCTCTCTCTCTCTCTCTTTTCTCCTCTCTCCTCCCCCAGCCCCTTCTTTCTCCTCCTAAACCCAACCTGTCGAGGCACACGACCGCCCACCCTGAGCCTGGTTCTGTTGAAGGTTTCTTCCTGTTAAAAGGGAGTTTTTCCTCCCCCCTGTCGCCAAGTGCTTGCTCTTGGTGGGAACTGTTGGGTTTTCTCTCAGATAAAAAGTCAGAGGACTCAGATAAGAACTCAGCCTGTGCATCACAAGGAATGTGAAAATCAATATGAGTAGGGGGTGTTGATTCATTCAGACTCGCATATTCTTCCTGCTGCAACAAGTTTTCAGTAAGACAAAGTTGATCAATGTGATGATCAGTTATCAGATAATTTTATAGTTTTTTATAGTTTTCTTGTTTGTAGTTATATTTATTTTTGCACAATTAAATTTGTTAAATATATAATAATTAAATACAGAAAAAATGACAAAAAAACAAAAACAAAAACAAAAAAAAAATAGCATACAATGCAGAGGGGCATAAAAGCTCAATGGACTTATTTAAAGCCTCTACCTAAGTAAGGTTGAAATATAACAAAATTATAAAAATACAAAATGAAGATGCAAGAAAATAATGTGACCACATAAAAATTACGAGAAACAATTTGATTCAAAATATAGCATTAAAAGCAATAATAAAAGTAATAAACAACAATAAACCAAGCATCAGAATGAGGAAGAATGGCGATCTAAGTGACTTTGTAGGTGGCATGGTTGTTGGTGCCAGACGGGCTGGTCTGAGTATTTCAGAAACTGCTGATCTACTAGAATTTTCCCACACAATCATCTCTAGGGTTTACAGAGAATGGTCCGAAAAAGAGAAAATATCCAGTGAGCAGCAGTTGTCTGGGAGAAAATACCTTTTTGATGCCAGAAGGGAGAGGAGAATGGTCAGACTGCTTTGCTCTGATTGGAAAGCAGTAGCTCAAATAACCACTCGTTATAAACAGGGAATGCAGAAGAGCATCTCTGATCTCAATCTGGTTTCTTGAACATGACAAGGAGTTCACTGTACTCAAATGGCCTCCACAGTCACCCAATCTCAATCAAAGAGAGCACCTTTAGGATGTGGTGGAACCATAGACTGTATATAAAAATGGACGTCGACGCCGGCTCTGGAAAATAAAGCCAATGCAACAGTGCCTTAAATCTGCATTCTATCAAAAGACCATCAGGGGGCGAGACCACTGGTTGCAAAAAGAAGTCAGTTTCTGTAGAAGTCTATGAGAAAATGACCCTACTTCTCACTTGGTTTATGACCCTAGTAAACGTTTTCTTAAAGAGCTCATGGTCTCAATTGCTAGTTTCAAGTCTTCTTCAATACAACATGATGTTCATTTTTAAAATTATAGTCCCATAAAGAAAATAGATAATAAAGTAGGGTATGCATTGGGGCATGGCTAACGTGTGATTGATACATTGTGACTTTTTTCCTTTTTAACCTTTTCACAGAACCAATGATGTTGAATTAGCCGTGAACTTATTTTTCGGAGTAGTGTTGAATTTTCGTCCTAGAGTTTTCCACATACAGTTTAAATTTTGACGTTTCATCGTTTTTTTGTTTTAAATTTTGGTCGCCTAAAATATCAGCATTGTTCAGCGTCTGCTTGTACCAAAAGACACTCTAAGGAATCATCTGTTCAGTTTATCCAGTAAGTACATTTTATCTTTAGCTTAAGTCTGTTTTTCGCTAGCCAAAATTAGCATTACAATGACCAATTGATATCGTAGTATAGATAAATTACAAATGCACCTTGCTAACCCAGCTGGCTAGCTAGCACTAGCTGATTACCAACCGTTTTCTATGCCAACGGAACCTGGCTCCACCGGGATGGTGACCTGTTTTTACTCTAGAGGTGTTAATACTTGTTTGAATTAAACGTTAATAGCCCAACTAAAATGTGCATATAACTAATGTTAAGGTACCGATGTTATTTTTGCATGTCTAGAACACGTGATCCAGTCGAAATGTACTGCGTTAGTGTTTTGGGCTCATATTGTGCTCCATTAATGCACTTTAAAATATCAATTTGGATGTTGTGAAAGTTTGGGTTAATGTAACCTTAACGTAATTTAAATGTGGTTAACATGTAGACTGCAAATTATGCTGACTGGAACAACAGAAGGCAATACATTTTCTGGTCATGTCCTCATTTCACAAGCAGCAGATAGTAACAATAGCATTTACTGGATCTGTCCTTTTTATTTGACCCAGATATTCTTCTTACTGGACAAACAAATATAATATGTCATAATTTGAAGTACCCTAGAGATTATGTTGCCTTGAAGTCAAGTGTTAATTGTGGTGTGTTGTGTTGTGCACAAAAAGCACACGTTAGAATCTCTATTTAGAAGTTCTGTTCATTCACGCCAATCATCACAATACAGTTAGAAGTTATGTATAATACACAATGTAGAAAATAACATTAGTACATAACATGTAGCAGTTCATTAATTTGATACTGTAAGTGCATACACAATAATCCTCAACTGAAGTAGACATTCATGCAGTTATCCTGACAGCTGGTTTATGTATGTGATTAACTAAGATCCAACATGTATGTCTTTTACTGTAATTTGAAAGGTATCCACACTGAAAATTGAAGGACCACTGCCAACAGAAGGAGGACCTCATGTGTGGAGCACAGTATTTGTTTCCATTCATCTGGTTGTGGAGAAAGGAGGCTGCATGGACAACATCCTTAGTTCTCAAATGTATGGTGATGATGATGCCAGAAAACAATTTCCAGTTCAGGTGCCTCTGATGGAAAGACAGACCAGTTCTGTAGAAGTTTGTTTAATATTCTTTGTCCTTGGTGTTACTCTAGTCTTACTCTAGTCACCACTTTCACAAATGAAAGTATTTCCCAGTTTTACATTTAAAGAATCTTCACTGGACAACTATCCAACCAAAAGTGCAACCAGGAGCAAAATGTGACTCCTGTAACAGATGCTGTTACCACTTCAGAAATATTAGCCTTTCAAAATCTTTGGTGTGTACTGAAGATTTGACAGTGAGATTTCAGAACAGTCAAGCTAAGAAAGCAGTGAAGAAATTGATATTTTATGTCCTTTTATGGTTTTTCTTTTGTATAGTGAAGTAAAGCTTATGTACATTAGTTTTACTCATATCTGCTGTTACTGTTATTGAAATGTTTAATGTGCTTTTCTAATTTGTGATCGTAGTTTTGTTGATGGAATCTTAAATAAACCTACTGTGAATAAAGTGTACTGAGAGCATTTTCTATGAACTACAGAAGTATTGCCTGTACTGAGAGCATTTTCTATGAACTACAGAAGTATTGCCTGGGTTTTCCAGATTTACCATGCACCTTGTGATGTATTTAACAGTACAGTTTGGTGAATGAGTGTTCAGTGTCATTGAAATTGATAATTCATAGCACATAAAGTACATAAAACACATGGAAAGCACAAACTAAAATATCTGGCGTTTGATCCTCCATTGTCAATGTTCCAGGACATTCACATTTGATCAATTTTTGTATTATTTATGTTGTTTATTGAAGCTAACATAGAAATAGCCTTCTAATTACAAATTCTGGCAAAACCTCCATCAGTGCGTTGTTGTACAATCTGTATTCAGTATGTGGGCATAATTAATGATGAACCCCAAGCATACAAATGCTGTGTACACGAGCGATAAAAAAATAATCCTGCCAGAATCATTAGCTCATGCCAGCATTGCTGTGTTATGTTGCACAGCAATGTTTGCAGTAAGACAACTAGATAGCAACATTTGTTGAACAAGTTAGCCAACTTTATCATGCTTACTGTAGCCGGTCACTAATTAAAACAGATGTATAACATTATGTAGCCATGAGTATACCCAAGTAAAAAATAAGTTTATTTTTCTATACTTAAGCTATACTATTAGCATACAAAGCGTGTTAATGGTTTCAACATGTACATTTGTACTTGTGTTAAGGCATACTAACAGTGCATTTTTTGATGAAAGAGTCAGAAATACAATGAAAGTGTATCCAAAGTAGATTTTTCCAAAGCATATTGATAAGATACCACAACTTAATTTGTAATTTAGTGCATTTGCTAAAAGTGCACTCTCTTTTAAATATATTTTTAACTACAAAAACATATACTTTTCAAAAATGTATTAAAAGTTATATATAAAAGTTGAACTAATGTAATACTTTTTAAAAATATGTTTTTATATATATCACATATTCTTAATTATGGGCAGTGTGGTGGTGCAGTGGTTAGTGCTGTAGCCTCACAGCAAGAAGGTTCTGGGTTTGAACCCTGGGCCTGGCTTTTCTGAGTGGAGTATGTTCTCCCCATGTCTATGTGGGGCCCCTCTGGGTAGTCTGGCTTCCTCCCACAGTCCAAAGAGTTACTTGGTGACTCTAAATTGCCTGTAGGTGTGTGAGTGTCTGTGTGGTTGTTTGTCTCTATGTGTACAAGTAAGTACATTTTTCTTTAATATATGTTTGTACTTGTATAAGTCTGAAAAACTTTACTGAAACAGTCATGTAAGCTTTGACCTATAAGTATTATAGTATTATATGATTAAATATATTATATGAATTAATATAATGAATTAATGTCTATATTAATGTGAATGACATTAGTTTTTTGTTGTTTATATTGTATACAGAACTCTGTAAAATTATAGTAAGATTATATATTATCTGTAAATGAACAACCAGACTGTTACAGTATTATGCCAATTACACCAATTATGTCAATTTATCTTTTTTTTCCAGAAAAAATACTATATTATTTCCAAAGTATTTTTCATCAACATACAAATGTAGATAAAGGGGCGGCACGTGGTGCTGTTTCCTCACAGCAAGTTCTGGGTTCAAACCCCAGGCCTGGGACCTTTCTGTGTGGAGTTGGCATGTTCCCCCCGTGTTTGTGTGGGTTCCCTCCAAGTCATCCAGCTCACTGCCCATAGGTGTGAATGTGAGAGTGTGTGGCTGTGTAATGGGAAATTTTGGTATAACTCATGTGTGCCTATTCAAAACTGTGTAACCAATGACTGTGTGGATAGTTTTAATGAAGTTTTTGAACCTAACCTTTGTACATCCTTTATAGTTGTGTGAAAGATCTCTGTGTGAACTAATGAAGAACACATGTAGACAATATATGTGGATGTTGTGATAAGAGTGTTGTTCATACATTGCGTTGGGGGAGAGGCAAGCAGGTGAAGACTCAGCACAGAGACAATCCCATGAGAAAGAGTATCGTATTCTGTCTTTTTCCCATGAGAGAGAGTATCGTATTTTGTCTTTGTGGAATGTGTTTTTGGAACTATAGGACTGTGGCCCTGGGTAACATCTTCAGGCCACTCACTCACTGACTGTACTACTGTTCGGTTGTGTTTGTGTGACTCCATTCATGAATGTTTATTAAACTCAAGAAAGACAGCTGACGCGTGAAGATCTTCTTTTCAATTATTGAACAAGGTAAATCATTTTTGCCACCGCAATTTTGGCACCCCAGATGGGACTCCATCCGTGAGCGGACTTCAGGACCTCTAGACCGAGGGTGTTAGAACGCGCGCGCACCAAGAGCCAGGCTCTTGGAAAACCTCTAACTCCCCAGAAAAGGAAGGTTGAGAGGAGGGCCTGACGTCTGGAGGAGCGAGGTCCCTTCACTGTTGGAGTCCAACGAACCCGGTGGCTGTAAACGCCTCGCTGTTTTTTCTGAGAGGTTTTTTTTTGTTGACAGTGTGGACCTAGGGCGTAAGGCCTGATTGCGCAGAAGTTGTTGCGCTCCTCTGCCTGCTAATGGAAAGTGGTGCCGGCAGACGTGCCGGGCACCGGGTTTTCTTTTTCCTGGGGAAAAATTAAAAACGGTGTTTGAGGGAGCGTACTAGCCCGGTGTAGGGAACCAGGGCGTCTAGATTCGGAATCTAGCGGTTAGATCTGGGATCTAAGGGGTAAGTTGGATTTACCAGCCTCCGTGAAGGGAGAGGAAGAGGGTTTAGTGTGTTACGTTTCTCTTGTTTGTTTCGGCTTAACATTTTTGACTGTCTTAGGAGAATTAAATTCAGTTTGCAAAAATAATAATAATAATATAATAATAAAATAAGATAATCCAAGAGCAGAATCAACAATTGTATTGTTAAAATACAACTAACGGTAAGTAGTATAAAATAATGTAGATTTGATTGAAAGATTGCTGAAACGTCTGAGAGGAAATAATTATGGGATCAGAACAAAGTAAACCCTCTGAGGGACCAGATTATAATGCCCCAAATGTGAAGTACATGACAGTAAACTATGGAAAAGAAGCCATAGCCCAGTTAGATGTGTGGGTCAGGGAGTGTAGTTTCCCAAGGACAGGCAGCCTGAGTGTTAAACAGCTGGAGGGTCTGCGTGCAGTGCTTAAAAATAGAGAAGAAATGCGTCAAAAAACTAGGAGCAAGAAGGGAAGTGAGCCAAATTGGAAAGTTTTTGATATGTGGATGAGTGAGGCAAAGCGTAGGCAGGCTCCCAGAGAAACTGCGCCCCAGTGTGTGAAGCTGGATCCGGACCTGGACTCCGCTCCACCTCCACCTCCAGCTCCGGCTCCGGCTCCAGTTCCAGTTCCAGCTCCAGCTGCTCCGGACCGACATCCCTTGCCCCCACCCTATGCCGGCCCCCTCCCTACACCTGAGCAAACAGAGGTCGCTGGGGCTGCTGCCTCCGCACCCCAGTATGACCACGGCCCTGCTGCCTCATACTCCTCACCGATACCTCCGCCAAAAGCTGAACAGCTGCTCGACATATTACTGAACAACCTCACTCCAAAAGTTGAAGGCACCAAACCACCACGAAGGAGGCTGGAGGTGACTTCACACCTCTATCCCGAACTCGGTGGGATGACCCGTTCGGGCTTGGAGTATAAGAATAACACAGAGACCAAAAAGGAGGAGGCAGAGACTGATGGAGAGCCTGAGGGAGAGCTGATGGCTCCCATGATTGAAGTGGCAGCGGGAAATGGTGAGACACAGCTTGTATACAGGCCATGGACAGTGGCTGATGTGCGTGAGGTCTGTGCACAGTTGCCACCGATATCGGAGGGAGGCGAAAAGTTAGTTGAACAGCTAACAATGGTGGTGGAATCGTACAGGCCGACAATTGATGAACTGAGGCGTCTGCTGGTCTGTCATATGAAGGGGGACTGGAACAAAGTCTCCCCCGTTCTCCGCGATGCGGAGAACCACAGGTTGAAGCACCCTGACATGGATAAAGCTGAAAATGCGGAATATAAGGCACTCTTCACCACGCTGTGTGCAAAAATAAAAGAACTTTTCCCCATCATCGTTGACTGGAACAAGGCTGCTGTCAAACAAGAAGTCGGTGAAACTGTCACTGCATTCCTCTACAGAATGAGAGCCGCATTGGTGACCTATGGTGGCCTGACACCAGAACAAGCGGAAGGGAAAAGAGACGACAAATACACCACGCAGATCGCATGGGCGTTCATGAGAGGACTGCGACCCGAGATTTCCGCGATGGTGGAAAAGGGGCTTTTGACATGGACAACCACATGTCTCGAGGACATCGCCAAGCATGCGAGTGGAGCTGAGCAGGCCATCAAAAGGGAACTTGAGAAAAAGGCGGAAAAGAAAGAACAAGCCAGGGTAAAGGACATTATGGCATCCCTGGCTTCAGCTCAGATCCACCAAATGAAAAGGGAGATGGACAAAGGGAAGAGAGAGTATGACCGTGATCGCGACCCCCGCAGACGTCAGTGGCAAAACAGAGGTCGTGACCGGGGACGTGGATACAGTGGAGGGGATCGGTGTTTCCTGTGCGGGAAGAGAGGACACTGGACTCGCGACTGCCTAAAAGGCAAATTGGAGAGGGACAACAGTGACTGACTATATGGTGGAAGTGGGAGTCAGGACGGATCTGGTGGAGACACTGGGCCGGCAGCTGGGAACAAACTGAAAACACGTGAGCGCACCCACACTAGCACACACACACACAAACACACTGATACACAGACACACGCTGCAGAACCTGTCCCTGACACTGAAGTAAAGCTAGTTCATGACACGATTCAACGCCTTGAAGCAGAACAAAACCATAAGCAGCAGAATGAGATGTCTGCTTCATTTCTAGCAGAGGCATACAAACACATGCCCAACTACACTTTGATCGTAAAAAATGTCACAATCTCTTTTTTGGTTGACTCCGGTGCTACTGAATCTGTTGTACGGAGCTGTGAATTTGGTGAACTGCAGCCTAAACTAAGCGGCAGGTATCAGAAGACAGTGGGTGTGGGTGGGAAACCTTTCATAGAGCGGTACACAGCTCAGCTGAAATGCACTGATCCTAATTTTGGGGAAACTTTCAAACACTCTTTTCTCATCTCTGACAGATGTCCAGTTAATTTGTTGGGGAGGGATCTCATGTGTCTGCTGGGTATTTCTTTAACTTGCACACCAGACGGGGTGCACGTAGAGAGGATAGTAGAAGAAAAATACCAATGTTTTCAACACCCAGACCCTGTGGTCAGTGTAGACTGGGAGGTAACTCTCCCCTCCTCTGTTTTCACACAGCTCCTGAGCACACACAGACACATTGACGTCATTCTCCCACGCTGCACTACACACACACACTCCAGTTGTGATATTGAGAACATTGTGAATGAAGTGATGCATGAGAATACATTTTTGCATTTGGATTGGCTATATTGGGATGATATGAAATGTGCCGCTTCACTGACATTGCCAGTGCAAGTGGGAAAAAGTGTAGATTTACAACAATCTGAACCACACATCGCATTGGAGAATCCTGCATGTACAAAGTTAGACCATTGGCTGAAAAAATTAAAGGCCTCCACAGAATGGAAGGCTACAACAGAGCCTCAGGTGTACGTAAACGAAACCCTAGGGGCGAAACGCAAGTTGTTGGATTGTGAGGTGCTAATCACAAATATAACTGTTTGTTTTGATTTTCCTGATTCTGGCACTGATAACAACATGCTGCAGTCTGTTAAAGAGATCCCAGAATTAGAACAGATTCCTGACCACCTCTGGGCAAAAAGTAAACATGATGTAGGCCTGATTAAGAATTGTGAGCCTGTCATCATTACACCAAAAACAGACTACAGACCCTGTCGTAACCAATACCCTCTCAGACGTGAAGCAATTGAAGGCATCAGGCCTGTGTTTGCCGCTTTGCTGAAAGCTGGTGTGATTGTACCATGTGCTGGTTCTCCAGTGAGAACCCCCATTTTTCCGGTACGTAAGATTCGACCGGAAGGCGAGCCTCCAGAGTGGAGATTTGTGCAAGACCTGCAAGCCATTAATTCAGCTGTGCAGGCCAGAGTGCCAACGGTACCAAATCCACACACCATTTTGTCTCAAATTCCATCTAATAGCAAATGGTTCTCAGTTGTTGATCTCTCAAATGCTTTTTTCAGTGTTCCTGTGCATCCTGACAGTCAATTCTGGTTTGCCTTTTGTTTTGATGAGAAAATGTACACGTTCACCCGTCTGTGCCAGGGCTATTGTGAATCTCCAACGATTTATAACGCGGCTCTGAGGGACAGTCTCGAGACTCTGGTGCTGCCAGAAGGAAGCGCTTTGTTGCAGTATGTTGATGATATTTTGCTTGCAAGTGAGACCAGAGAGGGATGCGTTAAAGCTACTCTGGCTCTTCTGACCCACTTGGCTGAACAGGGGCACAAAGCCAGCCTGTCCAAACTGCAGTTTGTTGCCACAGAGGTCACATTTCTGGGTCACGTAATCTCTGCTAAGGGCAAATCCCTCTCATCAAAGAGAATTGAAGCAATTCAGAAAATTCCAGAACCGGTGACAAAGAAACAGGTGATGTCATTCTTGGGCATGACAGGCTATTGCAGACAATGGGTCACTCATTATGCTGAAATTGAGGCACCATTAGCAGCAATCGCTCATGGGAAAGGCCTGAAAGCATCAGACCCTGTCACCTGGACTATGGAGGCTGAAAGAGCTTTCATTGACTTGAAATTGACTTTACAGACGCCTCCGACACTTGGGTTACCTGACTACTGACGACCTTTCACTCAGACTGTTGACGAAAAGGGGGGTTTCATGACTTCTGTGTTACTGCAAGACCACGGGGGCAAACCAAGACCTGTAGCTTATTTCTCATCTAAGCTTGACTCTGTAGCTGCAGGTCTGCCTCACTGCCTCAGAGCTGTAGCAGCTGCAGAGAAGGCAGTCATAGCATCATGTGACATAGTGGGATACTCTGATTTGACCTTACTAGTCCCACATGCAGTGTCTCTCATCCTCCTCGAGCAGAAAAATTCACATTTGTCTGCTGCGAGGTGGCTACGATATAATGCTGTTTTGTTGGACGTTAAGGTAAAGAGATGTACTGTTCTTAACCCTGCTACTCTTTTACCAACAGCTGAGGACGGAGAGCCACATCACTGTGTGGCAACAATAACATCTATTTGTTCCCCGAGACCTGATTTGACTGATGTACCCATTGAAAATGCTGATTTTGATTTCATTGTTGATGGTTCTGCTTCTAGGGATTCAGACACAGGAAAGAACATCGCAGGTTTTGCTGTCACAACTCTCCATGACACTGTCATGGCAAAACCTCTGTCTTCTTCACACTCAGCTCAGGCGGCTGAGTTGGTGGCTTTGACAGAGGCATGCAAGATGGCTAAAGGAAAATCTGTTAACATTTACACAGACAGCAGATGTGCTTGGGGTGTAGTTCATGACTTTGGGCAAATGTGGAAAAACAGAGATTTTCTCACTTCCACAGGGAGACCGATAGCTCATCATGTGCTGGTTGCTGCTCATTTGTTACCTAAACAAATTGCTGTGTGTAAATGTGAAGCTCACACTAACAACACTGACTCCATCTCTCTAGGTAATGCACGAGCAGACGCAGCTGCAAAAGCAGCCTCCAAGCGGCCAGTGTCTCCTGATACACTGGGTGTCTCACTAACCTTCAACTCTATTCCCCCTGTTGTGACTACAGTGGAGATAGCGGACCTGCAGATAAGAGCCTCACAGGCTGAAAAACACTGTTGGAAGAAAGCAGGCTGCTCTGTAGTAGACAGGGTGTGGACAGGCCCTGATGGCCTGCCTTGTCTCCCCAGGTATCTTTTCCCTCACTATGCGAAATTGACACACGGATTGGATCATGTGTCAAAGGGGGGAATGGTAAGTGAGGTACGGAGACATTGGTTCACAAGAGGGTTCACAGCCTATGCCACTGATTTCTGTAAAAGATGTGTGATTTGTTCCACAAACAATGTGGGAAGAGGTTTAAAACTTCCACAGGTTGCTCACCCACCACCAGACAAACCTTTTGATCACTTGCAAATGGATTTTATTGAACTAACACCAAGTGAAGGGAAAAGGTTTGTTTTGGTTATTGTGTGCATGTTTTCAAAATGGGCTGAGGCTTTTCCCACAGCAAAACAGGACGCAGCAGCAGTGGCAAAGGCCTTGATGTATCTGATAATTCCCAGATGGGGAATTCCAGCAAAAATCAGCTCAGACAATGGAACTCCTTTTGTAAGTGGGGCACTGAAATTGGTTGGTGATTACATGGGCATTGATTTAAGACAACATTGTGCATTGGAACCAGCTCCCAGTGTGGGTTCGGGAGGCAGACACCCTCTCTACCTTTAAGATCAGGCTTAAAACTGTCTTGTTTAGTAAAGCTTATAGTTAGGGCTGGCTCGGGTATGTCCTGACCCATCCCTTAGTTATGCTGCTATAGAGCTAGACTGCTGGGGGATTCCCATGATTCACTGGGCGCTCTCTCCCTATTTCTGTCTCTCTCCCCCTCTCTCTCTCGATGACCTCATGCCATTAACTTTGTTTCCTTTTCTCTCCCGTAGTTTGTGCTTCTCCTCTCTCTCCCTCTCTCTGTCCTCATTCTGCAGGTATCTCTGCCTCGGGAGCAGCAGGATCCAGATCCACCACTACTCATCTTTACTATTAACCACTGTTACTTGTCATCATTATTATTGATAACACCATTACCTACACAGCTGTTCCTGGTCTCTCTCTCTCTCTCTCTCTCTTCTCTCCCCTCTCCTCCCCCTCCCCCTCTTTCTATCTTCTCCTAAACCCAACCGGTCGAGGCAGACGGCCGCCCACCCTGAGCCCGGTTCTGTTGGAGGT
This sequence comes from Trachinotus anak, assembly GCF_046630095.1. Classification (NCBI taxonomy): domain Eukaryota; kingdom Metazoa; phylum Chordata; class Actinopteri; order Carangiformes; family Carangidae; genus Trachinotus; species Trachinotus anak. The sequence goes on from NW_027273883.1 coordinate 28,960,575, forward strand.
TTCTTCCTGTTAAAAGGGAGTTTTTCCTCCCCCCTGTCGCCAAGCGCTTGCTCGTTGTGGGAACTGTTGGGTTTTTCTCTGTAACAAAGTAAGGTCTTGACCTTACCCTGTAAAGTGCCTTGAGATAATGTATATTATGATTTGGTGCTATACAAATAAAATTGAATTGAATTGAATTGAATACCACCCAGCCTCAGGTGGAGCATGTGAAAGAGAAAATGGCACTTGAAAAACTAACTCGCAAAGGTGTGCGAGGCCGCTAAAGTGTCCTGGACTAAAGCCCTCCCCATTGTGCTAATGCATATGAGGGCCAGAAGGAGAAGCAGGAGCGGTTTAAGCCCGTTTGAAATCCTGTTTGGGAGGCCTCTGAACACTGGGATTGGGCCCGCTAAGAGACAGCTGCCAGACACTGGCCTGTGTGAAGATGAAATGTTACGATATTGTGCAACCTTGTCGTCTGTTTTGTCTGATATTCACAAACAGGTGAAAGCTGCCCTGCCCAGACCAGCAGAGACGAAACTCCATGACCTCAATGTGGGCGACTACATTGTGGTGAAGGACTTCCGACGAAAGAACTGGAAAGCTCGCAGGTGGAACGGACCGTTCCAGGTGCTTTTGGTGACAGAGACAGCAGTAAAGGTTGCAGAGAGGGCTACGTGGATACATGCCAGTCACTGCAGACGGGTTCCGGATCCAAATGCACAACATGTACCTGATCGAGAGGCCAAGACCGGCCCATCCCCTTAGGCGGCTCGGATGCGGCCTAGGGGTGGCGACTGGCATCCTGCTGGTCATTTCCATCTGGGTGGGAGTGATTGTGCTGTGTGTGGAGGAAATCCAACGTCAGAGGGTAAAGAACAACAGCACAACAGTCTCATCTCACCCTGACAACGAATCTGAAATAGCACACACACCTCACCGGCTGAGATCACATCCAACACAACATCGAGACTGGAGGACAACACGTGGTACCAAGCCGTGGCTGCTATCGCCAGGAGGCTGACCAACAAGAGCTGCTACGTCTGTGCTGCCATGCCACATCAAATGGGTAATTCATTGCCACTGCAACCTTATCCTTTAAATATTTCAGAGACTTTAGGGGCGCTGATTGCTTTCACCCAAGGAGAGCATGACCCTGACAACGTCATCCACAACCTCACAGAGAAACTGCTGAAGATTAACATAAGTGTCGTAAATTACGACGGGTCAAAAGTTCGCTTTTGGAATGTTTCCACAATTGATAAAGAGGGGGTCTATCACTCCCTGATGACCACCAATCCTACCCGTCACAGGGGCACAGTCTGTTTCACTCAAGATTGTATCTCTCCCAGAAATCATTTTCTGGGAACATCAGCATGCGTGCAAGGGGTGGCAGCGACATGTGGGGTAGTGTGGGACATCAACATGAACAACTGCCGAGGACACATGCCATATGTTGGAACCCTGAACCTCACAGGTACCGAGAGTCTGAATCGCACTGGTGTTGATAACCCAATCGTCTACATGCCATCAAATGATGGTTTTGGATCACTCAGACACCATGTCTGGGTGTGTGGAAAACATGTTTATCAGGCTTTACGGCCAGGTTGGTGTCGCACATGTTACTTGGCTAAACTACTGCCAGCTGTCAGGATTGTGCCTGACTTAACTCACTTTCACACTAACTATGATCACTATTACCCACCACACAGGGCTAGGAGAGACACTGACACAAAGGCAGAACGTGTTAGCACTGTGGAGAAAGTTTTCGGTGCTCTCCTGCCTGGGTACGGGACAACGAACAACGCAGTAAAGATAAATGCAATTGCCCTGGACTTGGAAGATCTCACCAGCACTGTGGCCATTGGGTTCGGGACACTCACGCCGGCTGTGCAGGGCCTCAGCAATGTGGCTCTGCAGAACAGGCTGGCCCTGGACATGGTGCTAGCAAACCAAGGGGGGGTTTGTCATGTTGTGGGCACTGACTGCTGTACTTATATTCCTGATATATCTGATAACATGACCCATGTTGTTGCACACCTAAATGACCTGCTTCATTTCCAGAAGAACCGGGACACCAAAGAAAATGCTGGGAGTGATTGGGGGTCGTGGGTTTCACTCACAGGTTGGAAAAATGCACTGCTGCATTTGCTTGCCCCAATCCTGATCATTCTTGCTATTCTGTGTTTCATTGGATGCTGCCTTGTGCCACTGAGTAAATCACTAGTGGAATCAATGATTTCGGCTACAGTGGGTTGATTTGTGCAGATGGATGCAATAAATGATGAGTGGGTTCCCCCTTTTCATGGTCAAGATGAACTCCTCTAAAATTTTTATTTTCTTATCCGATCAAGTTGATTCTTTAATATCTTAAATAAGCCAATCAATATTATATATATATAATTGTGTTGATCTTATTTTATTTTCTCTTTCTTTTTTATTCTCATGTTATTCAATTTGTTATAATTCTTTGTAATCCTTTTCTTTATTAATTCTCATTATTATACGACAGTAAGTACAGGACAGTGTGAGTTCCAAAAACCAGAGGGTTTTTGTCTTTTATTCTTTTATTATTTGAAGTAGATTAGCCCAGTAGTAGAAACAGGGCTTTTTCCTCATCATATCTGAGGTTTTTCCCTTTTCCCTAGACTAAGTGTAGTTAGACAGATGGGTCTTTTTGCCCCCTCTTGTCAAATGGGGGGGGGACTTTTGGCTCCTCTGTGCTTATGGCCTGTGTTCTTCTGCCTGGGGTTTCAACTCCTACGTTGGAGACTGGGAGCGCTAGCGTTTAGCTGGTGCGAGGCAGGAAACAGGGGACATGAGGTAGATAAGTACAAAATTTTCCATTTATTATGGTTTAGCATAAGAATGCTAAAAAGGGTGGAATGTAATGGGAAATTTTGGTATAACTCATGTGTGCCTATTCAAAACTGTGTAACCAATGACTGTGTGGATAGTTTTAATGAAGTTTTTGAACCTAACCTTTGTACATCCTTTATGGTTGTGTGAAAGATCTCTGTGTGAACTAATGAAGAACACATGTAGACAATATATGTGGATGTTGTGATAAGAGTGTTGTTCATACATTGCGTTGGGGGAGAGGCAAGCAGGTGAAGACTCAGCACAGAGACAATCCCATGAGAGAGAGTATCATATTCTGTCTTTTTCCCATGAGAGAGAGTATCGTATTTTGTCTTTGTGGAATGTGTTTTTGGAACTATAAGATTGTGGCCCTGGGTAACATCTTCAGGCCACTCACTCACTGACTGTACTACTGTTCGGTTGTGTTTGTGTGACTCCATTCATGAATGTTTATTAAACTCAAGAAAGACAGCTGACGCGTGAAGATCTTCTTTTCAATTATTGAACAAGGTAAATCATTTTTGCCACCGCAGCTGTTTGTCTCTATATGATCACCCTGCGATAGACTGATGAACTTTGTACCCTGCCCTCACCCAAAATTAGCTGGGATTTGGCTGCAGCCCCAGCCCAGTTCACAAACCAGTGGGTGACATCACGGTGGGTTGTACCTGTTACATCACCCGAAAGGGTACTATCGGGCATCTTGCGCCTCTCGCCACAACCAATCAGTGATGTCAGAGTGTGTAAAAGCACAACGCCTACACGCCAATGAATCTGACAAACTGAGAAAAGGCAACGTATTAATGCCTTGCAGTAGTACAGACAGGAAGTAGAAGAAGCAAGAATGACAAACTTTCAGATAAGTAAGATTAGCAGGATCTAGTGTGTGTTAGGCAATCGCTCTAAAATAAAGGTGATCTCTGGAGTTTTCATAAGTAGGTTATAGGGTGTTTATTAAGCAATGGCCAAGGTGTCAACGTTTGGTGATCCAGTGTCCACAGCAACCACCGTACATCACACCTGCAAAGGAATGGAATGACCAACCCACCCTTTCTGGTGGCCCTTAAAAACCTACCATGTGTGGAAATATATGTGCTGTACTGTGTGTGTGTGTCTGTGTGTATGTGCGTATAGGTATTATTAAAACCTTATAATGCATTGTTATTATTCATCTGCAGCATTCAACCAATTTATTAAGTATGACAGCCTAAAATGAAACTCAATATGGAATATTTCTTTTCTTTCTTTTAAAGTAAGTTAAAACAAATCTTTTTTTATAGTCACCATGGGAAAAAACACTGGATTATTACCATGATTATTTTACATCTGCCAGCCATTATTTTGATCATTTTTTACAGAGAACCAAAAACTGGAATATGGTCACAGAAGAAGGGTCTGAATGGATCTGTTTGGTCATCTAAGTAAAGTTAACTTAACTTGTATCCTGCAAAAAAGATTATATCAGGTAAGTAAACATTTTCCTTTTTATTATTGATGTAGCCTGTCTAAAAATATTTTATTTTAGACAAATATTTACAAACAAATACCGATGAATAGATCATTTAAAAAAAATTACAAGTATTACATTAAAGTGTTTACAGTTCACTTCCAGTTTGTCATTGTGTTCATAAAGTTCATTTAATTTCAAATAGTTTGTTTACTGTGCATTCCTTGGCTAGCAGGCATCAGCTTGTCCATCTTGACATTTTGTTAATTTCATTGGTTTTTCAGTTTTTCAGCCAATCTAAAGTGGGAGGAGCAGGATCAAGGTGAGCTGGAGAGGAACCCACGGCCTAATGAGAGAAGCTATGAAAGTTGTAAAAGCTGCAGGAGAATAAAATGCCTGTAAAGAGCGTTATCAACGGGTAACCGGCATACCGCTTCATCAATATGTAGTGTGTTAAAAATGAGATGCTAATCGTGATTAGCGCATTAGCGCGCTAGCGATGTTAGCACGCAGGCCTATTCAAATGTGGTGGCTTTGTGTAAATATTGAAATAGTTTTAAAATCTGTTCATTTCTGAATGTTTTAAAGTAAATAAGGGCACATTTGATACTGAAAGTACACTTCTAGTACTTATAGTGTAGTTATAGGATAGTGTGCCATTACTGTAGTCTGAAGTATCTAAAAATATGCACCAAATATAATTTTAATATATTAAGGCATATCTAAACTGTAACTTTTAATGCACTTAGTCTTACCCTAAGTAATTGCAATTTAACCCAATGTAAGTATACTTATTTTCAGTACATCATAGCATACAAAAATGTTTTTTTTAGAAAATATACCTTAGTATACATCTTCCATATTTCCAGTGCAATTTAATTATACTTTGATTGCACTAAAATTATGTTAAAATGCACTGATAATATATTTTAAGTAAATTTGTTTAGATTTCAGAATGTATTTGTAGAACCCTATAAATTCAATGTCAGTATACTTTTTTAGCATTTGGAAAATTCTACTTCTGATGTATTAAGTATATTTTAGGACAGGCGAAAGTACCAAGAAATACAAGAAGAGTGTACATTTAATTTATTTAAGCATGACTTTAACTCTCAGTATATTAAGTACAACTTCAGTGGTTTCATTTTAACACAACTTAAAGTATACTCATTTTAAGCATATAAAAAGTTAACTAAAGTATATGAAATATACTTTTAAAAATACTTATTTAAGTATATATTTTTGGATCCCAATTTACTACTTGTTTTTTATTTTTAGGAGGAATGACTCACCAGGTAGTACTATATATCATATCATAAAGCATGCTGTTGCTGTTGATACAATATTGGGCTATTGACCGGAACATTGACATAAGCCAGCAGACAGGGCGGTTCTCGGTCTTCATGAAGAAGGAGGCCTTTATCCAGACAGTTGGCAAACTTCACACTGAGATTCAACTCCTGGAATTCTGCGCAGATGCGCAGGTACAGATTGGTGCCCTCATGAGTGAGTATACATGACAATGGTTTTGCTAGTTGGTTATATTCTATATAGGCTGAATCTAGTATGTCAGCACAATACCCAATCCTTCCTTTTGCAGACCCAGACACAGGGAAGTATAAAGACCTTGGGATAAGGCACAGCCTTGACATGTGGCATGGTGCCAAGAACTTAGCAAAAAAGACTGTAGCAGTGAGCATAATTCATTACCTATGAGAATTTTTGCTTTGTGGAAAATAAATAAAAATGTAATGTTTGCTATCATGATCTCTTAAGGCTGCATAGGTCAAAGGTAATGGCATCCTCACCTGGTTGAAGCATGCAGTCAACCATTACTGGTGGTGCTGCAAGAAGGCAGAGACAACAGAAGAGTTTTTTTGTTAGTGTTTTTTTTTTTTTTTAATCTTTCATGTGCTTACACAGACTTGAGTTATATGCCCCCTGCCCCACAACCTTTCTCCTCTCAAACCCAGTCAGTCAAGGCAGACAGTCGTCCATCCTGAGTCTGGCTCTGCTGGAGGTTTCTTCCTGTTAAAAGGGAGTCATGGGAACTGTTGGCTTTCTCTGTATAATATTCTTTGGTCTCGACCTTACCCCATAACTTGAGATAAAATAGAATTGAATTGTTTGTATACTCAATTGCAATTAATGAAATACTTGTAAGTGTTGGGCCTGTCCTATTTTGTGGCTTTTAACAAATTATAATGTTGTTTTTTGTTGTTTTGTTTTTATGTAGTAGTTGTGCTTAAGTGTTTACAATGTAGGTCAATTGCTGAATTAATGCAGAGGAAACAATGCACTCAGTGATACACATGAACATAAAAAACAACAGTGTCATTTTTTTCTAATATTGTAAGGGACTTTGGATTGGAATCATCCACCATGTCTGTGGCAGTCACAGCTGGGCTGTTGGAACCTGCCATCATGGCCAACTGGAGGACTTCAGTCACAAGGAGTTTATCCAGGTAAACTCAGTGACGCACAAGACTCTCCCGAATATAGTTGAGAACAAGCAGTGGCTAAAGGATATGCACAAATACTTAAGGAATTTTGTGTTTGTACCTGTGTAAAACACTGAAATTGACAAATGAATATGTTAAAAATATGTGTTTTATTTCCTCATAGAGCTACTACTGAGCTACGTTTTGCATTCTGCTTGCTGCCTTGGATTACAACTTTCACCTGAACAGACTGCTGATGCTATCTAAAGATGGCAAAAAGATGGGAGTTTCACACAAATACAATTACAATTAAAATTCTAAGAATGCAGATTGCAGTGAGAAATAATATATCTGTATTTGCTGTTGGATGGATGTGACAAAAAGGGAACAACCACATGGCTTGCAAGGAAATTTCCTATAGTAGCCAAAAGTATTGAAGTGCTGTGTTTCAGAATCAAAAGGTTGTACAAAGAAAATGCCAGATGGTGGAGTGTGGGGATGCCAAAAATAAGGACCCAGCGCCCAGATGACCCCTAACGGCTTGGCCCACTCCCACCTATTCCCCTGCCACCTGTTGGTTAGCACAAGTCCAGATATGGGTCAGAGACTAAGTCTGAGTCTCTCTTATAACACTTACTGTATCTTCCAACATTTAAATTCAGTTCAATTTTATTTGTATAGCGCAAAATCATAATACACATTATCTCAAGGCATTTTACAGGGTAAGGCTGAGACCTTACTGTTATAGAGCAGGGGTCGGCAACCTTAAACACTCAAAGAGCCATTTGGACCCGTTTCCCACAGAAAAGAAAACACCGGGAACCACAAAACCCTTTTGACATCTAAAATGAAGATAACACTGCATATATCGTTTTTTACCTTTATTCTATGTATATAAAAAAAACTATATATATGTTGCATTTATGAAATAAATGAACTGCTACAGAGAAAATGAAATTTTATGTCTACATGCAACAAAAATATTTTGAACTCCGAAAAAAAAGACGCTGGGTTGAAGGTTACATTCAAATAAAGTACTCAATGTTTATTTGAGTCCTCCTCGTATTTATGAAATAAAAAGCCGAACTTAAATTATCCACCTGCAGTAAACCAAAAATGCAAACCAAAAATGTCTGCTTCTGTGTGCTGTCATCCTTTTATCGTGTGTACTGGAGCGTGCAGTCAGCTGTCAACCTGAATAAAAAAAGGACTCTTTCACTTAACAATGTAAAATATATATTTGCAAAATAATAGCCAATTACAATATTTATTTTACCTGGATTTTTGCTACTGAACCTCAGCACACAGTGTGTGCACATCAGGGCTGTAAGACGTCACCTTCATCTTCACACAGGATTGTAAGCTGTCGTCTGTGAGGTGTGAGCGATGTTTGTTGTCAATATAGTTCATGTTGGAGAAGACCTGCTCACATATGTATGTGGATCCGAAGATCGACAAGATTCCAAATGCATACTTTTTCATGTTCATATATAACGAACTAAAATAAAATAAATTTAAATTAAATATTCATTATTTATTTTCCAAAGTCACAGGGAGCCACAGCAGAGGGATGAAAGAGCCACATATGGCTCCAGAGCCGCGGGTTACCGACCCCTGTTATAGAGAAAAACCCAACAGTTCACACAAAGAGCAAGCGCTTGCCGACAGGGGAGAGGAAAAACTCCCTTTTAACAGGAAGAAACCTCCAACAGAACTGGGCTCAGGGTGGGCGGCTGTGTGCCTCGACCGGTTGGGTTTAAGAGGAGAAAGAGCAGGTGGGGGGAGGAGAGAGGAGAAAAGAAAGACAGAGAGAGAGGGCAGGAACAGCTGTATAGGTAATGGTGTTATCAATAATAATGACAGATAACACTTATAATAATTAATAGTAATGATGAGTAGTGGTACATCCTGCTGCTCCAGAAACAGAGATACCTGCAGAATGTGGACAGAGAGAGAGAGAGAGGAGAAGCACAAACTATGGGAGAAAAAAAAACAAAGTTAATGGCATAGAGTATTTGAGAGAGAGAGAGAGAGAGAGAGGGAGAGAGCCCAATGCATCATGGGAATCCCTCAGCAGTCTAGCTCTATAGCAACATAACTAAGGGATGGTTCAGGACATACCCGAGCCAGCCCTAACTATAAGTTTTATCAAAGAGGACAGTTTTAAGCCTGATCTTAAAGGTAGATCAGGGATCTAAAGGTCTGCCTCCTGAACCCACACTGGGCGCTGAGGAGCTTGATAGCTGAAGGCTCTGACCCCGTTCTGCTATTAGAAACTCTGGAAACCACAAGTAGACCAGAGCTGGAAATCTGACACCCTTATCTCCAAGGTTCCTCTGACTCTATTTTAAAAAAAAAACAACTTTATTCAAACTAAGTTACATCACAAATTTCTAATCATATAATTCCATCTTCAAACATGAACATAGTTGATGTGTTTAGTGCATAAATTCAGAATTTGATATATTTTGCAGTACAGAGTACATCTTAATCATGTTAGATCACATAACACATTGCAAGATGTATGTTCATGATGCTTGGTTATATTTTACAATACTTAGTACTTTTTAGTGAAAATGACTACAACACACCCACTGAAGAACTTGCTGAGAAACAACTCAGAATTGGTATGGTATGTAAAACATAAAATGATGCATGTATTGTGTAATTTGAGTATACTAATGTGTTGAGATGAGATAATCTAAACAAATAACATTAACAAAATTATAATTGATTATCACTGTCCAATTTTTGAAAATGCAAGTCAACTGTGATAGTAGTGATACGACAGCTGATGGACAAGCCCATTAACTTTTGGCATCTTCATCAAAAGATGTCAAACACTGGACAGCAACCCACCGGCACCCAAACCTGTACATGCACACCTACCTCCATTATGCACCACACTCTTTGCAGACTATAAAAATATTGTATTACACTTCAGAATTGCATATTCCACAGCTACTATTTTATAAGTGCTCTACTGTTTAGGTAAATCTAATTGTATATTTTTTTCTCTGTATATATTTACAAAATTACTTTTACAGATTCTTTCTATTGCACTGTTTTTATGCTGTTCTATGTCTTCAGTTCCTTTGTTTCCATTCATCATCTACAGGGTATATGTTTGCATTGCTGTATACAAATAAACTAGAAAGGGCTTATATTTATCTTGTCAATTTCCCTTGTGACTGTAGCTAAAAATAAACCGTCAGTTTATTGTATGAGGAGTATTTTGTAAGAGATAAAGAGTATTAGGAAAGGTAATTGATGTCAGCATAATTTTTCTGAAAGAATATTTTATTGATTTTAGAAACATTATACAGTCGTAGATTATTTACAAAAAAGGCTCCAGTAAATGGCTGAATTGTTAGGCTTTTGGTGTCCTGATGATGTATGTGGCCATAAATGTAGTGTGTGTAGGAAATGAAGGACTGCAACAAAAGTGCTTGTGTCCTGGAATAAAACCAGTATACTACCCCTGGGGATCAGGCCACTTGTCCCTGATCTGCCCTGCACAGCAGCTGGCCCACTGAACCATATTGTCAATGGATAAAGGATCAGTATGCAGCGTAGTGGTACTCCTGGTTGTCATCCCCAGGCTCCCTTGCTCTGCCAAGTAATGTGATGTCCTCCCTGAAGTTCCTGTGAATACGCAGAATCCCTGCATCCAGGCACTACAAGGAGAACAATGGCAGTCGGCTGATGCAAAGGGCTGGCTCCTGGTGACAGCACCTCTCCATGTCTGTCGGCATGTCTCTGCGGTTTCCACACACATGCTATGGTACTTCTTGAACCCCTGCAGATGGGGGAGCACCAAGCCGGTGCTGATGCATCATTAGGGCATCAAAAACCAGCCCTGGCTGCTGTTCAAAAAGACCTCTTCCAAGGTCCCTCCACTCCTCCAGGGTCATCTCTTGAAGAAGCCTCTGTAAAAGAACCAAATAAAGAATGAACCAAAACAGTAAGACAGCTAAGCAATGAAATTGTATACATTGTTATTATAAAAATATCAATAATAACTGCAATTAAAATAAGTAAGGTGAGGGAAAAAATTTGGTTTTAGTATGTATAAATTAATTGCAGGTCTGGTATGCAACTCCAATCCTTGATAGCCAGTAAAAGTTTTAGATCAAAAGTATTTATATTTATTGATACTCAACTTTAAAATAGTCCTCCCACATATACTTAAATAAAGTTTTTGAACCACAAAATGCCTAGATGATACTGAATACATCTCGAAGATGCAAGGCTACATTTGAGAAGAGCCAAATTTGATATCAGTTGTGGTTCTTTTGGCCTGAAGAAGACAACAGATAGTGGAGAGATTACCAATATTTTTTTGTGTATTCAATGGGTATTATCAGGTTAATCTTCAGTCTTGTATTACCCAAGCAAGATTCTGAAGCAGCAGACATGGTGAAGGGTGGTCCTGTGCACATGAATGGACTGTTGCTGTGCTATTGCATGGATAGTTTGCTGCATGGGGAGTCTGAGTCAACCTAAACCACACTTACTAATTTACAGTGGTATTAAAATTTAAAGCAAATATACAAGAGAGTTTGTCAGCAAACTGAAGGATGGTCACAACTTCACTCCTCACAAATACTCTTGCATTATTAAAAAAAAAAAAGTGATTATGGCTTATTTCAACATAAGTTTTTTTCCTTACTCTGTTCTATGCTTATGGTCATTAGGTTGGCCTTCTTCTCTCCTGGTGAAAGCATGGTGAGGGTGGTACTTGACTGAGCCATGGCCTGCTCAACGCTTTGCATCTCTGTTCTCACTGTGGTGCTCCTGAAGATCTGACAGATTTGCAGATGCAGTTCATTTTGAATATCAGTGGTTAAGAGTCCTCTCTGTGTTGATAATTACAACAGGTACTGTGCAATGATTCCTTTTTTTATCAGATGATATCAGATGATCAGATGATTTTATTATCTTTTTATTTATTTTTTTTTACATTACATTCTGCATGTTTTAGCATTCCATCCATCTTTTATGTCAGTCTGTGTTGTCACCAATACAAAAGTATAAGACAAATGTTTCAACAGCCTACATTCCTTCCTTGTAGCGGTTAAGTTTTTTTTTTTGCCTTTTGCTCATCTTTTAGGCTGCTAGTGCAGATTTTATTTCCTAATTTAGAAATGCTGTTTGAGCATCTCCCTCTGGAAGGAAATGAAAAGTCTTTTGCAATAGGTAAATTAACTAAAACGACCCAGTTCTGCTAAAAAGGCTGTTATGCGCTAAAATGATTTGAGGATTTCTCCTTTGACAGCAAGGATTCCAGGATGTTTACAGATTAGTGGGGGATCATTTTCTAAATGCATCTCTGTTCTCAAAGGCAGTAATAATCCAAGATGTTCTTTTGACGCCTTTTAGCGGTTTAAGTGGTGAGTAAGATTGTGCTGGATGTGTTTTTGTTCTGCTTCTCTTCTTGTTTTCCCTCTCACTAGACAGGATGCTTATTTGTTTTACTGTTTGCAGACCCACTACCGTGATTTCTGTATTTTTAATTATTGCAAAACAATTTTCAAAAGTTAGTATCTTTTCACACAAATGTTGCACAGATCTATATCAAACAATGCAGCTAGTTTCCTCTGATTACAAAGGGCTTTAAAATACAAAAATAATGTCATTTGCAAAATAGATTTGAGCTCTCCTTTCCCTTCATTGTTCCATATACTTATCCTCCATCAGGTGGAGTTGTAAGAACTTTGCTGATATTATGGAAAAAAATGAATGAAAAAATGAAAATTAGTTTTACTGTGTTGATTGACTATCATCAAGGGAACATTTTCATTTGCAAAACCGCTGACAAGTTGCAAATTTAAGTTTAAGAAACTGCTGGCATGGAGTCACTGTCTGACTGATCGAGCCTCAGGTCATTCCTCGCCTTGTCCTTGGCCTCATTTACTAGTCTACTGTGAAATTTGAGATTTTTCACTGTCAAGGGATTGCTATTCTGAGATCAGATGCACAGATAAATATCACTTACACTTGAGTATTGTTTTAATTGATGTCTGGTTTTAGCTTTAACTGGGCAAGCACTGCCTTGTTTCATCTGACAGCACGCCACTATTGTTTACCATATACATAAATGGCAGTGAATAACAGGATGTGTTGCTGATGCATACAGTAGGAGTTAGTTCCTCTATAGTCTGTATTTAGAAGAGTCTTAGACAGGGCCACCTCTTTCTTATTTTCCTGACCTGCTTTTTATTTTCAGTGTTAGTAACTCTGTACAACTCAGAGAGAGCACTTTGTTCATTTTTAATAAAAGACTTAAAGACTCTGGAGAGAAAAGACCAGGCTGGGGTATGCAGGGAAGTATTATTAGAGTTATTTATATTAGGCTGACTTGCAATTGGGCTGTCCCTGGCATACCTAGAAAAGGGGTGCAAGAGGAAAGTCTCAACTGTTTGATTAAGTGCCCACCTGAGGTTCAGGCAGGGGAGGGAATGCAACCCCATAGTAGGTTTAGCTCCAGCATTTCTTACACTTACTCTTTCTTAAACTGTGGAAAATTAGACTCCAGCTTCCCTCTGGAGAACTGGCTGGCATCCCTCTCAGTTAGACTGACTCCCCGCCTGATTGCAGAGGAGCCACGCTGCACGGCTGACTTGAAAATGGCCATAAGGCAGGGCTCATCAATAATGAAAAGATAATAGACAACCCAGCAGACTGGTTCTAAAACAAAAGCTCATGTCTTTGTGTGTGTTCGTCTACTTGTCTGTGACAACTATCTTGACATGTCGTTGATCCTTATTCTTTAACAACTGCTTTCAAAGTATATTTTATCATGAAAAGGACAGTTACATGCTTTTGCAACTTGAGTCTAATTTTGTATCTTAAGCCATCTGAACAGACTACAGTATGTGATGTACAATACAAGAGAAATAATTGCCTTTTTGGAACATTGAAGGAGGTAAAACTATTTTAGTAGACAGCAAGAATAAAATGATGAATGCTAAAAATGATCATATGTCCTCTTTTTGTAGTGACATGAAATGGTTGGAAGGATAAATAATCTGTAAACTGCAGTGTAAGACCAAACAGTAAAAGTGTGATAAAGAAACTGGGTTGTAATTACTCAAAAACAAAGAGAAAGTTAATTTGCATCATGAGTCATTTGTACTTATTTTTAATTTTAAGTTTACAGTGCCCAAACGCTTTAACTTATTTTAGGTTTTGAACTGAACAGTAGGTCTAAATAGTTACATCATGCGCGGACGTAAGGTTTGTGGCGCTTCATCATCATGGATGTATTACATCCATGTTCATCATATGTGAGGAAAATTCAGAGACTGCCATGTTGCCTGAGCCCGCCTCCCTGAAGAACTTGGACTTTTTTCACAGATTTTCAATGAATATGAGGTATTTTTCCTTTCACAATTCCTTTAAGACATTTTCAGGTTAAATGCTTGTGGCGTGCAGCAGTTTTCTGTAGTTGAAGATGTGATATTTAATGAAGACCAGAAATTTTCTTCTCTGTTCAGAAAGAGTCACTTGTGAAGCAATTAAGTGAAAATCAGTTCTGTTAAACATGTTTTGTTGTCTTGTGCTTTCCACCAAATAATAGAAACATATTAATAGTATGTGAGTGTAGTTATAATCACTAAATCCTATCTGTTATTTTCCTCACTTGACTCCAGTGATGAACTAATCTGTCATGACCAAAAAAATAACAGATAGGTTGCTGGATTAATAGAAAAAATAATTCATAATTGTTTTTTTTAAATGTCAGATGCAGCCCATGTTTAATGCAATACTTTGTTTTTAAACAGTTTGTTCAAGTTTAAACAGCAACACTGTTATTCAGCTGATACATTCTGTGTTGCTCCTGTTGGGATCTCAAGCCATGGGTTCTGAAAAAGAACAATGGAGAGGCCTGCATGCCCTCCAGAAGCCTGAGTCTCGAACCATGCCTCATGGTAAGAACAAAGGAGGGGACTACATTTCCCTCCAGGCTATGGAGCCAAAACCACCCCCACAATTCACACCTATGTGTAAATTGGAGTTTGAAAGGAAACTCAGCAACAGCATTGGCCGAGGCCAGGCATTCCCAGCAGGGATCCCCGGTGACGTCACTCAGGTAATAAAAGCGGCGCTGTGACCCTCCTCCTGCGCTTAATTCTCATGCACCAGTTACAGTAGAGAGCTACTCCAGCTCTCTCCGCGACTAGGCTGATCGTTGTGCAATCAGCTGATTTCACGTTCTGTGAGGACGAGCACCGACTTTGTTAAGGACAAAACAAAGTTCACCGTCCCTTATCTGTGATCTTCCTGCTGCCGCCGAGGAACTCATCAGTGTCATCGCCAGGAGAGCGAGACACGACCCGCCGAGCTCCCAGCCAAGGACCGAGCTGTGGAGACCCAGAGCGGACTTTCTGTTCTAACTCCGAAGGATCGGAGCAACTCACAGTAAGAGGCTGATGTCTGGGCAGAGACACAATTAGTGTAGCATGTTTTATTTTGCTATCTGACATATAAGTGCTGCACATCCTGTTGTTTTAGATCGTTCACTGTGATCAGCTTAATAAGCCAAATATCACTAGTTAAAGGACAATATCCGACCAGACGAACTCCAGTTCTCTGGCTCCGTTATTGTGTAGTGATGTTGTGGTGATTATTAACTGTGGTGGCGATCTCTTGTGGACTCTTTCCTCTCTTCACCTCTATTCTCCCTCTTTCCTCCCAATCACGCACCTCATCTACATCTCTCTCTCATTCAGGCCCTAGAGTGTGGTCGCGTCATACACGTAAAGCTCAAGGCTCCTCCCTTGTTCTCGTTGCTCACGCCCTTCACACGCTGCGGCCAGCCGCCATCTTGGCTCTAGCGAGTACCTCACTCTGCTGTCATCTTGGTTCCTACTGACACGTCACTCATGTGACCTCGTCACATCCTGTCTCTCTCTCTCTCTCTCTCACACACACACACACACACACGGTTGTACATATGTGTTTTGCCTTTGATCATCTAGTTAGTAACCAATGTTTGTTTTAGTTATAGTTGAATTATAATCGGTTTAATATTAAGTAATGTTATTTTGAATAATTATTACTCTTATTAATAAATCCTGTTATAATTTAACTCGTCGTTGTCTGTGATTATTGTGATTATATTTGTCATAACAGTTGGATTCACAACAGTCAGTGCTCGAATTTATCCTTCAACCAACCTTCTGAGATTGTATTTTGAGCCATCAATTTGGTCATTGGTCCCTGGTGACAGGGTGGTGCCCCGAGGTTACTACTTGTAGTAAACATCTATATATGTATTGGTGATTATCATTAATATTATAAGCCAATAACCAAATTGCTCCTACCTGTGCCCCAACACTCCTCACCTTTAACTTTTCAAAAGATAAAGTGTTCAATATAAATACATATTGTTATATTTGTTATATAATACCCTACCTCCAAACCAAATTTCTTTAGGGTGGATTTGTATCATGGGGTCATGGACAGTGCCATTTTTTGATGCTTATTAATTTGGTATCTAATGATTGTCAAGTGTTTCTCAGTTGTTTTTCAGGTTTTTGCAAATGTTCTAACATTACTGTTTTTCTTTCTTCCCCCTTTTAGGATGAAGCTGATGCTGCTGGCTGATGTGGAGAGTTTTCAGACTGGTATGGCGTTAATTGAAAAAATGTGAATGAGTGCACTACACATAAACAATCCAACAGCTTGGAAGTGCAAACTTTGTGCAGCTGTCTTTGACAAGATGACACAGGTGATGGAACACTATCGTGTACATCACAGCAATGTTTCCTCGGTCAGTGAATTGCCATGTCTTGTGTTTGCACATTTCAGTCAGTGAATGCTTTGAAAATATGCTTAACACGGTTACATTCACAGACAGTTTCGAATTGTGGAACTGAGGTGGAGTGTGTATCATTTGTCCTTTGTGTGGATTTAAGCAGCCCTTTAATCATAAAACCCTTTTTAGTCACTTAAGGGAACATTTAAAACAACATGAGATTGTTGTCCATTAAAAAATTGCCACTACCGTAGTAATGTGTATTCCTCCTTCAATGCCCACAAAAGTAGGAATCATCCAGATAATGATGTCCGATTTCCGATGTCCGATTTTAAGAAGGACATCATCTTGACAGTTCACCAATGCAGAGTCAAGTTGTCAAGTTGTCAACCATCACCACCAGGAATTTATATGTCGAATGAAGATCGGACATATTTCAAAGAAAATCAGTTTTTGTCAGCAGTAGGAGAGCTGAAATTATCACTGATTTTGTATGTGGATGACATTGAACTAGCAAATCCTTTAGGCACAGCTAGAAAGATCCACAAGCTTTGTGTAGTATATTGGTTGCTTGCCAATTTACAGGTCCAGTCTACATGTCATATGGTTAGCTCTGCTATGTAAAGTAAGTGACTTGCAGAAGTGTGGTTATGTTAAGTGGTTAAGTGTTCACTCACACTCTTGAGCAGGATGGAAGTCTTGGTGCTCATGGTATTGCAGACTATGTACAGTCTTTCTGAGTAAACTATGTCTGCCGATTCTGTTACTGTACTTCATACCAAATACAGGACAGTGACATTTCTGGGGGAGAGTTGCCATGATAGTCATGTACAACACGTTGTGCAAGGAGAAATTGCAACACATTTCAGTGTCACCGCCAAGAGTGCTCTAAGCAAGGCCCTGCAGCATTTTCATCTCATTACTTTCCCTCGTGACATACTGCACAATCTGTTTGAGGGTATTGTGCCTGTTGTGTTGGCTTTGTGCATCCGTGAAATGATTCGACTTAAGTATTTCTGTCTTGAATATCTAGTATTCACACATTCCCATACCAGCATTCTCATCGGTTTGATAAACCACAGCCAATCCCAAAGAATTTTGTAGCCAAGCTAAGCACTGGTGGGAATGGGCATAAAAATTCCACTTTGTTGAGGTTGTTATCTCTTATGGTTAGAGGTAAAGTGCCTGAAGGAGATGAGGCATGGGCCATATTGATGAACCTTAAAGAAATTGTGCAGCTAATGTTGTGTCCTTCCACAGAGGAATCCATCTTGTATATGCAGTCTAAAATAAGTGATCACAAACAGGTTTTCAAAAGCAGTGTTTCCAGACCTAAAACTCCGACCCAAGCATTATTATCTTGAACACTAACCAGAACTGACAAAGCGCTTTGGGCCTCTTGTTCACCTGTGGACCATGAGAATTGAGGGAAAACATTGATTTTTCAAAAGGGTGATACAAGACACAAAGAAATTCAAGAACATCTTGAAAACTCTTGCAAACAGGCATCAGGACATGATGGCATATCACCTCAATGCACCATTATTTTTCAGACCACATATACAAGGCTCAAGTGTCACCTCTGTCCAAGTTGCCACTCTGCTCCAAGTGGCAAAAGACTTCAAGACAGATAGCCAATACAGTACATCAAATGTCTCCATAGATGGCATAGAGTATACAAATGGAATGTCTGCAGGCCAGGCAGGAGGACTTCCAAACTTAAGTAGGATTGAAAATATCCTTCTTGTAAACAACTTATTTTCTTTATAAGAACTATGACTGTTAGTACATTGAGCATTTAAAGTCATTTGAGCTAACATCATCGTACAACTTCTCTTTGCATCAATTCTCAGAACTAAATGACACAGTATGTCACACAGAATACATTATCAATGGACATTTGCAGCTAACACAGAAGAGGTTTATTCTGATCAGAGACTTGGAGGATAAAATTTTGTATTGTTATTATTAATTTAAATGATTCAGTAAAAGATACTTAGTAAAGATAGTTTCTTCTACTTAAACATTTGAGTCAAGGTTGCTTAAAATTTTCGATGTAATCAGTTTCAAACATTTTTTTGAGTTGTATTAACTTATTGGGTTTTACAGTGTGGATTGAAGAGGCAGAGCCAGCTCTTTTTTCCCAGGAAGCTCAAGTCCTTTGACGTCTGCAGTGAAATGCTGCACATTTTATCAATCAGAGGTGGCGAGTGTCTATAATAATATTAATAATGTTAATAATTTTAGCCATACTGGCATTAATAACAGAAAACAGCAATATATAATGACAGGTGACAAATGGGAGGAGAACCAGAATGAAAATGCCCCTAAATCAGGCACAAGGAGTCACTGAATGGTTTGAGTATGAAAAGTATGTGAATAATAGGCGTAGAACGTCTCTCTCTATCCTGGAGAGAGATGTCAACAGGCTTTTTAAGAAGCAGAACCCCCGCAAAGCAGCCGGTCCTGACTCTGTCGCTCCATCATCCCTGAAGCACTGTGCTGATCAGCTGTCTCCGGTGTTCACGGACATCTTCAACACCTCACTGGAGACCTGCCACGTGCCAGCCTGCTTCAAATCCTCCACCATCATCCCTGTCCCCAAAAAACCAAGGCCCACAGGACTAAAGGACTACAGACCCATTGCCCTGACCTCTGTGGTCATGAAATCATTTGAGCGCCTTGTCCTGTCCCACCTCAAATCCATCACTGACCCACTCCTGGACCCCCTGCAGTTCGCCTACAGAGCCAACAGGTCTGTAGATGACGCCATCAACATGGCTCTCCACTTCATCCTCCAGCACCTGGACTCCTCAGGGACCTATGCCAGGATCCCGTTTGTGGACTTCAACACAATCATCCCAGCTCAAAAATTCCTTGTATGTGAAAACATACTTGGCAATAAAACTGATTCTGATTCTGATTCTGATATTATCTAAAAAAGAAACCATGTGCTGCCAAAGATTCTTTATTTTACACCACCAGTGGTGCTGTTACCAAAGATTCTAGAGCGCTACATTCTAGAATCTTTGGCTGCTACTATTTTGACCCTTACTTGTTGTCAGTCTGCCACAGACACTTCCTACAAAGATTTTACATGGTGGAGCAAGATACTTCATGGCAAGTCATGTCTATGGGAGCAAAAGGCGGATGGTTCTGGTCTGCATAAGGGCGCGTGTCAGGAAATCTAAAGTCTTAAATCCAATACCTGAATCATTGTTGGTAATGATCGAATGAGTTTGGGAACAAGCTCGTCTACAGATAAATAAATTATCAGACATCTTCATAATTACACGTCAGACATGCTAATGTTAGCTTCTAGTTCAGACAGAGTGACAGTTATGTAATGTCAAGCAAGATAAAACAGTTCTGAAATGCAAAAATAATATAATTTTAATTGTGACAAAACATGTGATTAATCGCAATTAACTATTGAATTTAGCGATTAATCGCGATTAAGAAAAAATTAATCATTTAACAGTCCTAATATCCTTTCTCTCTTGAAATGAACTTGTTCGTAAGAGTGTGGTGTTTTTGTAACTTAAATGTGGAGGATTTTGATGTGTATTACAATTTCAGCAATGTCTGCTGTCTTACCTTCGACACACAGCTTGCTAAATGGAGCTGCTCTAGTTTGTGCCCATTTGTGTGCACAGTAGCCCTCAGCATTGATAGGCTATTATTCGAGATGATAACCAAGATTAACAATCAGATGGTGCTCTGGGTGGGACACTGCTCCAGAACACAGAGTACTGACAACAGACAGGGACAAGTGACTGCATCCGAGCCCCAGTAGCCCATTTGTATTGGTTAAAAAAAAATAACTGCAATGGATGCAATACTCAGCATTTTTCTGATTATTGGTCTGGCTGATATCGGTTAGGGTGTAGGTATAAGTAATGTAGATGAGTGTTGGGCTGTATATGCCATTCAGGAAGTAATACAATGAGGATTGGCTCCCATTCTTTCTGGAACTGATACATTTTGTGCTTTATAGATGCAGTCAGTTTTTCTGTTGTTATGCATTCTACAAAGAAGTATATCCATTGTGGGATGTTTAATTTTATTCTGTTTTTCCAATTTAGGTGGATGGTTTTCTTAGTGATGCTTAAAGATGAGCAGAATGAACCATCTGACAAATGAGTGGAGAGTAGCTGGGGTTTTTGATCTGGTTGCTTGATAAGTAGATGAGTTAAGAGGTGTGTAATGAACACAAGGGAGAAAGACCAGAACAAAATAATCTGTGTGTGTTATTGTATGCATGTTTGTTCAATATGAATAATAGATGAAGTTACAGTTTCATCTGCAGCACCCGGGCTCTGCTTGCATCCTGTGATGGTTTTAATGCCATCCCAGACCTCCCTCATGTTGTTCTCCATCAACTTCACTGCATGAAAACCATCACAGGAGGCAAGCAGAGCCCCAGGTGCTGCAGATGGGGACGTGGTGAGGGCTAACCGGCTTAACCACTTCTTCCGGCTCTCAACGAAGGCGGACGCATCTTCCCCCTCTCTCCTCTCCCTTTTTTTTCCCTGCTTTGCATCTCACGTCTCGTCCTGTCTTGTTTAAACCTTGGAAGCCTCTCTCCGCACTGCTCTCTAAATCTAAAATCATGGAATTAGTCAACTGGTCTCTCAACGCAATTGACAGGATCTTCTCGACGAGAAGCCCGGGTTCGGGGGAACCTGTCTGCCCTGGCGGAACGTATGCCGCTGGCTACATGAGGGACTCCTGGGAGCAGTGGAGGTTCGTGTGCCTGGCGATTCTTTCCATTGAGGACATCGAAGATCTTTATATATTCGGAATTGTGATATCAGGCTTTCTGCTGATTGGATTAGGCATTGCCCTGGTGTATCGGAAAATTCAGAAGACGGTGACAGCAGTCCAAATCCCCACGCTGCCCGACATAATTGATGGAGTGAGTAAAGCTGTAAGCACTCAGACTGTGATTGTGAACCGCAACTTGGGAACCACCTTGGAAGGAACTGTCAACACCCTGTCTGTGGTAATAGACAGAGCTGTTAACGCTCAGACTGTGGTCATAAATCGCAATATGGGCAACATCTTGGAGAAGCTTTCAGCTTTGCAAAGGAGAATGGATGAAGATGACCAGAATGGACAAACAGAGTAAGCCGTGTCTATTGAAATACGACTGCTCGTCCTAACCCAAACAATCATAATCTAATCTGTGTTCCGGCCCCCGCAGCACCAGCCTTGGCCAAGGCCGGTGCTGGAACAACTCCCCCACGAGATCGCTGCAGTGAGACGCTTCTACTCCTACTCCTCCCTCCTTTCCTCCACAGACACCTGTTGATTGTTGACACCGTCCGGGACCCGATCAAGGATGTCTTCATGGCAACTTGCTGTGTTCGCAATGACACCCTGCGAACTGAGGCACTGATTGTGAACTAGACGAAGCGTCTCTCCAGGCCTATGCACACACACACACATTCACGGCACTCCTCACATGTACATATGCAACACGCACCCCAACCCCCGACCCCCATCCCATGCCTTCGCCGCTTCCTCCCATCCAGTGCGGCGGGCGGGGTCCGATGGCTGTGCCATAATGGCAGCGGCTAAGGCTGGCTTATTTCTTTTTTTTCTCCTCTCTCCCCCCCCCACCCCCCCCCCCCCCCTTTTTTTGCTACAGTCATCCTGTTATGTTATGTGTTGACGGGGTGATTGTTGAAATTTCGCTGCAATTGTACTCGTACTGTTACAATGACAATAAAGCCATATCCTATCCTATCCTATCCTTAACAAGTTTGATAGCCCAGCGCTTTTAACACTATCCAACCACTCCTACTTATAGACAAACTGTCTGTGATGAGGGTGGACCCATACCTGGTATCCTGGATAATGAACTATCTCACTGGGAGACCACAGTTCTTCAGGCTGAGGGACTGCTCCTCCGAGACCGTGGTAAGCAGTACCGCCACACCACAGGGGACGGGGCTTTCCCCTGTCTTGTTCACCTTGTACACTTCTGACTTCAAATACAACACGGAGTCATGCCACTTGCAAAAGTTTTTAGATGATACTGCATTTTTGGGGTATATTAGGGATGGGCAGGAGGGATACTACAGGAACCTGGTGGAGGACTTTGAAATGGTGCAGGTCAAACCACCTGCAACTGAACACCTCCAAGACCAAGGAGATGGTGGTGGACTTCTGGAGGCACAGGCTCACTATGCTTACGGTCTACATTGAGGGGGTCAACTACTCTAGTTAGCTCCCCCTGTAGCTCCTACTCTCCCCTCAGGAGACACCAAGTAGCTGGGAGGCCAGGGCGGCTGGGTAACTGTTCACAAGAAGAAGCAGCAAGTTCACCACCAACTTGTTCACACAGGAATGCATTATTCCACAGTCAAATTTGACCATAGTCAAATGCATTCCTGGGGCCAGAGTGGGCGATGCAAGAGTCAAATTTAAAACTGATGGATAAATGTAAATGCAGTATGATTACTATTCACGTATGACACCCGATTATGCCAAGGTAACTAAGATTAATGTGACGTCAGTGCGTACATATGCAAAGACAATGTTGGACTCCGTAGTTTTCTCTAGGCCCCTGCCTAATCTGAACAGCGGTGACATGTACAGCCACATGTCATCATTCAACTGCTGGTTGTTGAGAGGATGTCGACCAAACGATGTGGGCTTTGTTGACAATTAGTAGGCTGTCTGGGGCACACCTGGCCTAATTAGAAGGGATGGCATACATCCCATACTGGATGGAACTGCTGAGTTTATTAGAAAGTCAAAGTCATGGCTACTGGCGATGCACAGCCTGGACAGGAAGCCAGTTTATCACAAGGCTGACATATAGAGACCAACAACCAGGCACTCTCACACTCACACCTATGGGCAATTTTAGAGTCAGAACAAGACAGAGTGAAAAATAAGGACAAAAAGATTTACATCACACATACTGGCTAAATTTCCACCCATCCATTATCTATACCGCTTATCCGTACAGGGTCATGGTGGGGCTGGAGCCAATCCCAGCTGACATTGGGTGAGGGCGTTTCATCCTGTTTTTAATGACCATCTCAAAGCTACAATATGTTACTTTTTCAAAATGTCTAAAAATTCCTTAGACTTAGGTTGTATATTTTTGAGATGTGCAGTTACATTATTCCAAATGTTTCCAGCCATTTTCAAACCTAGCAAAATCCATGATTTTAATTGTGGCAATGGTCTGTTTCATTTTGTTGCCTGTCATTGGTGTCTTATCTATGGTCGGTAGGGACATGTTCCTACCAATATTTTGGGTGAACAGAATTATCCCTACCAATATTTGAGTGAACTTGTTGCACTGTTTGGAGTAATGTCATCGTAGATAATGTGCCCTCCCAGAGGCTTTGTCTCCAAGATGACAGATTTAGGCATGGTAGTATTTGATTGGCTGAAAGGGGGAAGACTATCGGAAGGCTCACTTCAAGTACAAATATCACATTTACTGCTGGGCATGGAGGAGATGAGAGAAGAACAGTGTACTGAAAATGATAAATTGTTTATCACGGGGTTGCCCGGTGGCTCACCTGGTAGAACGCATACCACTAAGCTTCAATCCTTACCGCAGTTTCCCCATTTCAAATCCAGCATGGGCACTTGGGCTGTATATCATACCCCTTCCTGTCACTCTCTCACCAATTCACATTAAAAGCAAATCACTTTGAAAATAAAGTTGTCAGTGCTGTCAATCCATACCTAAAACATGGGTGAATATTTAGTATTTCAGGTGACTCCCTTTCCTCTATTGCCTGAACTGCACAGCACACATAACCTTTTGTCCTTGCCAACACACTGCAGATATCATGCCACCAAAAACAGACATGAGGATCTTTTTGTTGAATGTTGAATGCAAAAATATTTTTCCCTCTTTTCTGTTAACAAGTAATTTCCTAAAGTTTACTGTACTCTAATCATTGATCTGTTTCTGTGTGTAGTTTAACTGTAAGTACAGGTCTCAGACATTGGGAACTTTTTTAAGAAGAATGCAAATACAGTAAAATAATGGCTTAAGCATTTTAAAATAAATAGAAATATTCATAATATTTCATATCAGTAATTTCAGAGAGTGTAAGAGGGGTCAAGTTACATTACATCATATCACATTCATATGGTAGATGCTTTTGTCAAAAGTAACGTACTTACTTCATGATTCAAACTACATATGATCAAGGAGTAGATGCAATTAGAAGAATAATAATATAATAATAATAATAACAGAATAATAAAAATTGGGAAGTGACTTAGCTGTTTGGACTTCAAAATCAGAACAACTTAATTGACAAGAGACAATCAACATTGAATTTTGCATTAGGCATTACATAAACAATGCATGAAAAAACAAAGCGATACAAAAGCAAGCATTTAAATACACTACAGTAGATGCAATAATAAAAAAGTAAAGAATAGATTTTTAAAAAAATCATGTCTGTTTATACCAGTTTTACTGATGTATGGCAAATGGGATGATTTTTTTAATAGATATTTTCTTTGCAGAGGGGCCCCTGTACTATCTCCCTGATGCAAACAATGAAGGTGATGACAGTCAGGTATTTGTACCCGGACATAATGTTAAGTAAAGTAAGTAAAAACCCTTTATATGAGAGATTTATGCACTGTTTAAAATGTGTCGTATAACCTCAAAGACCCTCAGTTTGTGCAATTCGTTGTGATTTTTTATGAATTCACCTGCTCACAAAAGGAAGGCTTGATCCAAAACATTCCCAAGATATTTGAAAGAAACTTACTTGTTAGGAATCCTGTGTTATACTCACTCATTGCAAAACCTGTTTACATCAACACAAAGCTCAAAGGCTGCTAGGAATTGAAGAAAGGCACACACAGAGCTTATCCTCAACTGCTCTCAGTCTGTCTCCATTTTCAGTGTGTGATCTCATCAGCAGTAGAAGAGAATTCTTTTGTCAGTGCTTCACAGAGCTCTTTGTAGTCATTTCTTACACTGGAAGGCAGTGACTATATGAATTTGTGTACAGCTTTAGAGCTTGTTTTCCACACGTTACTCTCCCTTTGGGTTGCATGTCAGTTAGGTTGTAGTCTAATTCCCAACTGTGATAATCACAGTTGTCAAGGTCAAAGCATTCCACGTCCTTAGCTATAAACTTAAGTACTTCAAGGCGTGCTGGACTCCTGTGGCAAACTAGAATTTAAAGTTCTACCCTTTTGTAGTTTTGGCCAAATTGTTCTGAAATTAAGATTGCACAGTTAAGAATGCTTGCCAACAGCAACCATTTTGTTGGGCATTGGTAGTTATCAATTACTGACTATCAAAAATGAATAAAATATTAATATTTAAAATATTAATAATAAATGATAACTCCAAAATTTATTGGAGTTATCCTCAGGGCACCAGCCTGAATGGTAAAAGATAATATTGTACAGTCTCTAATCACTGTTGGATTACTAATTTGGGACTGATTAAGAATTAACTTAATAATTACAACCAAAATTCCTACATCAAGTGTAAGTAAAGTTGAAGTATGGAAGTTCTATTGAGAAGAGGTTGGCAAGATTCTTCTTTGTGCAACATTAAAGACAAAAGTAGATGTTTCAATACATTTACAGAGCTGTAAAGAACATACAGTGTCCACTAAATACACTGTCTGGCCAAAAAAAAAGTCGCCACCAAAAAAAAAGGTCACACACTTCGTTGGACCGCCTTTAGCTTTGATTACGGCACGCATTCGCTGTGGCATTGTTTCGATAAGCTTCTGCAATGTCACAAGATTTATTTCCATCCAGTGTTGCATTAATTTCTCACCAAGATCTTGTATTGATGATGGTAGAGTCTGACCGCTGC
Source organism: Trachinotus anak (assembly GCF_046630095.1). NCBI lineage: Eukaryota > Metazoa > Chordata > Actinopteri > Carangiformes > Carangidae > Trachinotus > Trachinotus anak. Next base: position 28,986,902 of record NW_027273883.1, read on the forward strand.
GCAAAGCCTTCTCCAGCACATCCCAAAGATGTTTGTTAAGGTCTGGACTCTGTGGTGGCCAATCCATGTGTGAAAATGATGTCTCATGCTCCCTGAACCACTCTTTCACAATTTGAGCCCAATGAATCCTGGCATTGTCATCTTGGAATATGCCTGTGCCATCACGGAAGAAAAAGTCCATTGATGGAATAACCTGGTCATTCAGTATATCCAGGTAGTCAGCTGACCTCATTCTTTGAGCACATACTGTTGCTGAACCTAGACCTGACTAACTGCAGCAACCCCAGAGCACTGCCCCCACAGGCTTGTACAGTAGGCACTAGGCATGATGGGTGCATCACTTCATCTGCCTCTCTTCTTACCCTGATGCACCCATCATTCTGGAACAGGGTAAATCTAGACTCATCAGACCACATGACCTTCTTCCATTGCTCCAGAGTCCAATCTTTATGCTCCCTAGCAAATTGAAGCCTTTTTTTCCGGTTACCCTCACTGATGGTTTTCTTAAGGCTACACAGCTGTTCAGTCCCAATCCCTTGAGTTGGAAATGCTCTTACTTTCACTATTAAACATAGCCCTGAGTTCTGCTGTTGTTTTTCTTCGATTTGATTTCACCAAACGTTAAAGTGATCGCCGATCACAATCAATCAGGATTTTTTTCCGGCCACATTTCTTCCTCGAAGATGATGGGTCCCCACTAGCCTTCCAATTTTTAATAATACGTTGGACAGTTCTTAACCCAATTTTAGTAGTTTCTGCAATCTCCTTAGATGTTTTCTCTCCTTGATGCATGCCAATGATTTGACCCTTCTCAAACAGACTAACATCGTTTCCACGACCACGGGATGTGTCTTTTGACATGGTTGTTTAAGAAATGAGAAGCAACTCATTGCACCAGTTGGGGTTAAATAACTTGTTGCCAGCTGAAAGATAATCACCCATGCAGTAATTATCCAATAGGAAGCTCGTACCTATTTGCTTAGTTAAATCCAGGTGATTACTTTTTTTTTGGCCAGGCAGTGTATCTACAAGTGTGTGTGTGTGTGTGTTATTTGTACCGGCCAAGATTGACCCACGTTTTGCGGCTCTAGAAAACAAAGGCCTGAGATGCCTGGGAGATTTGTACATGGATGGACTGTTTGCCAGTTTCAGCTATGTTCAACTTTCGGACTAAATAATACAGACTTCTTTCGCTTCTTCCAACTTCGTGATTTTGCTCAAACCTACTCTCCTCAGTTCCCACAAGCCCCACCCCCCAAAGAAGACTACAAAGAAGATGGCTGTGAACAAAGAAACTACACAAGATAGCAGACCTAAAGATGGGCACTGAGACTACATGGCATGTGGGGGAGGGGGAGTGTGAGTTTCTTTGTTTAAGGCAATTCCAGTAGTCTAGGTTAAAAGGAGGGTTAGCTGCATGCAATTTCTAGTACTGGGGAGTGCTACAGGTACGTGTGAACATACATGTATCAGTTAACAGTGTGGCTAACCAATAACCTGAGTATATATAACAACAACAAAGCTTGGTAGACACATTAACTAGATCACCTAATGTACATCAACAAAGTTAACAGTCCTGTCCTTAGCCGTGCTGTGCTATGTTAGGCCATGGCAGCAATCAACCAAAAACTGTTCTGTATATATGCTTTCCTGCTCACTGTAGCCTTTCTGTCAGCTTGAATTGCTCAGGGCATTTTCCTCTGATCTCTCTCATTAACAAGACATTCATAGAACAGCCATTAATTGAATGTTTTTTTTGCTTTTTTGGCTTTTCTGGACATTTACTTAAGTTCCTGACCTGTATCTGCATGATTTTCTGCGTGGCACCGCTGCCTTATAATTGGCCTATTTGATAATTGCATGATTAAGCTGGTGTACAGGCGTTCCTGATAAAGTGCTTGGTAAGCGTAGGTCATAAATATGTCTGTATTAAAATACAGTACAAGTGACCAGACAGGGCAAGATGCACAGAACAGGGGTTTCATGGGCTGATGCACACAATACGATTTGTGGTTGTCAGAGAGCCCCATCAATGTGCTGGAGATTCCTGGAACTTTGAACTTAAGATGAATTATTATATATGTTGTTGGAGAACTGCACAGCTCTTGGTATTGTTAATTGGCCCACTAATTGGACCAATTTATTAGTTTAGAATACATGGAGAAATACACACTCACTCACAAAATATATTCTACCCTGTCTCCAGTGTACTACATTTAATGTGACACTAGCACTTAGCAGATATAAACAAATCGGCCCAGTGGAATTATGCTGCAGCTTCTATGCAGAGTAGTCTGTTACCACAGATAGGATATGAGAAAGAGAGCTCTTGTTCTTTTTTCCAGGTAGTGCATAAAGTAGATCATGAATTTCAAAAGTGCAGAATACCATTTCCAAAGTCAATCGCATTAATCAACACTTCCACCATTGCAACCCACCAGAGAAAACAATAAATAAGAGCATGTTACTTTGGAATTGACCTTTTAATCAAATGGTACATGAAGAAGTACCTGTGACACGACATTCGTGGTGGGACAGCATACAGTGGATTGTATTAATTAGCAAAATACATTCCCACCTTCCTTATCGAAGAAATGCTTAAGGTAAGATAAGGATTGTGAATATAAAGACTGAAAATAGACTTATTATCACACTGTAAACAATTAAGAAAAGTAGACAGAGATGATAATCGAAGGTTATTTTGTTTGCAGTAGATGAAACATCCATAGTGACACACATTTTACAAACACACAGACAACAGAAAAACATAATAAAAGTACTCAAGGTTCCCATAATCACTAAACAACTAAAAATAAAAATAAATATAATTTGAGACTGAGTGAGACAATTAAGATTTACTTAATTGATGGGTAACCTATAGTTAAGCTTTCATTTACTGCCACAGAAACTGCAGACTGACTTTCTCAGCTTTTCTCCTCAGCTTCACATTTCTTAAATTAGTAACAAATTAGTGTTTGGAGTGTGGAAACATACATAATATTCTCATGTGTAGCTACACAAACTATGAACAAGCTCTAACTAAACATTTGTTCTTCAACAAAATGTGAAGTTAAGGAATTCTGCAGTAGTCTATGTCTATGTGGCTAAGTGCTTAACTCATCTGCCACTTGATTTGACTTTAGGGCATAAAAGGTTCTAAATTCAATCTCGGCCTTGGGTAAGAGTGTAAATTCTAACTTCCATAAGAGTGTATGGCTCACACAGGTGTATGGAATTGGCACTTAATGACTGCCAAAACGTGATAACTTGACTACTGACTGCCATTGTCAGTGTTAAACATGGGGTGTGGCATTAATTTAATTAAATTTTTTAATAAGTCCAATTTCAAACTAGGCTCTAATCTTGAAGCGACCTTTAACTCTTTTGAGGCTCTTGTATTGAAATGATTTCCACCAGTTATGAATTGCCCACTCCAGGATGAAAGACTCCAACCATTCCATCTTTCTTTCTAATTATTGGTGACTTTAATATTTATCTAATTTAAGCCTGTGACCTTCTAAGTAAAGCCTTTCTGGGGATTACTGACACGTTGGTCTCACTCAGTTTGTGGGTGGACCAACTCAGTGGTAACACTGACTTGATTCTTTTTTTTTTTTTTTAATAATTTTTTTATTGATTTCACATTTGCAGTAAACAGTACATTCAAAGACTGTTTCATTTTCATTTTGTATAGCCCCGGACCGTTCCCACCTATCCCAGAGACCCTTCAAACATTGCATCAACAGCATAATATGCCAAATCAGTTTTGGATAACAGTGCATACTTGTTCAAGATAAATAAATGAATAAATAATACAATACAAATAATACAAATATCAAAAATAGTAGTGGTACAAACAAACAAACGAACAAACGAAGGAAAAAAAAAGGAAAAAATGATGCGACATAAGTTGTTTGCTACCTGCGTCTCTGCATGTTTCAGCTGATCAGCTCACCATTCCTCCTAGAATCAGGGGGACGTTTCAGCGGCAGGAAGTTTATAGACATAATCCAGAAGTGGTTTCCAGTGTGAATAGAACTTCTCAGGGCAGCCTCTAAGGCTGAATTTGATTTTCTCCAGTTTCAGTAGAAATAATAAATCATGTAGCCAGGATTTAAAGGAAGGTGGCTGGGAAGACTTCCATAGAAGAAGAATTTTCCTGCGTGCAATCAGGGACGCAAAAGCTATAACATTATCCTGCAGGGATGTGGTTACAAGTTCATCAGGAGGCACCCCAAAAAAAGCTATCTGTGGTGAAGGACTTACAGGTATACCTAGGATGTCAGAGATAGATTTAAAAATTGATTGCCAGTAACTCAACAACTTAGAGCATACCCAGAACATATGCGTCAGATTGCATGGCATCTGAGAGCATCTGTCACAAGTTTCAGAAGTCTTGTCTGGATAAAATTTGAAGAGTTTTTTAGTCGTTCTGCCTAAAAAGTACTTTAAATTGGATAACAGAAAGTCTGGCGCAGCTAGAAGAGGAATTAACAGCTTTCAACGCTTTTTTCCATAAGGTATCAGAAATGCCTATCTGTAGTTCAGTTTCCCAGTCCGCCCTGCTCTTATTCACAGATGAATTGTTTATTGGTGATAAGAGATTATAGAGATATGAGACATGGCCCTTAGGCAGGGACTTAGCCTGGAGTACCAGATCCTTGCTGCTGGGGGGTGGGGCTTGTGGGAACTGAGGAGAGTAGGTTTGAGCAAAATCACGAAGTTGGAAGAAGCGAAAGAAGTCTGTATTATTTAGTCCGAAAGTTGAACATAGCTGAAACTGGCAAACAGTCCATCCATGTACAAGTCTCCCAGGCATCTCAGGCCTTTGTTTTCTAGAGCCGCAAAACGTGGGTCAATCTTGGCCGGTACAAATAAGTGGTTATTATGAATAGGTGTAGTCTGGGGGAGGGAAAGCCATCCACACCGTTTCCTGATTTGAATCCAAATTTTTAACGTATTAATTACAATGGGGTTGGATGTGAAATTTGCGAGAGAAAGGGGGAGGGTACTACAGGCTAGTGCTTGAAGGGATGTGGCACATGAATTCGCTTCCAATTGGTACCAGCCATGTTGCGGAGAGGTGAACCAGAGTAATATCTTTTGTGCGTTAGCCGCCCAATAGTACCCAAGGAGATTGGGGAGTCCTAGGCCACCCTCTGATCTGCCCCTCTGGAGCAAGGATTTATTGGCTCTGGCCCGCTTACCTGCCCAAATGAACGTAGATATGATGCTGTTAATAAGATTGAAAAATGAACGTGGGAGGTAGATTGGTAAACATTGGAAAAGGTAAAGGAACCTTGGTACGATATTCATTTTCACTGTTTGCACTCTGCCTGCTAGAGATAGCTGTAAACGGCTCCATTTTTGAAGATCTTGTTTGACCGCTGCCGTCAAAAGTTCTGTTCTTTCAGGGTGCGCATAGATCGTGTGACCATTATTCCTAAATATTTTATGCCCACCACAACGGTCTTAAATGGTATGAGGTGAGTTGGAATTTCTGTAGCTAGTTGATTTATTGGGAACCACTCACTTTTGGAGATGTTGAGTTTATATCCGGAAAATATACTAAAAGAGTCCAGAATTGAGAAAATAGGTGGAAGGCTTAACTGGGGATCGCTTACATACAGAAAAAGGTCATCAGCATACAATGAGACCCAATGCTCCTCTACATATCTCCTTATTCCTTTAAATCCCCCCTCTGATTTCAGTGCTATGGACAGCGGCTCAATGGTAAGCGCGAACAACAGGTAGAAGTGAGATTGGCCTATATGACGCACAGTTTAGAGGGTCCTTGCCTTTTTTATAAATGAGCGAAATAGAAGCTTGCATTAAGGTGGGTGGCAGAGAGCCCTGGCTATATGAGTAATTAAACATCTCCAGAAGTAGAGGGGCCAGCTGGTTAGAAAATCGTTTATAAAACTCAACGGGATACCCGTCAGGGCCCGGTGATTTGCCACTATTCATTGAGCTTATTGCTTCTTTTATCTCAGAGAGCGTTAAAGGAGCGTCTAGTGTCTGATTGTCATTAGGTGAAACTTTTGGTATTTCTAGATTTTGAAAAAAGGCGTCCATATGGGTTTCATCATCGGGGGATTCAGATTTATACAGTTGACGATAGAATAAATTGAATGAGGTATTAATTTTATTACGGTCGGACACTACCATGCCTGACTCGTCTCTAATCTGGATGATTTGGTTGGATACTTGTTTAGCTTTTAGCTGGTGAGCTAGGAGACGCCCAGCCTGCCGTGCAGTTGCCGTGCTCATATAGTGATCCACAGGAACGGAGAAGTAGTTGCTCAGCTTCTGTTGTAAGGAGCAAGTCAAGTTCTGTCTTAAGCCTAAGTCTTTCCTTGTATAAGTCTGGAGTATTTGTTACTGCTAGCGATCTATCCAAATCTGCGATTAATCTTTCTAGTTCCTCCTTACGCATTCTGTGCTGCATAGGAAGCATATGAAATTATCTTACCTCTAAGAACCGCCTTCAGGGTATCCCATAGCAATGATGGGGAAGTTTCTTTATTTTTGTTAGTGTCACAGAAGACTGTGATTGAGTCAGAGATATAGTTACAAAATTTTTCTTCTCTAAGTAAGAGAGGGTCGAGACACCAGGATCTAAAATGTTTGGGTTTTAGATCAAAACGTAGATCTAGTACTATGGCTGAGTGATCTGAGACTGTTATGGGTAAGTATTGCACATGAATAAGAGAAGTAATCTATATGGGAAAAAGAGCGGTGGGTGTGCGAGAAAAAGGAATATTGACGAGAAGATGGATTCGTGAATCTCCAGGGATCAACGTAGCCAAACTAGTCCATGATGGCGGACAGGGCTTGTGACATCTTTGAGGGCGGAATAATTCGGTGGCTCGATCTGTCAAGAACTGGGTCGTTAACGCAATTCAAATCCCCTCCAAAAATCAAAGTATGAGAGTCAAGGTTGGGAATTAGAGAAAATACTGAGTTGAAAAAGCTTTGGTCATCCCAGTTAGGGGCATAGATTGACGCTAAGACTACAGGCTTTTGGTATAACATACCTGAGACAACTGTATAACGTCCTTCTGGATCTGTGATAATATTACTGAATGAGAATTGAGTGTTTTTCTTGATTAGTATAGCTGTGCCTCTTGTCTTACAGTTGAGAATTGAGAGTGAAAGATTTGTCCTATCCATGGTCGGTTCAACTTTTTATGTTCAGTTTTTAGCAGGTGTGTCTCTTGAAGTGATATCACATCAGCGTTCAGATTTTTGATATGTGTCATTATCTTTGTTCGTTTTAATGCGGCATTCAAGCCCCCTGTATTTAAAGAGGCGAACCTTACCACTTGCCCACTGGTGGTCCCTCCATCTAGTGAACCAGTCATCTTACAGCAAAAGGCTGAGAGGGTATCAGGTCGATTCTAAGACGCAGGCAGCAGAAAGTGAGTGAAATCATCACAAATAATGTCAAAAACTTAAACCATAAAACAGTGAAGCTTGTCAATACAGAACACACAAAAAAGGTCTCTTTACCCGTCCTTCCCCCAACCCCCCCACTCCGTCTGTGAGGAGACCTGGTCTCCTGCCCTTGCCCCCTCCCTTGTCCCACCCTGCCCCTAGGAGTGTCATCAACTACTAGACTAACTTGCTCATACTTCCCTTCCTGGAGCATCTCACCTCGAAGATTCATCTCGAACCCCATAACCGAACAAGTATCATAATGTATTATATAACCCTTTTAACCTTTAACAAAATACTTAAAAGTTTCCCTTCGACATGAGGTAGATAATGTGTAAAAATAGAGTATTCTGTGGAATGTGGAATATTACATAGTAAACTATGACCCAAGTAGAGTGTTGAATACAATTATTTACCCTTATTATATTAAGCCTTCAGAACCGAGCAAAACAGGCCAAGTCCAACGCTCAGTTAAACTCAACATTAGTCAAAACTCACAATTATTGTGTTTTTCTTCCTCTAAATAAGGACTATTGGCTCCGTATAAATTGCAGCTTTAAGTAAATAAAAAGAGAAAATAAGGCGTTATACTTCTGCACATTTAGTTCCATAGAACCAGATAATTCTCATGAAAAAAAAAAGATAATAATGATCATAATAATAATAAGAATAAACAGGAGAGTGTCTCTGGATGAAACAGCCTAGTCCCTGTGTGCCCCAGGCAGAGGCACAGCCGGCGCGATAGCCACAGGCTAGCGCAATGATCAGTTATCAGTAGTCCAGAGCAAGTAGTTTCCAGTCACACATTGTCAATACACAGCGGATAGTATTTAACAACAGTCATATACCTTTGGCCTGTTATGCATAAGTGAACAGAATTATACTTACACTTAACGGTGCCCTTACGCCTTACCGGAGCTGCCACGGTGCTGTGTGTGCCTAGCCTGGGTGGCTAAGCTAATTAGGCCCCAGGCTCTGTTTGTGGCTTGAAGCAAGCGCCGCGGCCTCTTCTGGGGAGGAGAACCTCTTCTTTGTCCCATCGCTGAGTGACATCTGAAAGTGAGCCGGGAGGAGTAGTGCAGGCCTGAGAGAGAGGTTGTACAGTTCTACCATCACCGCCCGGTATTTTGCACGTTCTGCAACCACCTCCGGAGTGTAGTCTTCGAAGATCTGGACAGGAGCTCCTTCATACTGTAGTTTTCCTCTTCTTTTGCGGGCCTCTCGTATGATCAGATCCTTAATCCAATAGCGGTGTAGGCGGATAATCACTGGCCACGGTCGCGACCCTGGTTGTGGCTTGGCAGTTAACGCCCTGTGCGCTCGGTCAAGCTCTGGAGGGGACTCTAAGATCTCCTCCCCGAGTAGTTCAACTAACAGCTTTGAGAAAAACATAGTGGGTGCCAGCCCCTTGATTGATTCTGGAAGGCCGATGATCCGGATGTTATTCCTGCGGCTCCGGCCTTCAAGGTCCCGCGTCTTCGCTAGTAGCTTGTTGTTGTTGTTGTTATCGGCTAAAGCCATCAACTTCGTCTCCAGAGTGCGAATACACTGGTCATCAGACTCGGCACTGGTTTCCAGCGAGATGATGCGTTGACCATGCTCTATCACAGTGGTCTGTATTTTTTCCAGTCTTGACTCCAGGGCAGCGAAAGAGCTCTTAAGAGACGGCGCTATGCTAGCTATGTGTTTTTCCAGCAGGCCTTCGATGCTAGTTAAGCATGTGTTAGCGCAGGCACTCGGGGCTTCATTTTCGTTTTTCTTTGACTGTTTCGTTGTTTTTGACATTTTTCTGGCACCACGATATTATACTGAGTCTATGAGGCGTCCGTTCTTGCTTGGGTTATTGAGGGTATTAAAAAAAAGTTCAGTTACGGGAGACAGAGACTACGCCGCTCTCACATGCTCACCAAACCGGAAGTCTCACTGACTTGATTCTGATCTAGTCTAATTTGACTATCTCTCCCATCACTTCTGTGATCTATGATCACTTTTTTTGTCAAATTTGAAGCAACACTACTCTGTCCTTCCACCATTAGTTCTAATGTATTTACCATGCCACACATTGGTCTAGCAATTTTAGTTGCTCTTGGTGAGCGATTACCAGTAGTCCTGGCTCCTTTCACCATAGCAACTGAATCTGTTTAAAATTGTACCAGTTAATTAAACAAAGCTCTATCTAGTCTCTTTGACTTGCTTGGACTTGAGTTGACTGTTCAGTGAGGCTCAAGAAGTAGCAGTATTAGTTTGGACAAATAATGCAACAAAACTCTGAGAGAATCAAAGCCACATCAGAGACAACACAATTTTCTATAACATTGGGCAAGTCAGCCTGTCCACCTAGGCCTGTATTAATTTACATTTACATTTAGTCATTTGACTTTTATCCAAAGCGACTTATAAGTTAAGGACATCAGTAAGCTTCAATGCAGTAGGAGACCTTGGTGGAAATATTAAGTGCTACATCTATTTGATAAGTGCAAGGAGATTGTATAAGGAAGTGCATTAAAAGGGCATAGTAAGTGCTAGTTAAACATGTTAAGTTTTTAGGAAAGGAGGTGCTCTCAGAAGAGATGAGTTTAAGAGATTTTTGAAGCTAGAGAGGGACACCCCTGCTCTGATAGAATGTGGTAACTTGCTCCACGATCATGGAACCACAGATGAGAATAGTCTGTACTGAGACTGCTTTGTGTGCAGTGGTGGAATGCCAGATGACATTCCCTGGAGAGAGAGAGAGAGAGAGAGAGAGAGAGAGAGAGAGAGAGAGAGAGAGAGAGAGAGAGAGGAGCATAGGGCTGTATGATTGCGTTCAAGTAGATGGGTGCAGACCCAGAAGTCATTCTGAAGGCAAGCATTAGTGACTTGAATTTGATTCGGGCAGCCATGGGTAGCCGTTGTAGGTCAATGAGTAGTGGAGTAACATACCCTTATTGTGACAAATAACATATTTTCAAAATTGGACCCATAATGCAGAAACAGGCAGAGGTGCGTGAGGTGAAGTAACAGAGCTTATTGCAGACAGTTTGTTTAAGTGAGAATATTACTGATGTGAGTTCACAATCTACACTGATAAGGTAAAATCCACACAGATCTGGTAAGGGTGATGGTTGGTGGAGTCCAGAGGTCAGGTGGATGTCCAGGTGGTAAATCTGCAGGGCAAGACAAGAATGGGGAGATCGCGGTGAGTATCCGGGAGACAAGATGAGATGAGAGCAGTGAAGTCCAGGTGAGTGGAGACTGAATACTTGAGATGGCATGTTGAAGCAAAGCATGCAGGCAGACCAGGAAATAGGTAAGGTGAATGGAGATTAACCCGAGGAAGTCACAGAACAAAATTCAAACAGTTAAAAAGAACAAGCAGGAAATAAATTACACTAATTATCACTAGTAAACCTCTTCAGAGGGGCCAAGCTGAGTTACCCCCAACGAAGCTGAAGCAACAATCTGGCGAGGAACGGTGAGTAGCTCCAGGGTTATACTATAAACAGAGAGGCTTGATTGGAAATGACTGGCAGGTGAGTAGAAATGGCAAGCGTATGGCATGAAGCAATCAGATTGGAGTCAGCTGGTTGCCAGGAAACCGGGTGTGCCACAACATTTTCTGTCACATATACACACACAACCCAAACAAGGGAGGGGAAAACAAAAGGAGGGGGAAGAAAACTGGAGGCACGGTCTCAACTGTGACAGAACAGTGACGGCCCCAACACTGGTGTTGGAGGTTTCCACCTACACTACAAACTGCTGGGAGGGGTCAGGATGGATGAGCACCTGGGCTTTAATTTACATTTTATTTTCCAGGAGTCTCTGAATCAGTTGCCAAATATGAATGACATTCTCCACCAAGGTGCAGGAGAAAATCAGGATGTGTCCAAATAGATGAATACAGACCGGTTGATATAGTCACTGAGCAAGTCATTCACCAGGTTCTGGAAAAGCTGCTAGGGCATTGGTAAAGCCAAAACGCATCACAAGGTTTTAAAAGTGGCCCAAAGCTGTATTAAAGGCAGTTTTCCATTCATCCCCCTCTCGGATGCAAACCAGGTGATAGGCGTTGAGGAGATCCATCTTTGAAAAGAACTGGGCCTCCTGGAGTGGCTCAAAAACAGACTTAATTAATGGCTGAGTGCACTTGTTTTTGATGTTGATGTTTAACCTCCCAAAGTCTGTGCAGGGCCTGAGTGTCTTGTCCTTCTTGGCAATGAAGGAAAACTCTGCAGTGACAGGAGTGGACAAGGGATGGATTATCCCTGCAGCCAACGATTTCTGGATATCTTTCTCCATAGCCTCATGCTCTGGATGGGAGAGATGTAGAGCCAACTGCTAGGAAGCATAGCACTAGGTAACAAGTTGATAGCACAGTCGTGTGGTCTCTGGGGGCAAAGAGACAGCCTTATCTTTCCTGAATGCAGCAGCTAACTCATGATATTCAACAGGGATCTTGGACAGATCAGGATGGGCAGAACTAGACAGCAAGGAAGCCATACAGCTGGAGGAAGAACTGAGAAAGCAGTGACTGTGAAAAAAGGTGCTCCACTTTCAATCTTGCCATCAGAACCCGTTGATATGTGAATTGTGAGTACTTAACCAGGGGTGGCCCAAAACTAGAGAATGAGGTGAGTTCATCACATAGAACTGAATGGATTCTCTGTGATTACCATACAGAATGAGCTGTATGGGTTCAGTGATGTGTGTTACCTGAATTAGCAGGCTCCCATTCAGAGTCTGGGCTTTATAAGGAGTCTCCAGGGGTCAGATGGCAATCCCAGCTTGGGTCACGAATTCCTGGTCCAAAAAACTTTCATCAGCTCCTGATGGAAGAGGAAAGCAAAACCAAGATGGGTAAGAAAAAGTTCAATGCAGATTGGAGAGGGTTTGGCTTGTGGATGGAAGACGTATTAAGAAGGGACAGAAAATCGACACAGGCAGGGACAGGAATAACCTCATCTGTGTCTCAGTGTTTCAAAATGCAGGACTCCGATCTTGACTCTGCTCTACCAAGAAGACAAAGGCAACACGGAAATTAGGAAGTCTCAACAAGCACCAGCGCAGCCACCAACCTACAAACCTGACTCATACAACGCCACTCCTACCACCCCTGTTGCTCCAAAAATATATCCTGACCTTGCTGCACTAGAAGAACTCCCCTCCAAAGTCACATCTCTGGCATAAACCAGATCTAGACAAATCTACAGGCAAACAAATCAGTCAAAAGAATAAATGCCTAATTCTCTGCTATCACCATTATTGTCTCCTGTCAGAACTGATTCAAAAGGTAATGTGCACGACATAACCACACACACTTATGCTGATGATACTCAGCTTCATGTGCCTATAAAGGCTGACGATTCTTCTCAAATTTGAAACAAGAGGTCTGTTTGTCTGCTGTGAAACACTGGATAAAAGAAACAACACTAAGGCTGGAAAATATAGGATTCTACATTTTCACTGGAGTGTGTCATTTGTCAGAATGGTAAATATGCAGATTACCATAAAAGCGATTTTTAGATATTTTGCTTGATACTGCAAATTTGATGTGATTATTAAAACTTCTTCAATCAGGAAAGAGAAAGGTGAAGATGTCCAGGCAGAGAGCAGCAAGATGCAGCAGTTGGCTGCTCAGTTCTCCTTGCTTATTTCCAAAAGTCAACCCACACCACTGCTTCACATAGTCAAAAACTGTTGTAATTGCGCCACTGTGTAGGCAGTTATTGATGTTTTGAGATATTTCAAGAAAATACAAGTACAAGAAAAAATCTTTCACGTGTGGACGACATTTAATGGCTGAAAGCACACTGCCAACGTCAGCTACAATACTGAAACTTGGTGAAAAGCTTGTGTTACACCTAATACAAAAATTGAAGCAATGGTGCCACCATTTGGTGAGAAAGTAGCTAACAAATATTACCAGATGTTTTGGCTGATATATCTGCAGTCATGAGGTGTAGAAGAAAATACTTTAATTTCTGTGCCATTTTGAATTACTTGTTAGGCATACTTTTGACTCCCTATCCTTCAGCCTTGATCCAGCTTTTACCATACTTGGTACATGTAATGTTTGCATGACCGCAAACACTGTTGATATATTTGATTAGAGATATGTATTGTTTGTACACAATTGCCTCACAAACTTTTGTTTTGTGTGGTTAAATCAATTCAAGCTGTAACTCTCAAATGTGTCAAAACAAGACTTAGGCCACTGAAGTTCAAAAACAGGATATAAAATCTTAGGTGCACAGTTGAGTATTGAGTTACAAACTGAGACTGGTTTCAGAGAAAAATTAATGCGCGCACAGCTTAAAAAAGAATAAAAAATTCTTGTAGGAATGCCAGTCTAGATAAGGTAAAATATCTAGAAATGAGGCTTGGTGAGTGGTTCTAAGAAAATCTAGATGGACAAAAAGCAAAAAGGAACAACCAAGTAAAACAATGGCAGAACAGCAAAAAGGAAGAGTCTTTTTATCAACTGGATATTTTCAGTTGAGTTGTAACTTTTCTCCAATGAGGATTCAGTCATCAAGAAATAAATCACATGTGAAAGCACATCACATAGAAAATGAAGAAGAGGAATGGTGAAAAGAAGAAGAATGATGTACCACAGTGTTTGTGTGTATGTGTGTAAAATAGTACACAGTGAACATTGCAAATTATAGATTTTATAGTTCAATCATTTAACATCATGGAAACATTCATTCAATTGTTTGCTGAGTAATTACTAGATTACTGAATAGTTAAACGACTAGTTCATGTTGTTACACAGAACAAGACTAGGTTTATACCTAGTACATGGCTGGACCACCGAGGTTCAAATCCAGATTTTATAACTGCAACATTGTCTGCTTGGTGTGTCTTATGTTTAGTTATTTCTCTGCGTCCTTTGGTAATAATAATTTTTTATTTGTAATGGAGGCAAGGCTCAGTGTATTGGAAGCACTCCTCTGCTTCCCTGCATTTCCTAAGCAGTCAGAAAAACAGAGCAGCTCAGTAGACTGCCCATAACAAGAAGTGTAGCCCTAAGCCCCTGTTTGGCATCCATACATGGTACAGCAATGGTACAGATTTATACCCAGTTTTATTTGAAAAAATTCTCTAAATCTAGCGATAATGTGCTAAGTTCCAACACTGCAGACTGCAAACACCCCTCTAATAGAACCTGTTTGTGCAAGAAATTCCAACTCAGTGACATGCATTCAGCTGAACAATGGTGAAAATATGATCAGTCAGTCAGTCAGTCAGGGACATTCCAGATTACAGGGCTGGCCCCGCTGTTGCATTCCAGCTAAAAAAGGGTGTTGTGTATACGTATATGTGCAATATAGAAACAGACAGAGAAAGAGAGGAAGAAGGGAAAAATTATTTTCCTTTGAAAAATATTTTCCACTTTGTTGAATTAAAACGTGATTTATTTGGTTTTGTTCTTGTCCAAAGTTCCACTGCTAGTTGACCACAAGTGTGATTATGAAAGTTCATGTCCCGTCAGTATTTGCATTACCAGCACTAAATGTCAGACTCTCCAGGTTGAAAATGGTAGTGCCAGGTCTGGTATATGTTACTTTTGATATTTTTATTATTGGGTGAGAAGTTCATCTGCAAATTCCTGAGCATGTCTAAGGAGTTTAATATAAAAAGGTGAAAAGGTCACTCAGTGGGTCCAGATTCTGGAAAACTTGAATCAAAGCCCACCATTTGTGGTATTTGTGATGAAAATGAGTGGTATCCTCACTGCAATAAACCCACCATAAAAATGCTGCTCTGCTAATTGGATTATATATATATATATAGAGTTTCAAGATTTGCAATCACTGCCCAGTAAAATAAAAACCTGTAGTAATGCACCTAAATAGAAGTAATGAATTCTACCTGAAAGTGGAACTATTGAACAACAATGAGTCAAAGAGGAGCTGTATCCGTATATTGTATCACATTCTATAAATTCTCAAATAGTGGCCAGAGCCTTTATTTAACTCAAATGCAGAAAAACCAGGCCATTATTTGAAACATCATAGAAACTGTCCCTTTTTCTAAATGTATTGTTATAAGTAACATGGCTGTTTTCTGATCTGCTATTTTTTAAACTTATTTATCCAAAGTCAATAGTTATTCATAAACCACTTCTACTTTGCTGCTTTTTAAGCACTCTTAAGCAACTGTCAGTGAAGCATCACTCCTTTCAGAAGGTTCTAAGGGTATAAGCCCTCCTTTTCCTGGGAGGTTTTTAATGTGAAACAACTGCAAGAAGTGATGAGATTTATTGACAGTACCTTAACAGCAAAAGTAAAGTAGTGGAAGTGATTAATGGTTTTCTAAATGAAAAAATCACTTGTGTTAAAGAGAGAAATTCAGAACAGCAGTATGACTTGTACTAATGGAGTTACTGTTGTGGAAATGTATATTAGGCTGAATTTAGCATGTGAGCCAATAACAACCCCAAATTGCTATGTAAGGTTCAGTCCATTTGTGAGCTTGATTATGCACAACTAATTAAAATGTGAAATTTCTCAAGTTCTTTTGAAGTATTCCTGTAATACTTGTTGCAGATATCTATTTATTTAGTCTTATTTGTCCTTATGACTGGAGGAATGTTTGTCTCTATAATGATAAATAAAGTATCTATCTATCTATCTAGATATACACTACCATTCAAAAGTTTGGGGTCACCCAGACAATTTTGTGTTTTCTATGAAAACTCACACTTTTATTTATCAAATGAGTTAGTTAGACAGTTTATAGAAAATATAGTCAAGACATTGACAAGGTTAGAAATAATGATTTTTATTTGAAATAATAATTTTCTCCTTCAAACTTTGCTTTCGTCAAAGAATGCCCCATTTGCAGCAATTACAGCATTGCAGACCTTTGGCATTCTAGCTGTTGAGGTAATCTGGAGAAATTTCACCCCACGCTTCCAGAAGCCCCTCCCACAAGTTGGATTGGCTTGATGGGCACTTCTTGCGTACCATACGGTCAAGCTGCTCCCACAACAGCTCAATGGGGTTGAGATCTGGTGACTGCGCTGGCCACTCCATTACAGAATACCAGTTGCCTGCTTCTTCCCTAAATAGTTCTTGCATAATTTGGAGGTGTGCTTTGGGTCATTGTCCTGAGGAAATTGGCTCCAATCAAGCGCTGTCCACAGGGTATGGCATGGCGTTGCAAAATGGAGTGATAGCCTTCCTTATTCAAAATCCCTTTTACCTTGTACAAATCTCCCACTTTACCAGCACCAAAGCAACCCCAGACCATCACGTTACCTCCACCATGCTTGGCGTCAGGCACTCTTCCAGCATCTTTTCAGTTGTTCTGCGTCTCACAAATGTTCTTCTGTGTGATCCAAACACCTCAAACTTTGATTCGTCTGTCCATAACACTTTTTTCCAATCTTCCTCTGTCCAATGTGTGTGTTCTTTTGCCCATATTAATATTTTCCTTTTATTGGCCAGTCTCAGATATGGCTTGTTCTTTGCCACTCTGCCCTGAAGGCCAGCATCCTGGAGTTGCCTCTTCACTGTAGACGCTGACACTGGCGTTTTGCGGGTACTATTTAATGAAGCTGCAAGTTGAGGACCTGTGAAGCATCTATTTCTTAAACTAGAGACTCTAATGTACTTGTCTTCTTGCTCAGTTGTGCAGCGGGGCCTCCCACTTCTCTTTCTACCCTGGTTAGAGCCTGTTTGTGCTGTTCTCTGAAGGGAGTAGTACACACCGTTGTAGGAAATCTTCAGTTTCTTGGCAATTTCTTGCATGAAATAGCCTTCATTTCTAAGAACAAGAATAGACTGTCGAGTTTCACATGAAAGTTCTCTTTTTCTGGCCATTTTGAGAGTTTAATCGAACCCACAAATGTGATGCTCCAGATTCTCAACTAGCCCAAAGGAAGGTCAGTTTTATAGCTTCTCTAACCAGCAAAACAGTTTTCAGCTGTGCTAACATAATTGCACAAGGGTTTTCAATTGTTTCAATTGTTTAATCTGGAGTTTACCCAAGAAGTAGAATCTACTTAAAAGAAGTAGAATCTACTTCTTTTAAGTAGAATCTACTTCTTTTAATGCCGTGCGATCTACATTTTAAGTAGAATCTACTTCTTTTAATGCTGTGCGATCTACATTTTTTCTACTTCTACTTAAATGAAATAGATTCTATTTATTCAACGTATTGGGCACCCCTGGTTTAGAAGGATCTAATATGAAATACACATTTGCATTGTTACTTTCTGTCATCATAAGTATGTTTATATGTTGTGCCATTAATGTTTTATGGTGAAGTCATGGTGGAAGACAGATATGTGAGTTTTATGGGTCAACGCCAGATTAAACAATTCAAAGTTCATTACAATGTTATTCACTCCTCACTGCTTTTGGCCTCCAGGCCATTTTTGCTACTGCTTTTTTTCCCATAAGTCATTGTGCTGTTTGCACTTAAATTCTCCTTTATCGTTTTTGTCCGCATGTTTAAATAAACCAGTTAATGCGCTCCATAATGGGCCCCTTCTCCCAATCTCCCAATCATAGAAGTTAAAGGTGTTTTCACAAACATTACACACATTTCACCAAGAGCTGCTAAATAGTTAGTGCACACATGCTGTTGAGAGAATCTTAACATCAGCTGTCTTTGGCAGTCAAGATGCCCCGTTCAATTTAAAAAGGTTCATAAATGGATTTTATGAAT